>NC_136492.1:5172628-5405128 GCF_053919585.1 Euprymna scolopes | reverse complement strand
AAAAAAAAAAGTTTACATATATATGGATAAAAATCAATACGAAAAATTTATAAATGTTTATATCTTTCCTGTATTTATTTTTTTATTTGTTGATGTGTAGGAATACAAAAAGTTTTTTGAAGAAAAACTAAAAAATATTTTTTTTCAAAAGCACAAAATTTTCGACTGATCCTTCGGTTTTCTTCTTACTTAAAAAAAACAAAAAAAAACGATACAAACCTGCGATCTAATCTAATTTGATGTTGTTGAGAAAGTAAGGATTTGGAAAACACCATCTGCGCGGAATCTCCGGTCATTATTCGCTGCTGGTTAGAATCCCTAGAAAGACAAATCAGTAAATGATTTAAATTGATGCATGACTCAAAACAGGACAAATAACGGATGAAAAGAAAAGCAAATATGGATTATAAAAAAGATGCATGAAGCAACCTAATAATTTGTATTATTCCGTTCGAGATTCTGTACTGAATTATCACCCAAAGTTCGACCGAATGATTCCTGCAAAGACCCATGGTTCAATGGATAAAATACTTGGTAAAACAGATTAAATTAAGGGATAGGAATGCTGTATCTTCAGTAATTACTGCCTTCCATAATTGATTAAATTAAGGGTTCCGTTAAAAAATCAGAGTTCAACAAAATGGTTATTTTATTTATTTATTTTGCAGCTTGTTATCCTCATTTTCGTAGTTATTGTCTCACAATGTTTCGGTCAACTATTCCTCTGGCCTTCGTCAGGGATAGGAGTGCTGAATCTCTTCACTGTATCTTCAGTAATTACTGCCTTCCATAGTTGTCGTCTCACCATATTTTGGCCAACTAGTCCTTTGGCTGGATTTGGGTAGGATTGAAACTGCTATCTTCAGACAATGCTCACCTGAAACTGTAGAGATTCAATGTCTCTATCCACTGCGTCATGGATTACCAAGGTGGGATTTTATGGTTTTATATATCAAAGTTTTTTATGGTTTTATATATCGAAGTTTTTTTTATGGCTTTATACATCGAAGTTTTTTATATATCGAAGTTTTTAATGGTTTTATATATCAAAGTTTTTTATGGTTTTATATATCAAAGTTTTTTTATATGGTTTTATATATCAAAGTTTTTTTTATGGCTTTATATATCGAAGTTTTTTATATATCGAAGTTTTTTATATATCGATGGTTTTATATATCAAAGTTTTTTTTATGGTTTTATATATCAAAGTTTTTTTTATGGCTTTATATATCAAAGTTTTTATATGTCGAAGTTTTTTATGGTTTTATATATCAAAGTTTTTTATATATCGAAGTTTTTTATATATCGAAGTTTTTTATATATCGATGGTTTTATATATCAAAGTTTTTTTATGGTTTTATATATCAAAGTTTTTTTATGGTTTTATATATCAAAGTTTTTTTATGGTTTTATATATCAAAGTTTTTTTCCCTCTTGTACAGTCTCCCATCATCGGATCTATACCCAATGGTGTATTATTTATTATTGTATAAAATCCTTTTATAATAAATAAAATAAATATATTAATTACTCATCTCCAAAGGATTTCAATAATAAATAAAAACACCTAGGCTTATATCAATCGAAACACTATGCCAATCCAAATAATAGAAAAGATTTCCAAGTTTGGCAAAAAGTTGAATACAATTTTATCGTTTACTTTTCATTGATTTTTTAAGCATATAGTTGCACAGATTCTTGCAATAGTTAATTGCAAACCATTTGGTCCAGGTTTTGTGACGATAACCCCCCCCCTCATCATTTTTAATTCTCGTCTCGCTGTGACATTATTTCCTTTCTTTCTAACTGTAACGATTTTTTTTTTTATAATTTCTGCTAAATGGATGCTCACTCTGCCCCTTTGCTTTATTGTTTATTTTATGGCATCAATTGAAATGAATGGCTCTTGTCTTGGGGAGACTCCATGTTTTGAGAAACTTCTGGGTCTGACCTTTACTCCTGATCTGAAATGGAACATGTACATCAAATCTGTTGCCAAGGTTGCTGGAAAAATGTTGGGATTATTCTACCGCTCCAGCAGATATGTCACTGCTGATGCAATTTTCAACCTGTATAAGAGCCAAGTACGTCCAAGGAGGGAGTACTGTTGCCACATCTAGAAGCAGTTTATCCTGCCTTGACAAAGTCCAAAGTAGATTTCATAGCCTAATGGGGGATGCCCTTTTCTCTTCCCTGCAACCTTTTTCCCACAGAAGAGACGTTGCGAACCTGTCTCTGCTTTATTATTATTTTCATGGCAAGTGCTCGTCTGAACTCCAATTTGTGGTCCCCCCCTCACCAAACTTTCACGAAAAAAAAAACTTGTCTAGCTGAAACCATTATGAATAATTTCCTCCACTCTTTATTTGTAACTAAACCTAAGCGTGGATTCCATCAACAAAGCTTCTTTCTTAGAACTGCATGCCTGTGGAACTCTTTTCCGTTTGCCTGCTTTCCAGCTGACTACAATTTGGTCGTCTTCAAGTCCAATGTAAACAAATTCTTGATGAGCCGTCACCTTAAGTAATCCAATTTAAAAAATTTCCACTACTAATGACTACTACAATATTGTCTTATTGATTACCGTACACTCCTTAACCGTTATCCTCGAGTGGCCTTTGGGCCTTGATAAGTGCTGATTTATGTTAAAAAATAAATTTCTTTGTTTGTTAAAGTTGAATCTACTTGTCTAGGCCCTTGTCTTTCTTTAACAATATATTCTCTTTGCGTTCAAATGTGTTTACTGTATTTCCATGCAATTTAAAGCTAGATAGGTTTGCCACTTGTTCAAGAGAGCAGCAAGGTGAGTCTGGGACAACCAGGCCACAATGATGTCATAATCCCCGGGAAAAGCTGACCGACATTATGGAAAGGTGATCATAATATCTGGGTCAGCTGGGATACCACCGGAGAAATGCAGCATAATGATGTTTTTTTACATAGGCATCACCACTTATCAAGGCCAAGAGGCCACTCGAGGATAAGGGTTAAAGAGTGTACAGTAGAAATTGGACAGTATAGTAATTGTTAGTAATGTAAATTCAGTAAATTTGTTAACTTATATGGAACGGCTCATCAAAAACTTGTTTACGTTAGACTTGAAGACAGCCATATTGTAGGCTGGACAAAAAAAAAAAGGTTATGAGGTCATTTGATAATACAAAAGGACAAGCGACATGGTTGAAAAAGGAAAGACTTTTGGCAGGTGAGAGATTTCTGCAATGCAAACTACCCTCCTCCACCTGATCCTCACCATTTTTTGATGTGTTGATTGTCACTTGCATGTTGATGAATGAAAAATAAACAAGCCATATTTGTAATTGTAAAAAGTGTCATTTGTATTCATTGGAAACGAAAATAACCTTTCGTTTGATACGGCTAAAAATTAATAATGCACCCAACATATATTTTATATATATATATATATATATATATATATATATATATATATATAATACGATAGCGTGTGTGTTATTTTCTGTGTCACGCTTACATCTGAGTCTTTAATTGTTATGTACTTCCATTTCTTGTAATAAATAATTTTACCAAGAATTCTTTATAACTTTTGGTTTCAGTTTCGAGTATAGCTAATGGCACTCAAGTCATTTCATTTTTTATAAATAATTTTTACTAAGAATTCTTCATAATTTTGGTTTTGGTTTTGATTATAGCTGATGGCACTCAAGTCATCTATTTTTTTTTATAAATAATTTTACCAAGAATTCCTCATAAGTTTTGGTTTTGATTATAGCTAATGGCACTCCAATAATCTCTTTTGAAGAAATAATTTTATCAAGAATTCTTCGATTTTAGCTGATGACACCTTAATAATCTATTTTTTTTTTTATAAATAATTGTATCAAGAATTCTTCATAAGTTTGGGATTCAGTTTGGATTCAAGCTGATGAATCAAAGTCATATAGATATATTTTTTAAATCGCAACTTTATCATATATGAAACTCGATAGACAATTAACTCTATAATAATATATACAAAATCTGCAAGAATTAAAATATACTTAAGCATATTTTATGACCGGGTTACGCCGGGCGTCCCTGCTAGCTTGGATAAATATTTTGCAGTTTTAACAAAAGAGCTACAATAACATCAGAGCGTCTCCATTTATGCTGAACATCTACAGAATGCCAACATCAATATATTACATATGAATGAGTCTCCTGTGGACTTTCCACAGGTCCCGCTAGTATGTATAATATTATTTTCTTATTCGCGTACATTTCAGTCTTCTTACTTGTAACATTAGTTTTCTTTTTCTTTTTTCCTTCTATGTCCTCTTTTTTCCCCTTAATGTTTATTTCTTCTTTATCACAGCGAAACTCACCCCGATTGTTTCAGGTTTCCGTTCAGCTTTTTACCCTGTTTCATTGTGAGATTAATAAATTGCCGTTTTCCTTAAAATGGAATGCGTCTTTTTTTTTTTTTTTGATTTGATGTTAACTTGCTGCCAAGATGTGTAATAGCAAACCAGCTTTATGAACAAAGCTTCTTTCTTAGAACTGCACGCCTGTGGAACTCTCTTCCATTTGCCTGCTTCCTTGGTTGTCTTCAAGTCCAATATAAACAAATTCTTGATGAACCGCCCGCTTAAGTAATCCAATCTACCAAATTTCCACTACTAACGATTACTACGATATTATCCCATTGACTACTGTACACTCAATAACGCTTATCCTCGAGTGGCCTCAGGACCTTGATAAGTAGTGATCCCGATGAAAAAAATAAATAAATAAATAAATAAAAAATTTGTTACTTTTATTTTTAGGACAACACATCAAATTTAACGTAAAAAAAAAAAAAAAAGGTTTTTTAAAGCAAAAATAAAACAAAGCATAAAAGACCACAGAAAAAAAAAAAGTCTTGAAAATCTGTCCATGCATACAAATAAGTTAATAAGTAAATAAAAATTTTTTTTAAAAAAGTGATAACTTCAAATGAACACAAAAATTAAAAGACAACGTAGGAAAATAATTGGCAAAGAAAAAAAAGGATATTGGAAAGGAAAAACAGGAATACAAACTATATAAAAGATCAAATTAATTACAAAAAAAACGTGGGAATATAAAAAAGGATATTGATAAGAAGTTGGAATGATTCTAAGCAGAATAGCGATGAGAAGACCTTTTCTTTGAAAATTCATGTATTAAAAGATCAGCTTTTTAATATTCCTTGCTTGAACACTTGATGATTTAATAAACTGGTGGGATCCTTGATGATTTAATAAACTGGTGGGATTTAATAAACTGGTGGGATCCTTCTATCGCTCACTACTGATGCAATTCTCTATCTGTATAAAAGCCAAGTATGTCCAAGGATGGAGTACTGCTGCCACATCTGGGCAGGAGCTGCTAAAAACAGCCTATCCTGCCTTGACAGAGTACAAAATAGACTTCGGGGTTTAGTGGGGGATGCCCTTTTCTCTTCCCTGCAACGTCTCTCCCACAGAAGACACGTTGCAAGCCTGTCTTTGTTTTATCATTATTTCCATGCCAGGTGCTCGTCTGAGCTCCAATCCCTCGTCCCCCCTTGCCAATCTTTCATGAGAAACACCCGTCTGGCTGAAACTACTGTCAATAATTTTCCCCACTATTTTTCTGTGCCTAAATCCAAACGTAGATTCCATGAGCAAAGCTTCTTTCTTAGAACTGCACGCCAGTGGAACTCTCTGCCGCTTGCCTGTTTCCCACCTGACTACAACTTGGACGTCTTCAAGTCCAACATACACAACCTCCTGACAAACCGCCCCTTTAAGTAAGACACTCTATCAAAACCCCCAATACTAATGATTACTACAATACTATCTCATATCAGTACACGCAATAACCCTTATCCCTGAGTGGCTTTCGGGCCTTGATAAGTGGTGACCCCCATGTAAAAAAAAAACAAAAAAAAAAAAACCCAAAAAAACTTGTAAAGTGTGTAACATTATACACAATTACATACATCTTAACATGTAGACATTTTAGGACACAACACGAGTTTTACAGAACGATTTTCGGAGTTTGACAAAATATACACCTGAAGAAGGTTGAAACATTGTGAGGATAGCACTTAGTAATCCGAATAATTCAAGAAATCCTTTTGCATGCTATTTTCAATAGTGACAAAAAATGATTTTGGAGAGTTATAAACAAGAGTTGATTTCAGACAAACATTTAGGGAATTCAAAGAATATTAAAAAAAACAAAAGGGGGGGGTCAGCAAACGGTTTGAACATCTTTACCAAGTCGTTACTCAGAGATGTAAGGATCACAGTTCGCAAATGAAAATATCAGCGGAGTAGAATAAACCTAAGAATAATAAAGGTGTTTAGAGGAAAAAAAAAAAAAAACTTTTTTGAAGATTAAAAAAAAAAATAAAAGAAATAAAAATTTTTTAAATAATCGGTCCTTGTCCAGAATTCCCTATATTAAAAAACAAAAATAAAGAAAAATCAATTTTAAGTGATTAATGGGAATTCATAGGCATTACGGTATATGTATGAATTATTGTTGAATTATCTCCCTTTGTTTCTGGAGATATTTTTTCAAAACAGCTGGCAAAACAGCCACTTTTCATATACTCATAAAATTTGATTTTCTTTATAAAAATAAAACTACTTCATCAATTTACATGATTTTAGGAATATGATACTTTCATTTCATCATGGATACATCCACCATACAAATTTTTCTTAACTTTTGCTTTTTAATATTGAGTAAATTCTGGACAAGAACCAAAAAACCATGTGTGACATACAATAGCATAAATAAACTAAAGGAACACAAAGTTGAACATTTTATTTTACAAGTTATTCCAGAAAAGTCAATAATTATTTTGATTAAATAAAATAATAAAAATATAATTTGATTAAGCATCCATTATTACTTTGAGTGCTTGTTAAGAACAAGTTGGCAGATGGCTTTTTTGAAATATGTTGCTTTAAGCAAAAACCATATTACATAGTTTATTGTCATGTTGAAAATATTAAATACTGGATGTGCGAAAAATATTATGAAATATTGGATGTACGAAAAATATTATGAAATATTGGATGTACGAAAAATATTATGAAATATTGGATGTACCAAAAATATTATGAAATATTGGATGTATCAAAAATATTATGAAATATTGGATGTACGAAAACTATTATGAAATATTGGATGTATCAAAAATATTATGAAATATTGGATGTACGAAAAATATTATGAAGTATTGGATGTACCAAAAATATTATGAAATATTGGATGTACCAAAAATATTATGAAGTATTGGATGTACCAAAAATATTATGAAGTATTGGATGTACCAAAAATATTATGAAGTATTGGATGTACCAAAAATATTATGAAATATTGCATGTACCAAAAATATTATGAAATACTGGATGTACCAAAAATATTATGAAATACTGGATGTACAAAAAATATTATGAAATACTGGATGTACCAAAAATATTATGAAATATTGGATGTATCAAAAATATTATGAAATATTGGATGTACCCAAAATATTATGAAATACTGGATGTACCAAAAACATTATGAAATACTGGAAGTACCAAAAACATTATGAAATACTGGATGTACCAAAAATATTATGAAATATTGGATGTACCAAAAATATAATTAAATACTGGATGTACAAAAAATATTATGAAATATTTGATGTACCGAAAATATTATGAAATACTGGATGTACAAAAATATTATGAAATACTGGATGTACAAAAATATTATGAAATACTGGATGTACAAAAAATATTATGAAATACTGGATGTACCAAAAATATTATTAAATACTGGATGTACAAAAATATTATGAAATACTGGATGTACAAAAATATTATGAAATACTGGATGTACCAAAAATATTATTAAATACTGGATGTACCAAAAACATTATGAAATATTTGATGTACCAAAAATATTATGAAATATTTGATGTACCAAAAATATTATGAAATACTGGATGTACAAAAATATTATGAAATACTGGATGTACAAAAAATATTATAAAATACTGGATGTACCAAAAATATTATGAAATACTGGATGTACAAAAATATTATGAAATACTGGATGTACCAAAAATATTATTAAATACTGGATGTACCAAAAATATTATTAAATACTGGATGTACCAAAAATATTATTAAATACTGTATTACCAAAAATATTATGAAATACTGTATTACCAAAAATATTATGAAATACTGTATTACCAAAAACATTATGAAATACTGGATGTACCAAAAATATTATGAAATACTGGATGTACCAAAAACATTATGAAATACTGGATGTACAAAAAATATTATGAAATACTGTATTACCAAAAATATTATGACATACTGTATTACCAAAAATATTATGAAATACTGTATTACCAAAAATATTATGAAATACTGTATTACCAAAAATATTATGAAATACTGTATTACCAAAAATATTATTAAATAGTGGATGTACAAAATATATTATGAAATACTGTATTACCAAAAATATTATGAAATATTGTATTACCAAAAATATTATGAAATACTGGATGTACCAGAAACATTATGAAATACTGGAAGTATCAAAAACATTATGAAATACTGGATGTACAAAAAATATTATGAAATAATGTATTACCAAAAATATTATGAAATACTGTATTACCAAAAATATTATGAAATACTGTATTACCAAAAATATTATTAAATAGTGGATGTACAAAATATATTATGAAATACTGTATTACCAAAAATATTATGAAATACTGGATGTACAAAAAATATTATGAAATACTGGATGTACCAAAAATATTATGAAATATTTGATGTACCAAAAATATTATGAAATATTGGATGTACAAAAAATATTATGAAATACTGGATGTACCAAAAATATTATGAAATACTGGATGTACAAAGAATATTATGAAATACTGGATGTACTAAAAATATTATGAAATACTGGATGTACAAAAAATATTATGAAATACTGGATGTACAAAAAATATTATTAAATACTGGATGTACAAAAAATATTATTAAATACTGGATGTACCAAAAATATTATGAAATACTGGATGTACAAAAAATATTATGAAATACTGGATGTACCAAAAATATTATGAAATACTGGATGTACCAGAAATATTATGAAATACTGGATGTACCAAAAATATTATGAAATACTGGATGTACCAAAAATATTATGAAATACTGGATGTACCAAAAATATTATGAAATACTGGATGTACCAAAAATATTATGAAATATTTTTGTACCAAAAATATTATGAAATACTGGATGTACAAAAATATTATGAAATACTGGATGTACAAAAAATATTATGAAATACTGGATGTACCAAAAATATTATTAAATACTGGATGTACCAAAAATATTATGACATACTGGATGTACCAAAAATATTATAAAATACTGGATGTACCAAAAATATTATGAAATACTGGATGTACAAAAATATTATGAAATACTGGATGTACCAAAAATATTATGAAATACTGGATGTACCAAAAATATTATGAAATACTGGATGTACCAAAAATATTATTAAATACTGGATGTACCAAAGATATTATTAAATACTGGATGTACCAAAAATATTATGAAATACTGGATGTACAAAAATATTATGAAATACTGGATGTACCAAAAATATTATGAAATACTGGATGTACCAAAAATATTATGAAATACTGGATGTACAATAAATATTATGAAATACTGGATGTACCAAAAATATTATGAAATACTGGATGTACCAAAAATATTATGAAATACTGGATGTACAAAAAATATTATGAAATACTGGATGTACAAAAAATATTATGAAATACTGGATGTACCAAAAATATTATGAAATATTTGATGTACAAAAAATATTATGAAATACTGGATGTACAAAAATATTATGAAATACTGTATTACCAAAAATATTATGAAATACTGTATTACCAAAAACATTATGAAATACTGGATGTACCAAAAATATTATGAAATACTGGATGTACCAAAAACATTATGAAATACTGGATGTACAAAAAATATTATGAAATACTGTATTACCAAAAATATTATGAAATACTGTATTACTAAAAATATTATGAAATACTGTATTACCAAAAATATTATGAAATACTGTATTACCAAAAATATTATGAAATACTGTATTACCAAAAATATTATGAAATACTGTATTACCAAAAATATTATTAAATAGTGGATGTACAAAATATATTATGAAATACTGTATTACCAAAAATATTATGAAATATTGTATTACCAAAAATATTATGAAATACTGGATGTACCAGAAACATTATGAAATACTGGAAGTATCAAAAACATTATGAAATACTGGATGTACAAAAAATATTATGAAATAATGTATTACAAAAAATATTATGAAATACTGTATTACCAAAAATATTATGAAATACTGTATTACCAAAAATATTATTAAATAGTGGATGTACAAAATATATTATGAAATACTGTATTACCAAAAATATTATGAAATACTGTATTACCAAAAATATTATGAAATATTGGATGTACAAAAAATATTATGAAATACTGGATGTACCAAAAATATTATGAAATATTTGATGTACAAAAAATATTATGAAATACTGGATGTACCAAAAATATTATGAAATATTTGATGTACCAAAAATATTATGAAATATTGGATGTACAAAAAATATTATGAAATACTGGATGTACCAAAAATATTATGAAATACTGGATGTACAAAGAATATTATGAAATACTGGATGTACCAAAAATATTATGAAATACTGGATGTACAAAAAATATTATGAAATACTGGATGTACAAAAAATATTATTAAATACTGGATGTACAAAAAATATTATTAAATACTGGATGTACCAAAAATATTATGAAATACTGGATGTACAAAAAATATAATGAAATACTGGATGTACCAAAAATATTATGAAATACTGGATGTACCAAAAATATTATGAAATACTGGATGTACCAAAAATATTATGAAATACTGGATGTACCAGAAATATTATGAAATACTGGATGTACCAAAAATATTATGAAATACTGGATGTACCAAAAATATTATGAAATACTGGATGTACCAAAAATATTATGAAATACTGGATGTACCAAAAATATTATGAAATATTTTTGTACCAAAAATATTATGAAATACTGGATGTACAAAAATATTATGAAATACTGGATGTACAAAAAATATTATGAAATACTGGATGTACCAAAAATATTATTAAATACTGGATGTACAAAAAATATTATGACATACTGGATGTACCAAAAATATTATGAAATACTGGATGTACCAAAAATATTATGAAATACTGGATGTACAAAAATATTATGAAATACTGGATGTACCAAAAATATTATGAAATACTGGATGTACCAAAAATATTATGAAATACTGGATGTACCAAAAATATTATTAAATACTGGATGTACCAAAAATATTATTAAATACTGGATGTACCAAAAATATTATGAAATACTGGATGTACAAAAATATTATGAAATACTGGATGTACCAAAAATATTATGAAATACTGGATGTACAATAAATATTATGAAATACTGGATGTACCAAAAATATTATGAAATATTGGATCTACCAAAAATATTATGAAATACTGTATTACCAAAAATATTATGAAATACTGTATTACTAAAAATATTATGAAATACTGTATTACCAAAAATATTATGAAATACTGTATTACCAAAAATATTATGAAATACTGTATTACCAAAAATATTATGAAATACTGTATTACCAAAAATATTATTAAATAGTGGATGTACAAAATATATTATGAAATACTGTATTACCAAAAATATTATGAAATATTGTATTACCAAAAATATTATGAAATACTGGATGTACCAGAAACATTATGAAATACTGGAAGTATCAAAAACATTATGAAATACTGGATGTACAAAAAATATTATGAAATAATGTATTACAAAAAATATTATGAAATACTGTATTACCAAAAATATTATGAAATACTGTATTACCAAAAATATTATTAAATAGTGGATGTACAAAATATATTATGAAATACTGTATTACCAAAAATATTATGAAATACTGTATTACCAAAAATATTATGAAATATTGGATGTACAAAAAATATTATGAAATACTGGATGTACCAAAAATATTATGAAATATTTGATGTACAAAAAATATTATGAAATACTGGATGTACCAAAAATATTATGAAATATTTGATGTACCAAAAATATTATGAAATATTGGATGTACAAAAAATATTATGAAATACTGGATGTACCAAAAATATTATGAAATACTGGATGTACAAAGAATATTATGAAATACTGGATGTACCAAAAATATTATGAAATACTGGATGTACAAAAAATATTATGAAATACTGGATGTACAAAAAATATTATTAAATACTGGATGTACAAAAAATATTATTAAATACTGGATGTACCAAAAATATTATGAAATACTGGATGTACAAAAAATATAATGAAATACTGGATGTACCAAAAATATTATGAAATACTGGATGTACCAAAAATATTATGAAATACTGGATGTACCAAAAATATTATGAAATACTGGATGTACCAGAAATATTATGAAATACTGGATGTACCAAAAATATTATGAAATACTGGATGTACCAAAAATATTATGAAATACTGGATGTACCAAAAATATTATGAAATACTGGATGTACCAAAAATATTATGAAATATTTTTGTACCAAAAATATTATGAAATACTGGATGTACAAAAATATTATGAAATACTGGATGTACAAAAAATATTATGAAATACTGGATGTACCAAAAATATTATTAAATACTGGATGTACAAAAAATATTATGACATACTGGATGTACCAAAAATATTATGAAATACTGGATGTACCAAAAATATTATGAAATACTGGATGTACAAAAATATTATGAAATACTGGATGTACCAAAAATATTATGAAATACTGGATGTACCAAAAATATTATGAAATACTGGATGTACCAAAAATATTATTAAATACTGGATGTACCAAAAATATTATTAAATACTGGATGTACCAAAAATATTATGAAATACTGGATGTACAAAAATATTATGAAATACTGGATGTACCAAAAATATTATGAAATACTGGATGTACAATAAATATTATGAAATACTGGATGTACCAAAAATATTATGAAATATTGGATCTACCAAAAATATAATGAAATACTGGATGTACCAAAAATATAATGAAATATTGGATGTACCAAAAATATAATGAAATACTGGATGTACCAAAAGTGTAATGAAATATTGGATGTACCAAAAGTGTAATGAAATATTGGATGTACCAAAAATATTATGAAATACTGGATGTACGAAAAATATTATGAAATACTGGATGTACCAAAAATATGAAATACTGGATGTACCAAAAATATTATGAAATACTGGATGTACCAAAAATATTATGAAATACTGGATGTACCAAAAATATAATGAAATATTGGATCTACCAAAAATATAATGAAATACTGGATGTACCAAAAATATTATGAAATACTGGATGTACAAAAAATATTATAAAATACTGGATGTACAAAAATATTATGAAATACTGGATGTACAAAAATATTATAAAATACTGTATTACAAAAAATATTATTAAATAGTGGATGTACCAAAAATATAATGAAATATTGGATCTACCAAAAATATAATGAAATACTGGATGTACCAAAAATATTATAAAATACTGGATGTACAAAAATATTATGAAATACAGGATGTACAAAAATATTATAAAATACTGTATTACAAAAAATATTATTAAATAGTGGATGTACCAAAAATATTATGAAATACTGGATGTACCAAAAATATTATGACATACTGTATTACAAAAAATATTATTAAATAGTGGATGCACAAAAAATATTATGAAATATTGGATGTACCAAAAATATTATGAAATACTGGATGTACCAAAAATATAATGAAATATTGGATGTACCAAAAATATTATGAAATACTGGATGTACCAAAAATATAATGAAATATTGGATGTACCAAAAATATTATGAAATACTGGATGTACCAAAAATATAATGAAATATTGGATCTACCAAAAATATTATGAAATACTGGATGTACCAAAAATATGAAATACTGGATGGACCAAAAATATTATGAAATACTGGATATACCAAAAATATTATGAAATACTGGATGTACCAAAAATATTATGAAATACTGTATTACCAAAAATATTATTAAATAGTGGATGCAGAAAAAATATTATGAAGTATTGGATGTACCAAAAATATTATGAAATACTGGATGTACCAAAAATATTATGAAGTATTGGATGTACAAAAAATATTATTAAATACTGGATGTACCAAAAATATTTTGAAATACTGGATGTACCAAAAATATTATGAAATACTGGATGTACCAAAAATATTATGAAATATTGGATGTACCATAAATATTATGAAATATTGGATGTACAAAAATATTATGAAATACTGGAAGTACCGAAAATATTATGAAATACTGGATGTACCGAAAATATTATGAAATACTGTATTACCTGGCCATCATTAAAAAATCAATTTGTATTATTTGTGTTCATCAGACTACTGTTCTCATTTTGAGTGCCATTTTCACAACGTTTTGGTCAATGTAACCTCCGACCTTCTTCAGGTGTATCCTGTCAAACTCGGGAATTTTGACGGATGTTTGAGCGGAACCCTTTATTTACTTCACGGGTGGTTAGTGCGCACTTGTTCCGTCAACCATAACTTGATAGAGGCCTTAAGTAATTTACAATTATATTTTTTGGTCGCTCACACTGAGGATTGAACCTTTAACCTTCAGGATAATATCACTTTGACAATTGATTTTTCCAACTACTCTAACCACTGCACCACAAGTTTAGCTCGAAATTCCGTCCAAATTCCAGAATTCAACAGAAACATTCCTAAGTTTGATAAGATACACCTGAAGAAGGTCGGAGGTTACATCGACCAAAATGTGAAAATCACTCAAGATGAGAACAGTAGTGCAAAGAATCCAAATAATATGAATAACCAATCCTCATCTCAAAAAAAAAAATTCAGAAACGTCAAAAATTAATTTTATCTTAACAAGCACCTTATTTTATTTTTAATAAATATTTTCATGTAAAGAGTTGTGTTTGAAAACTATGATAACGCAAGAGAAGAAGCACCATTCATCCAAGTGATTGTACATATTTCTTTTTCTTCCTCTTGAAAATGAGGTACACCCAAAAGATTCGGGAACTTTATACCACATTAATATTTAGGTAAAAAGAATGACAATATTAGAAAATTTCTATAATTTTCAATTATAAATTATTTATTTACCATCATAATATGTCGAACCAAGACGGTGCTGCGGTGTTATCTATTATATCTATAAAAGTGAACGTGTTTGTGTGTGTGTCTGTGTACATTTCCCTACGCAATAACTCTGTCAATTTTAAGTCTACATACTCGAAATTTGATATACAGGATACTGAGATTTGGGAAAATCTTTGTGATCGGTTTTCGACCAAAAATTTGGCTGTTAAGGGGTCAAAGTTCAACTTAATAACTTGATTTGAGCCCAAAACAATAAATTTTAAGGGGTCATAATAGGGGTCAAAGTTAAAAAAAATGACTGTTTTTTTGGCTCAACATACACCTCCAAACCCCCGGGCAACACCAGGCTGAAATGCTAGTATTCTCTAAATTTTCAAGGAATACCTTGTCTTAAAGAATCGATTGAATCCAATGGCAAGGACATGTCCCTAACTTTATAGAACATCTTTTCCTATCTCTTTTGTAGAAATTGTACAGGAAGATTCTATGAACAAAGTTTAATTCCTCAAACTGTTCATGTGTGGAACTGTTCCATTGGCCTGCTTCCTGGCCAACTACAATATGGTAGCTTTCAAGTCTAATGTAAACAAGTTCTTGCTGAGCTGTCCCCATAAATAATCAAATTCTACTCAATTTACATCATTAACGATTACTATACTACTACCATATATTCATTAACCCTTATCCTCGAGTAACCTTCAGGCCTTGATAATTGGTGACTCCCAAGTAAAAAAAAAAAAAGTTTATTTCCTTTGATCTGCATTTAATTCAGCCATATTACATTTTTGTTTTTACAAATTTTTTTGTATAGAAATCATTGCTGATGAAAACAATAGAAAAGTTGAGAAGGATTTAGTTTGCTTGAAGCATTGTGCCTAGTGTGAAAGGAGTTGTGTTTGTACAATCGTTTGGTGAAGCTTTCCTTTGTTAGTTTTATTTATTTACACATTTTTTTTATTTTCCCCCCGAAGAAGAGATACTACTCTCGAAAATTAGGGGGATCAGTACCTACCATCTTGTATGACAAATTATGTTGGCAAATAAATATAATTGAAAATTATCGAAAATTCCTTCTAATATTGTCATTATTCTTTTATATACTAACTCGTGTCTACCGTGTTTCCTACAAACCGTATTGATATAGCCTTCAAACAAAACTCCTTTCACCATAGAAATGCTATCGTAAAAAAGAAAAAAAGTTGTTACCTCATAATAGAATGTATTCCGGCCTTTTTCTCAATCATTCCAGCTCCACGTGCAGAATGAGACATTGATTTAATCAATCTCATCGGAGACGATTTCATAAATATGTTCATGTCGTCTGAATTTGTGTCGACAACCAAATTCTCCAGGCCGCCTGCATGTTCTTCATTGACAAATTGCCGCATAAAGCTTTCTCGGACATCAGCCATGTTGAAGTCCCCAGGAATACGGTATAATCGCACCATCTGCGGATGGCCCCTAAAATAAAAACAAAATAAAATTCATAATCGTTATCACAAGTACCGGGTGGAACGATAAAATAAAAACAAAATAAAATTCATAATCGTTATCACAAGTACCGGGTGGAACGATAAAATAAAAACAAAATAAAATTCATAATCGTTATCACAAGTACCGGGTGGAACGATAAAATAAAAACAAAATAAAATTCATAATCGTTATCACAAGTACCGGGTGGAACGATAAAATAAAAACAAAATAAAATTCATAATCGTTATCACAAGTACCGGGTGGAACGATAAAATAAAAACAAAATAAAATTCATAATCGTTATCACAAGTACCGGGTGGAACGATAAAATAAAAACAAAATAAAATTCATAATCGTTATCACAAGTACCGGGTGGAACGATAAAATAAAAACAAAATAAAATTCATAATCGTTATCACAAGTACCGGGTGGAACGATAAAATAAAAACAAAATAAAATTCATAATCGTTATCACAAGTACCGGGTGGAACGATAAAATAAAAACAAAATAAAATTCATAATCGTTATCACAAGTACCGGGTGGAACGATAAAATAAAAACAAAATAAAATTCATAATCGTTATCACAAGTACCGGGTGGAACGATAAAATAAAAACAAAATAAAATTCATAATCGTTATCACAAGTACCGGGTGGAACGATAAAATAAAAACAAAATAAAATTCATAATCGTTATCACAAGTACCGGGTGGAACGATAAAATAAAAACAAAATAAAATTCATAATCGTTATCACAAGTACCGGGTGGAACGATAAAATTGTCACCCTAAAGAAAATAACACTACGGCTTAATTTAAAAACCTTTATTGAAAAAATCAATTCAGGAAACTTGATTATGTAGTAGAGCTGAAATCTATTCAATGTAGCTGCCTTCAGCCTCAATCACCGCCTCGATACGGGTCTAGAACTGGGAGCATGCCTTTTCTACAAGCGCCAGCGAGAGCTTGGCGAATACTCAGTGAATGGCAGCAATCAGGCTGGCTTTGGTGTTGTGGGAGGTCATGTTGGTGATGTTCTCGATGTATGACCAAACGAAGTAGTCCAGCAGGTTCAGGTCGGGGGGGGGGCAGTGATAGAGGGGTACAAAGTCATAGCACTCCTTCTGAAGCTAAACCTGGGTTTCTTTGGTTTTATTGGCCAGCACAGAGTCCTGTTGTTACATCCAGAGTCTGCTAGTGCCCACCTGATTGCGCTAGAGGATCACCACACATCCTAGTACACCTTGGTGTTGACTTCAAAGCCAACTTCGAAGATGTGAGGTGGCATAATATGGCCCTCACTTGAAACCACACTAAAGACCATAACACTGATCGGAAACTTTGACATCTATTCAATGTAGCTGCCTTCAGCCTTAGTCATCGCCTCGATACGGGTCTAGAACTGGGAGCATGCCTTTTCTACAAGCGCCAGCGAGAGCTCGGCGAATACTCAGTGAATGGTAGTGATCAGGGTGGCTTTGGTGTTGTGGGAGGGCATGTTTGTGATGTTCTCGATGTATGACCAAACGAAGCTGACTTTGAAGATGTGAGGTGGCATAATATGGCCCTCAGTTGAAACCACACTAAAGACCATAACACTGGTCGGAAACTTTGTTTTCATCACCTTAGACATGCCCTCAAGCATTGAACCATTCGGATTTGCATTTTGAGTGTGCTGGCAATGGCCCTGTTGTCATAACTTGGGTTGGTAGAGAGCACGAGTTGTAGAACGGTGCATCTCCGATCTTGCTTGCTTTCACACATGATAGAAGTCTCCTATTGTCCTTGGGATTTGTACACAACTAGTAGACGGTCTGGTTTTCATCAAACGAAAATGGAATATGTTGTCTTTTCTACCGCGACAATTTTCTTGTTCCAATCTGTAATTGTTGAAGAAGTGCATCATTACGATAAAAGACTCATATTCTAAGCATAATCCTGATTATGGCATAATGAACCAGGTGACAAGGGTTCAATCTTCAGTAGAGTCATACCAAAGACTTTAGTACTTGAAGCTCTCTTGCTAAACACAGCATTATAAAGGAAGGATCAAGGGCAAATAGAGTAATCTTGGGAATGGAGTGATGTCCTCTCCTATATCTTGATGTAGGATTTAATAAAAAGGGAGTCTTTGGGTCACATCAACTATAAGAAAAGTGAATGAAAAAATATTGGTGCTAAAATACAGATATAATCTTAATAACATGATGATGATGATGATGATGATAATATAATCGGCCACTTAGCCGGTTTTTAGCTTTTTTTTTTATTGATATTTGGCTATGTATTGACCAGGTTAAATGTTGTTTAACTTTAGAGATTGAACAAGAAGCAGGGTCTTCAAGATATTGCCGCAAGTGGTCAGTCTATTAGAAGAGACGTGCTAATATTAGGTTTCTAACTGGTCAATCGGGATCACAAGTTGAAGAGAGGGCACAGTTGAAATAGTTACGTTAATCAGTGTGTAGCAGGGCTAAAGAGAAAAAAATAGAATGTTCAGAAAGTTGTGCGTCAATAATGTGGTTAATACTGAGTTGAACTCGAGCTGTGGACTGTCTCGAAAACTGCATATGTGTCCCTATTTATTTTAAGGTGTATGTGTAGGGCTTTAATTCCTGTAAACTGCCTTGCATTCAAAGTGCACTGACCTGCCTCGTAACCCCTTGCTGCATGCAGGTGTACATGTTATCAAGGGAAGTCAATGGCTTTGATAATCAGCTGTGACCATTCGACATCTGTGAACTCAACTTGACACAAACAAGTTGTGTTCAACTCAGTACCGTTTTAACGACATACAATAAGTGCTGAGATCAACCTAAGAAAAAAAGTTATTATTCTTGGATTGAGAAGTCAGGAGGGTTCAACTATTACATTTTGAGATGAAGATACACAGCTCCAAATCGAGAGACTTTTTATCATTGCACATCCAGTGATTACAATTTCCAGGATCTCAATCATAATGTGTGAAATAAATTCACAGAAAACACGTTCAAAACCATAACAAGCAAAATAGGTTTTCATGCATATAAACTTCTGCGGACAATTTCCTGTTTTGACCGCCATCATAACCTGCCTGGAACATGCCTATTTTGCATAAAATTAATTTGTAATTAATAAAACTATTTATGCAAAACATTCTTTCCATATCTTTGTTTGGAGTAGTAGTAGTAGTAGTAATAATAATAATAATAATTACTAGTGGGACCTGTGAAAATTCCACAGCGGCATCTTTCATATGTAAATTATTGTTGCTGGGCATTCTGTGGACGTTCAGTGTGAATGGAGACCCCGCGATATTATTGTAGCCCTTTTGTTAAAACTGTAAAGTATTTATCTAAGTAATCTGGTTAACGTAGTGTCAGAATGTATCTAATTATTACGGTTTATCTCCAATATCCTTATAGAAATTTGTGACATATTTCCATTGTATGGAGTTTGACGGGAACGGAAACCCCCACAATATCATTATTAGACAAAACAGATACTACTCTTGGATCCTAGCCAGAAGACCAAGAAGGTATATTTTAGTTTATCAAAAATGAGAAAAGGTGATAACATACTACAAACATTAAATTAGCATATCTATACCGTATATTTCTGAATATAAAGTGACCGTCAGATAAGACGAGGTACAAAATTGGAGCAAATTTTAATAAATTTATCATATATCGGTTGTATGAGACGATTGCTAAATCACGAAACCATGTTTGTTCAGCCTAGGCTAGAGATTGCAACACCCCGGTATCTTATGAAATATTCGTTTTTAAAGATGATTTTTTAACTTTAAGAGTCATCATGCGCTGAAATATACGGTATACTAATTTAATGTTCGTAGTATGTAATCACCTGCTATCATCCATTTTAATAAATAGGATCTCCTGCTCAAATAATATATAATCTGGAAACCGTGACACACATACATACATTAAAAGGTACTACAGTATTAATATATAGATTTATTTACTTACGGGAACTTTGTGAAGATACGTAGACGAAGTGGCAGTTTTTGTTGTATTTCAGCAATTTGCTCACGAGCCTTGTGCTATAAAACAAAAAAATAAAACAAAGAATAAAAAATAAAAACAAAGCTTCTTTCTTA
Organism: Euprymna scolopes; assembly: GCF_053919585.1. Classification (NCBI taxonomy): domain Eukaryota; kingdom Metazoa; phylum Mollusca; class Cephalopoda; order Sepiida; family Sepiolidae; genus Euprymna; species Euprymna scolopes. The sequence continues at coordinate 5,384,112 of NC_136492.1, read as the reverse complement.
GAACTGCACGCCTGTGGAACTCTCTTCCATTTGCCTGCTTTTCAGCTGACTACAACTTGGTTGTCTTCAAGTCTAATACAAACAAATTCTTGATGAACCGCCCCCTTACGTAATTCAATCTACCAAATTTCCATTACTAATGATTACTACAGGTGCAGCATGAAAAAAGACAATCTGCGATCAATACCATGATAGACTTTTATTCTTAAGATTTTTATATTTTTTCTGATGGAAAAATGATTAACACTAAAAAAAAAAAAACTTGACAAGAATCTTAAATGATCAAAAGGTTGTTCATTTCAGGTAAATAAAAAAATGTGTTAAAAAAATTAATATCGTTTTTGGTTTTTTAATGATTCTTTTTCTGTTATATTATGCTCACCTGTGGCTTAAAAGGATTAGATTTGTAAATTGGGTTTTATTTCATACTAGCAAGGGGTACCCGGGTGTTTGGAGGTGTGTGTGGAAACTCCGGGGGTGGGGGTGAGGGGTGAGGGGTTTAAAAAAACAGTAAGTATGAGGATCAAACCTGAACCATTGAGGCAAAGTTGTAAATCAAAGTGTGAAAAAAAAAAGTGCAACATTAACCATTGCCCCACCGCGAGATGCTAACGGAAACATGTTTGAATTTATTTAATTACTTGGATTTGGCAGGTGCACGTTTTAATGAGTTAATGAGGTCAAGTTTGACTGCAGGATAGTATTTCATTTACTACGGAACGCTTTTTTTAATTTTTATTTTCGCAAGATGTTATAGGAAAAAGACTAACCCACATGAGGCAAGCGACAAATGTTGAATATTTATCTTCCCGAAATCGAGCAAATTAAATAGACAGGCGAGCTTCGTTGTTAACTGTGAGATATTACGATTTACATGTGATATAAAAAGTTTTAAAAAGTTGTGAACCGACTGACCGCTTCTCTGAAAAAAGCCTTTTGTTGACATACAGAAAAAGCGAACACACATACATTTTCGCTTTTATATATATATAGAACATTTAAAAAAAACAAAAAAAACGATATAAATTCAGAAAGGACAGAACATAAAAATATCTTAATTTGCAAACTAACCTGTTTGAGTTTTTTTATATCTTCATCCAACTCCAGGTTATCAAGAATAACCGCCACAAACAAGCTGATAACGATCTGCGGGAAAATTTTTTAGACATTTATTATTCATACTGGTATTTATTTTACATAGTTTACAAAGCATGTGGTATTAAGGTGATATTTTATTATTATTAATTAATAGTATTAATTATTAGTATTACTATTATTATTAAGTATTAGTTTTACTAGAATAATTATTATTATTACGATAAATTATTAATTATTAGTATTACAAGAATTACTATCATTAATACTTATTTTTTATTACTATCATTATCAAATATTATTACTACTACTGCTACTATTATTAAGATTACAATAAATTATTAAATATTAGTATTACTAGAATTACTATCATTAATACTTATTTTGGTACTCCTGCAGTATTTTACCCACCGATTTCACGATCTTAGCCGAGCGTTGACGAACGCTTTCGGCGTTAACGCCGACGAAAGCCGAGAATTCGGAGCTACGGTGCAAGAACGCTAAAAGTATGTGAATAGCAACAACATTACAAGGAAAAGATATTACACACACACACAACAAAATGGATAAAATTAATACAAAAAATTTGGATAAAATAAATCACAAACACTTACCGTAAGTTTTTTTAAAGTAAAATAAATTTATTTTGTTGAATATTTTTTTTTTTTGGTTCATTTTGTTTTCCGATAGCTTTTTATTTTTTTTTGGGGGGGGGGGGGTAAGCAACAGTAATAAACACTTCAATGTTTTTTTTTTTGTTTGTTTTTAACAAAACGTTATTAAACAGTAACAACAATGTTTTTTTGTTTTTTTTTCAGTAATGTTTGTAGGGGGGGGGGACAACAATTACTGTTTATCTTTAGTTCCGACTGGAAGATTTTCTACTGACTGTAGAGGCAAAGTAGGGAGCAAAGGGTTTTCAGAGGATGTGGAAAGAAGCTCCTTCCCAACCGGGTAGCCTTCCGCGATTTGATTTATTATGGAGACAAAAGGGTTGTGTCCAAATTTTTGTCTCCACATAAATTCGCATAAATATGTTTCCAACAACTCCCGTTTTTTTTTTTTTATCGCTAAATTAAATAGGTGAAATGAAAGGCTGTGTATTTTTACTTTGAACAATAAAATAACTGAAATGAAACGCTATGTGTGTAATTCCAATGAAAATTATTCGTCTGCTGCGCGTTCGTTTGAAGCGCCCTGATTGGCTGATAGAGTATCGTACCGCTCGCCATGTTCCGGCGTTTTCCGACGGATGTCGATCAACGCTCGGCTAAGATCGTGAAATCGGTGGGTAAAATACTGCAGGAGTACCCTTATTTTTTATTAGTATTACTATAATTATTATTACTATCATTATCAAATATTATTATTACTACTATTATTACTTATTAGTATTACTATAAGTATTATTATTTTATCATTAATTGCTAGTACTACTACTATTATTACAATTATTACTAGTATTAGTATAATTATTATTATTATTACTATTATTAGAATTAGTATTCCTATTATTAATAATAATTATTATAAGAATTACCATTATTACTATTTTTAATCTTAAGTATTACTATAATTATTGTTATTATCATCAATTAGTAGTATTACTATTAAGAAAGTAGCAAGTGATATAGATACTATATGTCATTTAATTTTTTAATTATTATAACCTTTTTTAAGCATTTTATTTTTTTTATTATTATTTCAATCTTTTTAAAATATTTTTATTTTTTAAATATTATTTTAATTTAAAAAAGAATATTTTTAGTATTATTAATTATTATGATTGTACTGTACAAATACCAAAATATTAAAAAGAAATTTAAAATAAGATAAAACAAGTGATGCTTTAAAATATTTTATTTTATTTAATATTATTTTTATTTTTGTAACATTTTTTATTTTTTAAATATATTTTAATCTTTTTAAGAATATCATTAAAACAAGTGATGCAGAATTAAATTAACGCTTTTTTTTTAAATATTAAAAAAAATTTTTTTTTTTAATATTTAAAAAAAAACTTTTTTTTTAATATTAAAAAAAAACTTTTTTTTAATCTCATTTTTATCTCTTATATTATCTTAATCTTTTCAAAATATTATTTTTAATATTATTTTAATCTTTTTTTAAATATTATTTAAACCTTATTTAATTTTTTAATTATTGTAACCTTTTTAAAACATTTTATTTCTTTATTATTTCAATCTTTTTAAAATATTTTTTTTTAAATATTATTTTTATTTTTTTAATATTTTTAATTTTAAATATTATTTCAATCTTATTTAAATATTTTTTTTTAAATATCATTTTAATTTTTTAAATATTTTTAATTTTAAATATTCAATCTTATTTAAATAGTGTTAGTTCTTTATTATTTTTATTCATGGTAATATTGTTTTCATCTTCTTTTTTTTAATAATATTTTAACTTTTTAATTATTTTAAAAATATTATTTTAACTGTTTTAAAATATTTTATTTTATTTAATATTATTTTTATTTTTGTAACATTTTTTATTTTTTAAATATTATTTTAATCTTTTTCAAAAATTGTTATTTTTTTAAATACTATTTTATTAATTTTTAAAAATATTATTTTAATCTTTTTATCAAATATTAAAATTTTTTAAATTATTTTTAAAAATAATAATTAAATTTTTTTAATATTATTTTAATCTTTTTAAGAATATCATTTTTAAAATCATTATTATAATCTTGGAACGAAAAACAAAACTATGATTTCTTGTGAGCCATAGTCAAGAAAATTAAACAGAATACTGGTAGAACACTACATTTTCACATGATTGTTGATATTTATTGGATGTGTTTATATTAGTATTTTGTTTAATTTTCGATCTTTGAGCCATCATTGACGTTCGACTCTGGCTCAAATTAAACTACTATTTTGTTCTAATAGTCTTTACACAACCTTTATTTTTTAATGAAAAAAAAACGCTATAAAATAAGTTAAAACACACAAAAAACCTTATGATGATGAATACAAATATTTGTATAATCTGGCGCTTTTCAGGATTCATTCAAATCATTTCAGACTTTAATTTTTACTTGTTTACACATTTTTATAACTTATACAGAAACAGAAATAAAATTTTAGTTGTAAGGGAGATAACTCTTTTCATATACTTTAGTTAAAAACTTTAATTGGTCCTTCTGATGATTTTAATTTTTCGGTCATTATTGAAAAATGTTTGCATATCACTAGTTGTCTGAGCAGGACAATATATTTTTTTTTAAATATCCTACAGCAAAGTACTATATTATCATGCCAATAATCTGGTATAATAATAACAAATAAAAATTGGCTAGCCAAAATCAAATTTTATTTAGGTCCAACTTTTAAAATCTCATACGATAACTTTTTATAATGTTAAATATTTTTTTGGATAATTAATTTTAGAAACGCTGAGGAAATGTTTTTATAAGGATTATATAATTATAATTTTTTGACACATGAAATATATGACATTTATATTTTATATAAAATGTATGACAATTATTATAAATTTCTTAAATATGAAATATGCAACAATTATATTAATTTTTTAATATATCGAATATATGACAATCATAATATTTTTTATACATGTGAAATATATGAAACTTATAATAAAAATATTTTTAAAAAATCATATTAGTTTAATGTAACAATTTTAATTTTTTTATACATAAAATATATATAATATAATTAGAATTATTTATATATAGAATGTATGACAATTATACTTTTTATATCCGGAATATATAATAATAATTTTTTTATAGATAAAATTTATAATAATTTTTATATACGAAGAATATTTTACAATTATAATAATTTTTTATATATGTAATATCTAACAAATATAATAAGAATATACAAAGAATATCTGTCAATTATAATAATTTTTTTTATATATTTAATATCTGACAAATATAATAATTATATATAATGTTAAAAGTTCACGTATGCTTCTAGGATATTGATTTAAAGGTTATGAAGGTTTTTTTGAAGCATGAAAAATGATGTTACTTTTTGTATTTAATATTTTTATTGTTATTTTTTATATTTCAAGCGGACCTCCGCTCTTGGTCACAAAAAAAGTATCGATACTTTTTTGTGACCAAATTTATAATAATTTTTCTATACAAAGAATATATGATAATTATCATAATTTTTTTATAAATTTCATTTATAATAATTTTTCTATACAAAGAATATATCATAATTATAATTTTTTTATAAATTTCATTTATAATAATTTTTCTATACAAAGAATATATCATAATAATAAATTTTTTTATAAATTTCATTTATAATAATTTTTCTATACAAAGAATATCTGATAATTATCATAATTTTTTTATAAATTTCATTTATAATAATTTTTCTATACAAAGAATATATCATAATTATAATTTTTTTATAAATTTCATTTATAATAATTTTTCTATACAAAGAATATATCATAATAATAATAATTTTTTTTATAAATTTCATTTATAATAATTTTTCTATACAAAGAATATATCATAATTATAATAATTTTTTTTATAAATTTCATTTATAATAATTTTTCTATACAAAGAATATATGATAATTATAATTTTTTTGTAAATTTCATTTATAATAATTTTTCTATACAAAAATATATGACAATTATAATCCTTTTTTATATATGTAATATCTGCCAATAAATAATAATAAAAAGAAATTAAACAATGTTTTATATATGTAATATCTGACAAATATAATAAAAAAATTTAAACAAAATCATTTTAGTTTAATAAGCAAAAGACAAAAGATGTTAAAGTTGTTTATATTTATAAAAAGCATAAAAAAAGCAATGAAATATTACGAAAACAGAGATGAGAAAGAAATGTTAGCATGCAGTAATAATGGCCTGACAAGGAAAGAGTGCTGCCTCCATCATTATTGTTGCTATGCAGAGTGCTGCCATAGTTTGCAAAGTGTTAAAGCAATGGATTTGCCAATGGTTCCAATTTCTAATTAATGGTAAAAACTATTTAAAAGTTGTGATGTTAATTCAGAGAGCAAAGAGGAAAAAAAAGAGAAAAAACAAAAATGAATGAATAATTTTAAGCAAAGATAAAAAGATTAAAAAAAAAAATTAAGGGAAAATAAAATAAGGTTAAAGAAAAAGGAATAATAAGAAAAAGAAAGAAAAAAAATGAAAAATATAAGAAAAACGGGAAATGAAAAAAAAAACAAAATAAAAAAGAAAGACAAATATAAAAGAGAAAAAGAAATAAAATGAAAAGAAAAAAGGAAAGGAAAAATAAAGGAAAATAAAAGAATAAGGTAAAAAAGAAAAAGAAACCAAAAAGAAAAAAGGAAAAAAAAATAAAGCATTCAAGGAAAAAGAAAAAAAAAAAGACAAAAAAAGAAAAAGAAAAAAAAGGAAAAAAAAAAGAATAAAAGTAGAGAGAAATTTTTTTTTTTTTTTTTTTTTTTTTTAAATATTATTTTTGGTGTTATGAAAACGTGTGTTGATTAATTTATGGGTAAAGTTTATCACATACCTGCACTCTTTCCTTCACTTATCTAAGCAAAGCCAAAAAATGAAAAATAAAATGAAAAAAACAAAAAGCCTGATTTTTTTTTTAATTAAAGGCAAAAATATACCAGAGCAAAATAAACAAAAATTCTGTGTTAATAAAAAAAAGTTTGAACATTAGTGAAAGACATTCCATATTATTTCTGATTTAAAAAAAAAGCCGCTTTTATCAAAGAAATATGTTGTAGTTTGCTTGGAGCATTGTTTATCGGATAAAAGGTTATTCAGTCATTGTAAATAGATAAATAAATATAATTGAATAGTTTAAATAAATGTTCATTTATTTTACCTGACTGTAGATGGTAAATTCCTCAAATATTTTCGGATGCAACATCCATTTTCAAGAGGTAGAAAATATATGTCCACTGACAGCATAAACAGTGAACATATATTTTCTACCTCTTGAAAAGGGTTGTTGCATCTGAAAATATTGGAGGAATTTATTATCACTTTTATCTATTTTTTTTTTAATACTAGGAATTGTGAATTTTGATAAACAAGTTAAACCATGTAAATCACAAAGCATCTTCATTTGTGTCTGCACTTATCTTTGCTTGATTCACTATTAACTTTATCTGTCGTAGACGTAGCTATATTTTATAAAAATGAGATTAGACATTTTTCAGTAAAACTCACAGTTTAGTGGCTTGTACATAAGGCAATAATTGAGGAAACATTCTGAGTTAAAATCTATTTAGTATTGCGCTTGTAATCTTAAAAAAACATGTTTGAAATGTATACATATCCTGAGATAATCGATAGAAATAAAACAATGAAGTCTTCATACAAACGGAAGTTAGCAATTTATCTTTACTGAGGCAGTATCGCTTAGAGAAGGGAGACGTTTCTGGGTATGGGCCCGTGCATAGCTATGTCGAGGGGACCTTATTTGAGATTTAGATATTATATTATCGAGGAGGTCTGCATTAGTACATACATGAACCATCATCATTGTCATTGTATGAATCTAAAGATTATATTGTTGGCATTGGTTTCCCCGATATTTTTCTAGTCAGAATTCTTTCCAGAAAGACATCAAGTACTTACGAGTTTTTCTTAAGATTACATGCATACTACTAAATAGATTTTAACTTGAAATGGTTTCTCATTTACTAATATTTAACAAAAAAGTGAAAGTCCACAGTTTAAAACAAAAAAAAAAATACAGAAAAATCTTTATGATGTATGTACCAGTCACAGAACGAAGATCTCATATTCCAAAAATCATGTGAATTGATCAAGTAGTTTTATTTTTAACTAAGAAAATTAAATTTTATGAATAAGCAAAAAGAATCTGTCTCATGTCTCCATCTTGACAAAAAAGAAACAAAAAAAAACCCAGAGCAGTTTAAACTTGCGAAATTAGCCTTGTAATGTTAACGATTTAACATTAATTGCTTAAAATCGTTTAAAAATTTTCTTTATGTATATAAAAACTACTCTAAGCAATACTGAGAAAAATCGCTAACTTCCGTTTGTATGAAGACTTCATTGTCTTTTCTATTGAATATTTCAAGTACTTTCTTAAGAGTACATGTGTAATACTAAATACATTTTAACTCAAATTGATTCCTCATTTACTAATATTTAACAAAAAACAAACAATAGAACAATATTTTATTGTGTGTACACAATTTTTCGTCGTATTATGTTTAGGCCATTAAACTGCGGTTTTACCCCCAATGTATATTTGGTATAAAACAACAATTAAAAAGTGGTTTTAAAACAAACTCCTTGACAGATCATGTTTGAAAAACCCAAATACTTTAACATCATCGTATATAAATAATTTAAATCAAACAGTGATTTCGATCTGGAAGAGTTCATTACTGGAAATGGGAAATAATAGGTAAGAACAGTCGGAAAATAGTCTTTCATCATGTTTTTTTTTAGTGTCATGCTGGCATGTGTTGGACGGCTTCCAGAAATTGACTTCTAAACTAACCTATCCATGGCCAGGTCTTTATTTATCCCACTTTCCCTCAAATTCATCATCACTTCCTCTCATGTTTTCCTCTGCATTCCCTGGTCAACTGACCTTGGCATCTCATTTACTAAAGCAGACACATTCATCTAATCTTTCAATGTGACCATACCAATAAAGTCTCCTGTTCCAACTGTTTACTCGTGTTCTACATCTACTAAGAACTATCATTCCTATTTTTTTTTTTATTATCACATTTTCACCGGAAAACAAGGTATATTGCCACTTTGATGTAAGGGGCTACTATCAGGGACCTAAGTTGCAGGGGTACTATGCAGGGAGTTTAACAGCAAGATGTCTGTTCACATTACACTTCTAACATACTTTCAATGTGACCAAACCAACAAAGTCTCCTGTTCTGGACGCATCTACTTATATTGTTCGGATTTAATCCAAGTTTGTCTTTTACACCCACATTACACATTGATTATATTTCTTTCCATGCAACACATATCCTCAACTCACACTGGTCAAATTTCAGTTTCATATCTCATCACACTGCATCACACGTACCTATATATACCTATATAGTACAAATTTAATCTACCTCTGAGGTCATTGGATCTAAGTCTATCATAAACACTTACATTACACATCTCTGCCGCAAAGGTTTTATATCATTTCTCTCCATGCAAATAAAGTCCAGCCAGTGAATGTTGAGGACGTGTTCTACAAGTGAAATAAGGGTTGAGGACATATGTTGCATGACATGAGAAATGATACGATGGATGTGCAATGTGAGTGTTAAAGACAAGCCTAGATCTGATGACCTCAGAGGAAGATTAAAACTAAAACTTTGTTCGTGTGGCCAGATTTAAAGATTAGACGAGAGTTCTTGTCTTAATAGATGCAGAACAGTTAAGGTAGCAAGGTCAGTTGGCAGGGTAATACCAAGGGAAACCTAGGAGGAAATAGCAAGAATTGACCTGAAGGAAGGAAGGATAAATAAAGACCTGGCCAGAGATAGGTTAGTTTGGAAGTCAATTTATAAAAGCCATCAAATATGCCAGAATGTAAAACGGGCGTTAACCTGAATATGATGATGTGGTGTATAATAGTTTGGGTGCTTGTGTAGAATAATATGATTTTTAAAAAATGCATTTAAGTAAAAACAGAATTATGTATTTAAGTGTCATGTAGAAATTAGTAAAAATTCCAAAAATTACGAAAAATAATTGAGTATCTACTAAAACAATTTAAAAAAAAAACAAAAAAAAACATGAGGTGCCTTCAATTTCCAGACTTTTTTTTTGGAGAGGGGGGGGGGCACTTTTATTGATAGTATACGCATGAAACTCTAGCCCCCTTCAAAGTAATCTCTTCTGGCTGCAATGCCCTTGTCGTAACCCATGGAAGTCCCCTTGTGTGAGTGTATTAGTGACCCTCATCAATTGTCTCATAATGACAGCCTCTAATGTTTTCTTTCTTGTCTCATAACTAGGGCTATGACAACAGCATATTCTTTTCTTTGTTTTCATTCTCAAGATATTGCTATCTTATATGCTTTTATGTAGAGTGATGGGGTTCTCTGTTGATTTATTGTGTCCAACTGTGTCGGATATATACTCGAGAGTCAAAACAATGAAAAGAATATGCTGTTGTCATAGCCCTACTCATAATGACAGCCGCTAAGATTTTTTCCCTTAGCTTAGGGAATAACCAAAAGTCACAGGGATCAAGGTCTCGACTATAGGGAGGATAAGGAAATGTTTTGATGCCCATAACGTCTTTCTTTCTGAACTTCTCTGGACACCCTTGGGACAAACTTCACACAAATCTTCAGTTCCTTGCAAATAATTATGTACAGTTCCCACACTGACGTCAAACTGTGCACTTATTGACTTTATAAACACACGATGGTTCTTATTTAAAAAAATTTTTTTTACAAGGAAGTCACCACTTATCAAGGCCTGGAAGCCACTCGGGGATAAGGGTTATTGTGTGTACAGTAGGTTAGTGTTGGAGATTTGATAAAGTGTCTTACTTAAGGAAGCGGTTCATCAGGAATTTGTTTACATTGGACTTGAAGACATCCAGGTTGTAGTCAGGTGGGAAACAGTTCCTTGCGAATAATTATGTACAGTTCCCACACTGATGCAAACTGTACACTTATTGACTTTATAGACACACGACGGTTCTTATTTTTTAAAAAATTTTTTACAAGGAAGTCACCACTTATCAAGGCCTGGAAGCCACTCGGGGATAAGGGTTATTATGTGTACAGTAGGTTAATGTTGGAGATTTGATAAAGTGTCTTACTTAAGGAAGCGGTTCATCAGGAATTTGTTTACATTGGACTTGAAGACATCCAGGTTGTAGTCAGGTGGGAAACAGGAAACCGGAACAGAGTTTCACAAGCGTGCACTTCTAAGAAAGAAGCTTTGTTCATGGAATCTACGTTTTGATTTTGGCACAGATAAAGAGTGGGGAAAATTTTTGACAGTGGTTTCAGCTAGACGGGTATTTATCGTGAAAGATTGGCGAGGGGGGGGGACCAGAGATTGGAGTTCAGACAAGCACCTGCCATGGTAGTAACGATAAAACAAAGACAGGCTTGCAACGTCTCTCCTGTGGGAGAGAGGTTGCAGAGAAGAGAAAAGGGCATCACCCACTAGGCCACAAAGTCTATTTTGTACTCTGTCAAGTCAGGATAGGCTATTTTTAGCAGCTCCTGCCTAGATGTGGCAGCAGTACTCCATCCTTGGGCGTACTTGGCTTTTATACAGATAGAGAATTGCATCAGGGGTGAGATATCTTCTGGAGTGGTAGAAGGATCCTACCATTTTTCCAGCGACCTTGGCAACTGACTTGATGCACGTATTCCATTTCAGGTCAGGAGTAAAGGTCAAGCCCAGAAGCTTATCAAAACATGGAGCTTCCCCTAGATGAGAGCCATCCATTTCAATTGATGCCAGATGGGGATCAGAGCATTGATGATGTAAAGATAGGAGCTTGGTTTTAGATGCATTAAAAGTAATCAGCCACCTCCTCCCTCACTGTACCACGCGCACAAGATCAGAGGAGAGAGAATCTGAGAGAACTTCGTCATTTACAGCTTTTGATGTGTTGCCATAGATGGTCGTGTCATCAGCATAGATGTCAATGAATGATTTAAGCATGTGTTTTGGGAGATCATTGATGTATATCAGGAAGAGAGTTGGGCCTAGGATGGACCCCTGAGGGACTCCAGCATTAATATTGAGGGTCTCTGATTTCTGCCCATCAACCACTAATCTTATGAGCCTATCGGAAAGAAATGATTTAATGATAGAGAAAACATTTCCAGTTATACTGTAGCTGGAAATCTTGTGAACTAGGCCTTTGATATGTCAAGAGCAATTGCCCTAGAGAGGAAGCCTTTGTCAAGAGATTCGCTAATCCTATGAGATATAACAGTTAGCACATCTGTAGATCTGGCAGAACGGAAACTATATTACATGTCACTAAGAAAGTTATTTTTGCTGAGGTGGTCTGTACTGAGAGAGAGATGACTTATCACCTGAATTCTTAAATACAGGGCATACTGATGAGGTTTTCCAGGGTGTTGGGAAGCACTTCTCTTTAAGGCAACGCTTAAAGAGTTTTGTAAGTATGGAGGCAAGTTCTAGTTGAAGATTTTTCAGCACAATGATTGGAATGCCGTCAGAGCCAATGGCTTTACTGGAATCAAGGTTCTTGATTAGCTTGGCAACATTACACACAGATATTTGTAAGTTGCAGAGCGTGTTGTCCGTTATAGAAGGAAATACGAGGAGTTGATGGCCTTCTTCGCATAGGGTAGAATAAGCTGCAAAGTTCTTGGCAAATAGTTTGGCCTTATCTGATGCAGACGAGATGACCTCTGGTCCATTGATAATGGTTGGGATAGAACGCACGCTTCTGTTCAGGATCCTGTTTGCTATTTGCCAAAACTGATGCGAACCAAGCCGCTGCTCAGCTACTTTGGATTTAACGGACTGAGCATATAGCTCTCTTGCATTTTTTATTACTCTTTTGCAGTGGTTGCTGGCATTCCTGAAGGCAGCTTTAGTCTCAGTGCATCTATTATGTTGGTAGCTATGGAAAAAGTGATTTCTGTGCGCGATGGCAGCAGCACATTCTGGGGAGAACCATGGCTGGCTGTTAGGTTTTTGTTGGAATTTTTTGGATAGTATGAATCGGTCTATGCCTACAATTAGCCATTCGGTCAGGTCTGATACCATGGAGGACACATCCTTTTTAAACATGGAATGCAGTGGTAGATCGGATATAAGTGTACGGAAGCTATCCCAGTCAGCAGTAGAGTATCGATATACAGTACGGTGGAGAGGTACATCTCCAGACTTATTGCATTTCGTTTTTATCTTAACTGATACAACTGCGTGGTCGGAAGATCCCAGAGGAGACAGAAAGGAACTTGAACATAGCTCAAGGGAAGTTGTGAGAAAAAGGTCTAGAAGGCTAGCATACTGACCAGAAGTATCGGGCACTTGGGTGGGTTCGTGGACAATCTGGGTGAGGTCATAGGCAATGGCAAAATCATGACAGAACCTCCCCTCATCATCTGTCTTGTTAGAGTGGGTCAGCCATTCCGCATTATGGACATTGAAGTCACCACAAATGTGGATGTTAGCTTAAGGGTGAGCAGACAGGATGTGGTCAATTTTTTCAGATATGCTCTTAAGGATAGTAACTGCGCTGTTGTGGGGGGGGGGCGATAAAGAGCAAATATAAATGCAGTAGTGTAAGCAAGTGCAACCCGGAAGCACATATAAGGTAAATTAGGGTCTTCTCTGGAGATATCTCTACCACACAGGAAGCCATCTTTAATGTAGGCACATATTTCATGTCCATGGCGATCTCGGGAGTCAGATTTAGATGTTGTTAGAGTATCCTTTAATTATGAACTCGTCAAGGGAAGTGGTCAGCCTAATGCTAGTTTTGCTTAGGAAGATTATGTCTTATACATGAAATGTTTTATTTGGCCAATCAACTCTGGTGTTCACACTTCCGTATTCCTCCCACACCTCTCATCATACCTCACAGACTCCCTGCCTTCCTTGAATCTCTTATGCTACTCAAAAACTGATGCTATATTGCTGCAAAATGGTCCAAAAGCAGTCTAAAGCATTCCATACGTTTCCGTGGCATCTTTTTTTCCAAAGTTAAAACAGAATTTTATTGCATATCGTTCTTCCAAAATGTCCGCACATCCAGATTGCAATTTTGTAAATTCATCAGCTGTGACAATCAGGCTTTAGTAGTGCGTATTCCAATTCCTGCTGTAGCTGTTCATTTGAATCTGAAATCACAAAATTGGTCAGTCATCTCATAAGATGTATAGCAATAACACACTGAATTTTCAAGAGTCTGCAACAATTTTAAATGCTTGTACAAAAACGTCTGGAAACTTATTGAAGGCACCTTGTAGATATTAGCAGGTTACCATTTTGTATTTTGAAATCGCAGATTACAATTATTTTGTCAAAATCACTGCAGTTACCTCCCCTGGATTTTAAGGACTCTTTAACAATCACGAGAAAACTGTATAATCCAATAAATTTCATTTTTAATTGTAATTATTTTCTACTTAATCATTTTTTTTTAAGTTATTACTGATTCTGACATGACACCTAAGCACGTAATAATGTTTTGGTGCAACTACACTATTGTAATGAGAATCGAATTTTAATTTCAAGACAAATAAATGGTCTTTATTTAACCCTTTATGACCTGGTTTAACTAATTTGTTCAGTCATAAATAAATGAATATAACGGCATGAATAAAGTGGGAATTGATTCAAACACGCCTTGTACTTATTAGTTCAGTATGTCATTTTGTTTTATTGAAATATACTTTTTCCAGTTTGAAGCCAATCATAGTGTGATTACCTTTTAAACTAACTAAAATTAACAAACGTTTTTTTTAATCATTGACATCATAATTCAGATCATAAAGGGTTAATTGTCATGTTACAGTGGCAGCTTCTTTCAGTCCTGACAGACTATGGATCCCACTGTAAGAGTGGCGGCACATGAAATTTTGGTGGCAAAAGGTGTGCAATCTCCTGAGTTGGCAAGTGGAGGTTCAGTCTTGAAGATGATTACAAAAGTGGTTGGCCATCGAATGGTGACAACGATAAATTAAGAGCCTTAGTCGAAGCCAATGCATGTATGACTGTTTGAGAACTTGCTTCTAAATTAGACATAACGTATACGACAATTTCCAACCATTTGAGAGAGATTGCAAAGACCACTGTTAAGAAGCTTCATCTTCCCTTCTTTTATGCAATAGGAACGACCCGTTTCTTGACCAGGTTGTGACTTGTGATGAGAAGCAGGTTCCTTATGACAATCAGCAATGCTCAGCTCAGTGGCTAGATGCCGACGAAGCTCCATGACACTTCCCGAAGCCAGAGTTGCACCAAAAGAAGGTCATGCTGAGTGTTTGGTGATCTGTGACTGGTCTCATCCATTAGTTTTTTGAATGCAGGCAAAACTATTATGACAGAGTAGTACTGTCACCAAATGAATGAAATCTATCAGAAACTTCGACAACAACACCCAGCATTAGTCAACAGATAAAAGGCCCAATTCTCCTCCATGACAATGCCAGACCACACGTTACTAAACTGACCCTGCAGAAGTTAAACGAATTGGCCTACGAAACTCTGCCTCATCCGCCATACTCTCCAGACCTCTCATCACCGAATCAACTACTACTTTTTCAAGCATCCCGACAACTTTCTGCATGAGAAATGCTTCAAAAACTTTACCAATATCTAAAATGCCTTCAGCGACTTCATCGCCATCAAAATGCAAGATTTTTACGTTACTGGCGGGAGTACATTTGTTTTGCGTTGGTTAAAAGCGTTTTGATTCTAATGGTGCTTATTTCGATTAAAAATTTTTTTGTTTAAGCCGAGATAGGTTCATCTGAATTTAAAAGTTAAAAGCCGCAAGAACCTTCTTGTCAATCTGATATATTGTCATGCGTTACCAAAGAAAAATGCAACGCTGTTTTACGATAAAGATTGAAAAGTCACTTTTTTAAAATAATGCGGTAATATTTAAGTACTTTTAACATGCTAATTAAGTAGATATTATCGCTTTTAGTTGAACTGACAAAAAATATCAGTAGATACTATGGTTTGGTTAAATCGATTTTTTTCGTTTTCCGAATTTTGCTATTATAACATAGTTGCACCTCGTTCTCATATTTCTTTTCATGCAACACATGTCCTCAACCCTCATTGACCAGGTTTTCATTTCTATACATCATTGCACTGCATACACATGCTTGATAGACGTTTTTTTTTTTTTTTTACGAAAATCAGTGAAATAATGTTTGGCTAAAAAAAAAAAAAAATACACTAGAAAGTTTGCAAAGAAGGTAAATAGCGTGTAACTATTGCCAATTTTAAAAAAATAAATTGTGTGTGAAAAATGATAAATATGAGTTATTTCCCTTGTTTTTATGTCATGTGTTCTCAAAAGAATATGGCAGGGGTTTTAGATGATAAAGATTGAAAACTTGTGTTGTTTTAAATGACGCGGTAATATTTAAATACTTCTGACATGCCAATTATGTAGATATCAGTGCTTTTAGTTGAAATTGACATAAAAAGACAGTAAATGCTATTGTTTTTTTTTTTTTCTTTTTATCGATTTTTTACTTTCCGATTTTTGCTATTATAATGTAGTTGCACCAATGTTTTTGTCTAAAATGCATTTGAAACTAATCATACTGCAAAAGCACCATAACTTGAAATAGAAAAACGCGGCAACTGAAAAGTAAAAAAGTTTTATAGAAGTTTGAATTTTCAGTTCCTATACAGAATTTCTTGTATATTAAAAACAAAATGAAGAAAAATCTGTACAATGTACATAACCTGCGATGAAACGAAAACATCATATTCCAACAATCATGTAAATTGATAAAGTAGTCTTACTTTTCATTAAGAAAATCATTTTTAAACGATGAATGGGGATTCGTAGGCATTACAACAATCTATTAAATATGAATTAATTGCTGAATTATCTCCCTTTATTCCTTGAGATTATATATATATATATATATATATATATATATATAAAGGAGATTAGAACAATAGTCTAAAGAGCAGAGTGTATTTTAATGTAATAGTGAAATTACTAGTTTAATTAAAATACAGAAAAGAAAAAGTGCTTGTTGTAATTTAGATATATAATATAATCACATTACTAAATATATAGATATATATATATATATATATATATATATATATTGTGTACAGAAAGTTGTTAGTTGAGACAGATCATTGGTACTGTCGGTTTCAAGCCCGATAATAAGGCCCGTTTAAGGTATCCTTATCAAGCTCTCTTCAGCCAATATTTGAATATTGGCTGAAGAGAGCTTGATAAGGATACCTTAAACGGGCCTTATTATCGGGCTTGAAACCGAGAGTACCAATGATCTGTCTCAACTAACAACTTTCTGTACACAAAATATAAATACGCTCTTAAAATTTGGATTTTTCCTTTTAATTGAGCACTCTGCTGGAATTCTTTTTCCAAAAAAACTAATCATATATATATATATATATATATATATATATATATATATGTATATATATATATATGTATATATATATATATATATATATATATATATATATATATATATATACTCTAGCAAAAGTACCCGTCGTTGACTGGGTTAAAAACAGCCTACAGAAAATGGACTCTGATTTATGAAACTATGATAGGTTATGAAAAGGAAGAGTTGTAAAGAGATAGCTTCGAATTCGGGGGTATCAAACCCAAAGCAAAATATGATGAAAGTAAAAATAAAATAGATAAACCCCATAATTTATTATACCATACCTGTTCACACTGAAACACTTATCACAATATTCTGTGGATCTATATTAAAAAACCTTGTTAAACTTTGACATATTTTCATTCTATGGAGGTCAGGCGCGAATGAACACCCCATCATTTTATTATACCATATTTTTTCAAACTGAAACATAATTATCGAAGCATACTTACGCAGATAGATATCAAAAGTCTTTATTAAAGTTTGTGCCTATTTCCATTCTATGGAGGCCAGGTGCAAACGCAGACCCCACAATTTTATTATACCATCCCTATTTAAGTTAAAACATACTTATCAAAGTATTATGTACATCTATATCAAAAACACTTGTAAACGTTTTTTTTTTTTACTTTTTAAATTTTTTATTTTCATACTTTGTGGACCAGGCGCGAATGCAGACCCCACGATTTTAATGAACCACCGTTCTGCAGGATCAAACATACCCATTCCTGTGTCTCGATACATCTTCTATCATTATATGCAATCAGTTTTTTAAAATAGTCAACCATATAGGAGCCTATTCGTGACCAGACACACACACAGACATTAAGCTTTATATATATATATATATATATATATATATATATATATATTAGGTTGATGCGAAAGTTCTTGCAGAAGTTTCAATTTTGCTTTCAGATGATATATTTTCAAATATATCAAAATTTGAATTTAACTATAATAAGGATTATGATACCTGTTCAGTGCATATTTACCGATAAGTATGACCAACCACTTATAATTCAGTAACTGTAATTTAAAAAAAATAACAATTATAATAAACAGAACGACTCATAGAAATCTATCTATATTCTTTTTTCATTTTAATATACTTTCATAGAAATGCTTCTGTTATGTAAAAAAAAACTATTTCTTTATGCCACAAGTGTCACGCTCATACATGAATTCCATAGCTAATATAACGTACTGACCCAACGGGTCACGGGTGGTATAGTATAGACATTAAGCTTTATATATATATATATATATATATATATATATATATATATATATATTAGGTTGATGCGAAAGTTCTTGCAGAAGTTTCAATTTTGCTTTCAGATGATATATTTTCAAATAAGTTTTGTTATAATGCTTTTAATTAATACATCATTTCATAGAACGTTCTAACCGTTTAAATTACAATTGTTTTAAAACAATTACGTCTTCTTTTCAGAACGTTGAATACAAGATGAAAAATAAAGCAAATTCGGACAGTTTTCTTATTTCAATTCAAGCTAGGCCGAAAAGCTGCTGAAACAGCTCACGATACCAACACAGCATTTGACCCATGAACCACTACTGAACGCACAGCACAATGGTGGTTTAAGAAATTTTGTGGTGGTGAGAAATAGTAGTCAGCCATTGAATGTTAACAACGATCAATTAAGAGCCTTAGTCGAAGCGAATCCACGCACAACTGTTTGAAAACTTGTTTCTAAATTAGATGTAATGTATACGACAATTTCCAACCAGTTAAGAGAGATTGGAAAGACATAAAAACTTGATAAGTAGGTGCCTGCCTCATGAATTGAACATTAACCAAAAGAAATGCTGTTATGAAGTGTCATTTTCCCTCGTTTTATGCAACAAGAACGACCCGTTTCTCAACTGGGTTGTGATTTGCAATGAAAAGTGAGTTTTTTTACGACAACCGGCAATGCTCAGCCTTCGTAAGTCAGAGTTGCATCCAAAGAAGGTCATGCTGACTATTTGGTGGTTTGCAACCGGTCTCATCCATGAGTTTTTTGAATGCGGGCGAAACCATTACAGCAGAGAAGTACTGCCAACAAATAGATGAAATGCATCAGAAACTTCGACAACAATACCCAGCATTAGTCAACAGAAAAGGCCCAGGACAATGCTCAACTGCAGGTTGCTTAACCGACCTTGAAAAGTTGAATGAACTGGGCTATGAAACTCTGCCTCATTCCCCATACTCTCCAAACCTCTCACCAACCAACTACTACTTTTTCAAGCATCTTGACAACTTTCTGTGTAAGAAATGCCTTCAGCGACTTTATCACTACCACAACACAAGATTTTTTTTGTTGCTGGCATAAATACATTTGTTTTACGTTGGCAAAAGTGTGTTGATTCTGACAGCGCTTATTTTAATCAATAAATTTTTGTTTGGGCCGAGATATGTTCATCTGAATTTAAAAGTTAAAAACCACAAAAACCTTCTTGTCAACCTGATATATATTTTCTTCAAAATGACAGTGACTCCTTAAACACTCATAAAATTTGATTTTCTTCTTTAAAAATAAAACTACTTGATCAAATTACATGATTTTTGGAATATATTTTCTTTCCATCATGGGTAAGTACATCATTCAGATTTTTCTTTAGTTTTGTTTTTTAATATAAAGGGAAATTCTGGACAAAAAACAAATTTCCATTTTTGAAATGTTCAAAAAGTATGTTCTATGCTTAAAAACTGAAAAACTTATTTAGAATTCAACTTCATTTAAAAAAAAAAAAAAAAAAAACTACAGAAAAATCTTTATGATGTATGTACCCACATCACAGAACGGATATATCACATTCCAAAAATTATGTAAATTGATCAAGTAGTTATATTTGTATAAAGAAAATAATTTTTTAACGATTTAAAATCAATAGTATTACAAGGTGGATTTTGCAAGTTTGAATCATTGTAGACTTATCTGCCCCCCCCTTTTTTTTTTCAAGATGTCAATGCGAGACAGGCCCTTTTTACTTACTCATAGAATTTTTTCTATATATTAATACGATAGATTGTGTGTTATCTTCTGTGTTACACTTACATCTTTTTTCTTTTGATTGACTGTCGTTTAATTGTTATGACCTTCCATTTCTTGTAATAAATAATTTTACCAAGAATTCATCATAAGTTTTCGATTCAAGCTGATGCACCCAAGTCATATGGATGTATTTTTTTATTCTTGAAATCACAACTTTCTAATATATAAGACTCGATAGAAAATTGACTCTATAATTAGACATACAAAACCTGCATAAACATATTACATATGAAAAATAAAGACTACTTGATCAATTTACATGACTTTTGGAATATGACATGTTCGTTCTGCGATAGGTATGTACATCATAGAGAATTTTTTGTACTTTCTGTATATTTATAATTATAATAAAACCAAACGCTATTATCACTTATCAATATCATGGTTATAAAAAAAATCAGTTGATATATGGAATATCTTTAAAAGACGAAAACATATCATGGGATATTGACAAACAGACGTGACAATGATGCTGCTCAGTGGTGATAGAAAAGCTTCAAAAATAGTTACAAAACGCCCTCCCAATGATCAGAATGGATTTTTAAATAATACCATAATTTCTTGTTAAAATTGTTGATATTAGAAGAAAAAAACATGAACCAACAATGAGAAATTTTATTTACTTTTGTGATAAAAATTCAAGTAAAGAAATTAAAAAAAAGAAAAAAAATACTTGCATAACTTTAAGAAAAAAAAATAATTGAATAACTTTATGAAAAAAATAATTGAATAACTTTAATAAAAAAATAATTGCATAACTTTAAAAAAAAAAATAATTGAATAACTTTAATAAAATTTTTTTTGCATAACTTTAATTTTAAAAAAAATTGCATAACTTTAATTAAAAAAATAATTGCATAACTTTAATTTTAAAAAAAAAATTGCATAACTTTAATTAAAAAAATAATTGAATAACTTTAATAAAAAAATAATTGCATAACTTTAATTTAAAAAAAAATTGCATAACTTTAATTAAAAAAATAATTGAATAACTTTAATAAAAAAATAATTGCATAACTTTAATTTTTAAAAAAATTGCATAACTTTAATTTAAAAAAATAATTGCATAACTTTAATTTAAAAAAAATTTGCATAACTTTAATAAAAAAATAATTGAATAACTTTAATAAAAAAATAATTGCATAACTTTAATTTAAAAAATAATTACATAACTTTAATAAAAAAAAATAATTACATAACTTTAATAAAAAAAAATAATTACATAACTTTAATAAATTTTTCGGCACTTGTGCACTATTGTGGAAGAACCACTTTTTTGGTTTTCAGTTTGGAGAGTGCTGGTTGATTGTTTTGTTTTACGGCATATCAACCCTTTTCATCCAGTTATTTTGTAGAAGGTTTTTATTCTTCAAGCTCTTTGTATCTTCAATCGCTAGTTTGTAGTGTTTGGTTTGGTTGTTTTATAGTGGATTTTGTCATTTTTGTTATCTGTAATATGTGCATATATTTTTGGCAAATGTAAAATTATATTGGGGGGGTGAATCTATAAGTTTTTGTTGTTTTTTTTTTTACTTGAGAGTCACCACTTATCAAGGTCCGAAGTCCACTCGAGGATAAGGGTTAATGAATGTAAGGTGATAGTGCAGTGATCGTTAATGGTTTAAACGGCATAGATTTGGATTATTTAAAGGGACAGCTCAACAAGAACTTGTTTATATTGGACTTGAAGGCTACCATATTGTAATTGGCCAGGAAACAGGTACAGTGTCCCACAGGCTATCAGTTTAAGGAAAGAAACTCTGTTCATGAAATCTGCATTTAGATTTAAGCACAGATAGAGTGAGAGAAATTGTTGATAGTGGTTGTAGCTAGTCAAGTGTTTTTTTTTGTGAAAGTTTGGCAAGAGGGGGGACCATAGATTGGAGCTCAGGCGAGCACTTGCAATGAAAATAATGATAGAGCCTAATTTTTTTATCTCTATATAAATAAAATGAACTCATTTTTCTCTTCTCTTCTATTCTTTCTATCTATCTATCTTCTATCTATCTATATAAATAAAATGAACTCATTTTTTCCCCTCCGACTTTGACATTTATAGGACTGCACCTGTATACATTTGGTGCAGCCATATAATTCACAAACTGAATCGCGACATCTGTCGTATGTTATAGGCTTATTAGCTGTCCATTATCTTGCTGATCAGAGTTTCCTATATTCTGTCTGGTGAGAGTCCACTGTAAAAATCGGTTACATTTAATGGAAGTAGTAAAGTATACTCTCTCTACCAAATTCATCCTACCACCGCCACTCACTTACACCGTTCCAGAACGTTCACAGGAGACATTTAAAACCGATCACCGGTTAGAATTTATCTAAAAACTGGTCTGGACTTACGCTGAAACGAACCACGGTTACTTTGCCATTGAATAGCATAAAACATAAACACAATTTATAAAGCATTTATTATAATAAAATTAAATTAAAACAGAACACAATCCGTTACCTGGAATTGAATTCACTATTACATTACTTCGATTTCGTTATAACCCGCATGGTTAGAGTTTTATGAAAACCGGGATTTACATTTACGTGAAACGCACCAAACTTACTTTCACAAACACAACTTCCGTTTTGCTCTTTCCTTCCGTTCTTTTATTTTCTTTCTTTCTTTGTAAGGACATGTTTTCGTTGGCATAGTAACAACTTCATATCGACATTGTTTCACTGTTTATGAATATTGAAATAAAATACATTACTACACATTATTAATAT
The DNA here is from genome assembly GCF_053919585.1 of Euprymna scolopes. NCBI lineage: Eukaryota > Metazoa > Mollusca > Cephalopoda > Sepiida > Sepiolidae > Euprymna > Euprymna scolopes. Next base: position 5,361,101 of record NC_136492.1, on the reverse strand, counting down.
CTCACTTTTAATCAGTTTTATCGACTTTTGAAAACTTCTTTTACTCTTTTTACATGACAACGTAAATGTTTATTATTATTGAAATGAAATACATGACTACACATTATTAATATCTCACTTTTAATCACTTTTATCGACTTCTTAAAACTTTTCTTACTCTTTGTAAATGACAACGTTAATGTTTATGAATATTGAAATAAAATACATTACTAAACATTTATTAATAGCTTTTCTTTTCAATGTTTTACTGTTTATGTCTCACTTTTATCGACTTTTTCTTTTTTAATAGCATTTTCTCAAATATAGCGCGGATAATCAGTGCACTAGCGCGGATAATCAGTGAGTGCACTAGCACCCATTTTCTTACTAATAAATGTTTAGTAATTATTTTTCTTTTAATATTCGTAAACAGTACAAACGTCGTCATTTCAAATTAGAATGCTATTATAAAAGAAAATAACATTAATTAAACTTAAGTATTATTGCAATATTCAATAAGATATTATTACTAAATGTGTAGTAATGTCTTTTATTTCAATATTCAATATAAGAATAATTTCAATATTTCATATATATAATATTTCAATATCAGACAAGAAACACTCGATAACATTCACACATAAACAGTAAAAAAAAAAGATATTAATCAATGTTTACTAATTTATTTTATTTCAATATTCATAAACATTAACGTTGTCATTTAAACAGAGTAAGAAAAGTTTTAAGATGTCGATAAAAGTGATTAAAACTGACATATTATTAATGTGTAGTATTTCAATATTCATAAACAGTGAAACAATGTCGATAAAAAGTTGTTGATTGTTTTTTTTTGCAACCAGAAAAAGAAGTCGACAACGGGAACTTTATGAACAGTCTCAGGAAGACACTTCTGGTACTTTATTCTTTTGTTTTGATTTACTCAAAACCGCACACACCTCGAAACATCCGAGCAACGCCGGGTACCCCTGCTAGTTTTTTAATAAATATTTATTAGTATGAGCAATGAAAAAATTCTGTTTCAAAAGAAAAAAAAATTAGAGTACTTGTGCATTTATGAACGTGCAATTTCCCCAATGACTTTAATAACTGGAAACGGCTGGGAGAACCTTATTACAAAAAACACAAATCGTTACAATCACCCACCCTTTCCCCATGTTAAGAATGGCGATGACCACTGAAATTCATAAAGTAATACATTTGAAAAAAATGTCTTAATATCCAGAAAAGTACTTTATTTCTATGATCACGGGTTCAAGTCTGGGAAAATAGTGGGATCGTTATCTCCCTGCTGATGCAATTCTCTACATGTATAAGAGCCAAGTACGTCCAAGGATGGAGTACTGTTGCCACATCTGGGCAGGAGCTGCTAGACGCAGCTTATCCTGCCTTGACAGAGTTCAAAATAGATGCTCTTTTCTTTCCCTGGAACCTCTTTCTCACAGAAGAGACGTTGCGAGCCTGTCTCTACTTTACCATTATTTTCATGGCAAGTGCTCATTTGAGATGCAATCTATGCCCCCCCCTCCCCCAGCCTGACTTTCGCTAAAAACACTCGTCTTTCTGAAACCACTATCAATAATTTACCCCACTCTTTATCTGTGCCTGAATCTAAATGTAGATTCCATGAACAAAGCTTCTTTCTTACAACTGTACACCTGTGGAACTCTGTTCCGTTTTCCTGCTTTCCACCTGACTACAACCTGGATGTCTTCAAGTCCGACTACAATATGGTCGTCTTCAAGTCCAACATGAACAAATTCTTGATGTATCCAATTTACCAAACTTCCACTACTATTGGTGACTGACATGTTCCCCATTGACCACTGTACATTCATTAACTCATATCCTCGAGTGGCCCTCGGGCCTTGATAAGTGGGGACTCCTTTGTACAAAAAAAAAAAAAAAAAAAGTACTGACATTAGGATTAAAATCATCCAATATGAAATAGTAGGTTACACAGTTACCTTTTTTTTTTTTAAATTTATTATTCTTTTATTTCTTTGGTTTGCTTGTGATTTTATGTCAATTGATCATACCCATATATATGTGTGTGTGTGTATTACAAAAAGTGTGTGCTTGTCCAGAATTGCACCTATGTTTTTAAAAAGAAAAAAAAAAAAGAAAAAAAAAAAGGAAAATCGGTATAATGTAGTGACAAAAAAAAAAATATATTGTACATCCAAAATCATGTAAATTAATCAACTAGTTTTATTTTTTATAAAGAAAATTCATTTTTAAGCGGGTTTGAGTTTTTCCAATGTTCTCCATGTTTTTTTTTGTTTTTTTTTTTACAAGAGACTCATCACTTATCAAGGCCCAAAGGCCACTCGAGGATAAGGGTTAATGGGCATACGGTAGTCATCGAGACAACAGCATAGTAATCGATAGTTGTGGAAATTTTATATAATTTGAATATTTAAGGAGATGGCTCCGCAAGAACTTGTTTAGATTTGACTTGAAGATGTAAAAAAAATGGCTTTCTAAAATCTAAGTATTTGGAGTTATTTCCCTTTATTTTCGTCATAATACCAAAGCTAGTTGTTTGGTCACAAAATTTGATTTTCTTATTTAAAAACAAAACTTGATTAGTTTACGTAATTTTTGGAGTACGATATTTTCTTTCTGTCACAGGCACATACATCACACAGGCTCCCTCCCCTTGTTTTGTCACCATAGAGCAAATTCTGGAGAAGCACACCAAAAAAAGGCTTGCAATTCTTATCACCAATGAGCAATCGTGTAATATAAAACATTAACGTGAAAAAAAAAAAAAACAAAAAAAAAAAAAACATCTGCATAAAAAATATCTCATGATATTTGATCGTGCTTGCATTAGCCACTATACAGACAACTAGGATACAGAATATATATAAATATATATATTTATATACATATACACTTTTTATAACATACCACTTCACCAGGAACAGGTACACATTTTTATGCTCATTTCGAAAACGGTTTCAGCTTTATTAAAAATACGTACAATTGTTTCGGCCCATTACTGATCTAAAAAAAAAAATTAGTTTTTGGATAGAAAAACTAACAACACGCAGTAAATATGAGTTCATTAACATTTTCATAAAAATAATATCCATTGTATTTCAAATATAGACCCAAATTGAGATAAATTAATAAGTACTAATAAATATTCAGAAAGTAATATTGTGCTACATAGTTCAATACAAATAAAAAAAAACAAAACAACATTGTAAAAGACAATCTTTAATTAATTCCTTCAGTTCAGCACCTAATGTCAGACAAAGTTTTCCTTTATTTTTGCCCTGTTTCTTTCGAATGTTCCCATTTTTATGTAACGTTAAGCTGACTTTTTTCTCTGGTAAAAAAAAAAAAAATTGCTGCACATCGAAATTAACAATACATGCATACAATTGTTTCAGTCCATTACTGATATTTTTATATATATAGAGTAGTTCTCTGCATATATGTTTTTTTTTTTTTTTTATTATTATTATTATTATTTCTATAACGTAGAGGCACTCATCAGTGCAAAATATGCATAAAAAAAAACAAATGTCATGTCAACCTACAAATATTCTCTCTGACTGACAGTTCGAAACATTCACAATTTTGGAAGTATTGCGAGTATAAGGATAAGAACAAACATATACAATACGAGATAATCATGCTGACACACTGATGGGTGACCATTTAGGAATTCCAGGTGATGTATGTGCTCTCTGCTTTCTTGGCACTGTTTCCAGCCATCCTGGACTTCTTGCCACCGGACTCAAGCAGTGCCGATTCAGGAGAGGTGTGGTTGTGGATAGTGCGACCCTTGCCTCCCAATTACACGCACAGTTACCCCTACTTGGGGCATCCACTGTGTCTTGAGACCGAACGGAGGCATCAATTCCAGCAAAGGCACTCCTCCGTGTAAGAGTCACATCAATCTAGAAAAAAATGGTGGAATCCTTCTACTGCTTCAGTAGATATGTCACTGCTGATGCAATTCTCCACCTATATAAGAACCAGGTACGTCCAATGATGGAGTACTGTTGCCACATCTGGGCAGGAGCTGCTAGAAAGACCTTATCCTGCCTTGACAGTTCAAAATAGACTTCGTAGCTTAGTGGGGAATGCCCTTTTCTCTTCCCTGGAACCTCTTTCCCAAAGAAGAGACGTTGCGAGCCTGTTTCTGCTTTATCGTCATTTTCATGGCAAGTGCTCGTCTGGGTTCCAATCTATGCCCCCCCCCCCGCAAACTTTCACAAAAACACTCATCTATCTGTAACCACTATCAATAATTTCCCCACTCTTTATCTGTGCCTAAACATAAACGTAGATTCCATGAACAAAGTTTCTTTCTTAGAACTGCATGCCTGTGGAACTCTCTTCCGTTTGCCTGCTTTATAGCTGACTACAATTTGGTCGTCTTCAAGTCCATCGTAAATAAGTTCTTGATGAACAGTTCCCTTAAATAATCAAATTATATAAAATTTCCACAATTATCGATTACTATGCTATTGTCTTGATGACTCCTGTACACCCATTAACCCATATCCTCGAGTGGCCTCTGGGCATTGATAAGTGGTGACTTCTATGTAAAAAAAAAAAAATGTATGTCTGTTCTTGTTGATATAGGTTGATGTGACTTGTGTTAATTTTTTTTTTTTTTTAATGCATATTTTGCACTGACAAGTGCCCCTGCTGGTATCAGAAATAAAAAAAAAAACAAACATGTGCGGATAACTACTGCATATAAAATTATCAGTAATGTGTCGAAACAATTATACGCATGCATTTTTAATAAAGCTGAACCCATTTGTTGAAATGAGCATTAAAATATGCGAGGCAGTTCCTGGTGAAGTGGTATATCATAAAAAATATTTACAGCTCTAGTATTGCACTATTGAGCTATCTTGAAGAACTTTGTGTTGTTAATATCTACATTGAATACAAAATTGGAAAACTTTAATTTCAATGGCATATATATACATATATATAGTTTTAAATAAAATACTAGGCGGAAGTTTCTCGAGAGCTCTTTCGGCTATCATCTCGTCAGGAGTAAATCGATAGCAATCTAAATAATATTGTAACGAAAATAAAGAGTTCTATTCGGGAACTTATTTAATGTGCCAACGTACGGGGACATTAATTAAATTTATTTATGCTTAAAAACGATTAAAAATATTGGCACAACGAGGGAGAAAAAAAAAAAAAAAAAAAAAAAAAAGCGGGAGAAAAAATTCAAAGTTCCCCAAAGAGAAACAATGCGTTTGATGTTTCTTTTTGCCGGCACAAAGAAGGTTGGCACATTAAATAAGTTCCCCAATAGAACTCTTTATTTTCGTTACAATATTATTTAGATTGCTATCGATTTACTCCTGACGAGATGATAGCCGAAAGAGCTCTCGAGAAACTTCCGCCTAGTATTTTATTTAAAACTATATACAAATTCTGTACCTCTAAACATTTATTTATATACATATATATATACATATATGTCCACACACACATATATATATATGTCCACACATACATATATTACACACAACATATGGAATACTGAAAAAAGTGTTGCCATAACGGTCTGCTATAGCAGACGATAGCTTATCCAGCAGCCGCCGCGGCCGGGTACTCACCAATGTTACGAAAAGGTGGTAGAAAATGAAATAGATGGCAACTAGAGGTGCTACCTTTCCGGTTTTCCACATAGTTACGTGCATTACCTCAATCCAGCCCTTTTGGGTCAGGATTTGAAACATTGACATGAAAGCCTGGGGGAGAGAGAGAGAGAGAGAGAGAAGTGGACACCAATACACACAATGTTATGATTAAAGGTTAAGAAACTTGCAAAAGCACAGAGGCAGATATCGTCGGAACAATCTCAATCAGTTACAATTGGGACAGGAAGGCCAGATGAATAACCCTCAGCTACATATATATACATATATATATATATATATATATATATATATATATGTTTATGTGTATGTGTTTATATATATATATATATTCAAGCACATCTGGTTGAACACGACAGAGTTATTTTTTTTCTTCCAATTTTTCTGGATATCTTTTCAATTCGCCGAGCAGTCTTTCTTAATTTCAGCTGGCATGTTGTATAAAATGGTGCCCAAAAGCTGTTGTTCAGCCATATTCTTCTCAAACACTTTCTATTGGTGCATCCGATCGTCGTCAGGAGCGACTGTTGTTGTTAACATTTTCTTTTTCTTTGAGGCTTTGTGTATTTATAATTTTTTTTTTTTTTAATGGTTATAAAGGTGGGTACAAGATGGTTAGGGACGAATTATTCTTATTTTTAATTTCGATTTTCTTATTTTATACTTTATTTATTTAGTTTGTTGTTAGTTATTAAATACAGTTAGTATATTTGTCCCAGTGTCAAATGAGATCTGGTTGAAAAAGGCCTATAGTTTTTTGATTAGTATGGCTTCTAGTAACTTTAGTTGTCGTGTGCAATTGTTAAGGTATCGAATTTTAGTATTGTTAAGATATTTCTAATGTCGGACGACTTTTGGTTTTTATCATGGGATGTTAGGTGTTGTTTTATGGTGCTATTGTCAGCTAAATGATAGGTTAGTTATCAGGAGAATTGAAAAGATATCCATAAAAATCGGAAAAAAGAATAACTCGGTCGTGTTCTATCAGAAGTGCTTGCATAATAACCTGCTGCCTATATATATATATATATATATATATATATATATAATCAAACAAATGTTATTATATAACATGAAGTGTCTCTGTTTAATTATTCTTACATTTTCTATCTTTCAGGTGATCCGTCTAATGTTTCTGTTGAATTGTTGTTTTTTTTACCATCATATATATATATATATATATATATATATATATATATATGTGCATACAAGTGAAATTGTCTGTATGTGTACATTTCCCTCCCAAACTACCCTGTCAATTTTCAGTCTACAGACTCGAGATTTGACATAAGGGGTATTGAGATTTGGGAAAATCTTTTTAATCAGTTTTCAACCAGATATTTGGCTGTTAAGGGGTCAAAGTTCAACGATTTGACCTTTGAAAACTCCTCCGCCAATTTTGGGTCTAAGCACTTGAAATTTTAGATGTAGGTTACTTGAACGTGGATCAACCTTTTTAATTCGATTTGAGCCCATACTTTGCAAGGGTGTGATATAGATAAAATACTTTCGCTTGTTTTCTTTTCCTTATAAGGAAATGGTTTCCATAATGTTTTATTGTTAAAGTGTTTTTTATTCAATAAGTCTGAAGAAAGGCTGTTCTTTTGAAAATTTTCAAACGACATAATGTTGGAATTTGTCCAAATGGTCTTGAAACAATTGTAACTACCAATGAAATACACTATTTGTTGCTATCAATCCATTCTTTCAAGTCTTGGTTTTTGTTAAAACAATACATGAATGCTCAATTATGAAATATGATAATTTTGTAGCTTACAGTTTAAGTCATCTCTCTTTGGCTTAAAATTTATTGGTATATGAACGATTACTGAATTATATAAACCCAGTAAAATTATGAATACTACAAATAAGACTATATATGTATATATAAAATGGTAAAAAAAAAAAAACACACACACTTATGGATCACCTGAAAGATAGAAAATTTAAGAACAATTAAATAGGGACACTTCATGTTATATAATAACATTTGTTATATATATATATATATATATATATATATATATATATATATATATATATATATATATATATTCAGCTGTAGTTACTCGGCATTGCCTGGGATGAAGTGATGTCATTTCCATCTTTATCTTATTTTGCATATCTTTTAAACTTATACAGACAAAGAAATTAAATTTTAGTTTTAAGGGAAACAACTCTGTAGTCGACACTAAGAAATAAGTGATTTTGATTTTCCAGTCATAATTTAAAAATATTCCTATTTATACATTCTAAGAGAAAAGAAATTAAAACTGTACGTTAAAATTTACAATTAAAGTTATTATTCGACAGAATACTCCCAAAACACTTTAAGACTTTGAAAACTGTTTTCTATTGAATAATAAATTTAATTGTAAATTTTAACTTACACTTTTAATTTCTTTTCTCTTATAATAAGCTCTACTCTATATTGTGTCTGTATTGAGCTTTTTTTTTTATTTGGTTGGGATTAATATATTAATATATAAATGCTGGTATTTATATTAGATCAAAGTTTATCCTTGCTTGTATCAGGTAAACACCCCATTACCTTTGCCTTTTTTATTTCTTATATATTTCATTAAATAAAATGTATATTTCATTAAATAAAATGTATATTTCATTAAATAAAATGTATATTTCATTAAATAAAATGTATATTTCATTAAATAAAATGTATATTTCATTAAATAAAATGTATATTTCATTAAATAAAATGTATATTTCATTAAATAAAATGTATATTTCATTAAATAAAATGTATATTTCATTAAATAAAATGTATATTTCATTAAATAAAATATATATTTCATTAAATAAAATATATTTTTCATTAAATAAAATGTATATTTCATTAAATAAAATATATATTTCATTAAATAAAATATATATTTCATTAAATAAAATGTATATTTCATTAAATAAAATGTATATTTCATTAAATAAAATGTATATTTCATTAAATAAAATGTATATTTCATTAAATAAAATTTATATTTCATTAAATAAAATTTATATTTCATTAAATAAAATGTATATTTCATTAAATAAAATGTATATTTCATTAAATAAAATTTATATTTCATTAAATAAAATGTATATTTCATTAAATAAAATGTATATTTCATTAAATAAAATATATATTTCATTAAATAAAATGTATATTTCATTAAATAAAATGTATATTTCATTAAATAAAATGTATATTTCATTAAATAAAATATATATTTCATTAAATAAAATGTATATTTCATTAAATAAAATGTATATTTCATTAAATAAAATATATATTTCATTAAATAACATATATTTCATTAAATAAAATGTATATTTCATTGAATAAAATATATATTTCATTAAATAAAATGTATATTTCATTAAATAAAATGTATATTTCATTAAATAAAATGTATATTTTATTAAATAAAATGTATATTTCATTAAATAAAATATATATTTCATTAAATAAAATGTATATTTCATTAAATCAAATGTATATTTCATTAAATAAAATGTATATTTCATTAAATAAAATATATATTTCATTAAATAAAATGTATATTTCATTAAATAAAATGTATATTTCATTATATAAAATGTATATTTCATTAAATAAAATGTATATTTCATTAAATAAAATGTATATTTCATTAAATAAAATGTATATTTCATTAAATAAAATATATATTTCATTAAATAAAATGTATATTTCATTAAATAAAATGTATATTTCATTAAATAAAATGTATATTTCATTAAATAAAATGTATATTTCATTAAATAAAATATATATTTCATTAAATAAAATGTATATTTCATTAAATAAAATGTATATTTCATTAAATAAAATATATATTTCATTAAATAAAATGTATATTTCATTAAATAAAATGTATATTTCATTAAATAAAATATATATTTCATTAAATAACATGTATATTTCATTAAATAAAATGTATATTTCATTAAATAAAATGTATATTTCATTAAATAAAATGTATATTTCATTAAATAAAATGTATATTTCATTAAATAAAATGTATATTTCATTAAATAAAATATATATTTCATTAAATAAAATATATATTTCATTAAATAAAATGTATATTTCATAAAATAAAATGTATATTTCATTAAATAAAATGTATATTTCATTAAATAAAATGTATATTTCATTAAATAAAATGTATATTTCATTAAATAAAATATATATTTCATTAAATAAAATGTATATTTCATTAAGTAAAATGTATATTTCATTAAATAAAATATATATTTCATTAAATAAAATGTATATTTCATTAAATAAAATGTATATTTCATTAAATAAAATGTATATTTCATTAAATAAAATGTATACTTCATTAAATAAAATATATATTTCATTAAATAACATGTATATTTCATTAAATAAAATGTATATTTCATTAAATTAAATGTATATTTCATTAAATAAAATATATATTTCATTAAATAAAATGTATATTTCATTAAATAAAATGTATATTTCATTAAATAAAATGTATATTTCATTAAATAAAATGTATATTTCATTAAATAACATGTATATTTCACTAAATAAAATGTATATTTCATTAAATAAAATATATATTTCATTAAATAAAATGTATATTTCATTAAATAAAATATATATTTCATTAAATAAAATATATATTTCACTAAATAAAATATATATTTCACTAAATAATATGTATATTTCATTAAATAAAATATATATTTCATTAAATAAAATATATATTTCATATAATAAAATATATATTTCATTAAATAAAATGTATATTTCATTAAATAAAATGTATATTTCATTAAATAACATGTATATTACATTAAATAAAATATATATTTCATTAAATAAAATGTATATTTCATTAAATAAAATATATATTTCATTAAATAAAATGTATATTTCATTAAATAAAATATATATTTCATTAAATAAAATGTATATTTCATTAAATAAAATGTATATTTCATTAAATAAAATATATATTTCATTAAATAAAATGTATATTTCATTAAATAAAATGTATATTTCATTAAATAAAATATATTTTTCATTAAATAAAATGTATATTTCATTAAATAAAATATATATTTCATTAAATAAAATATATATTTCATTAAATAAAATATATATTTCATTAAATAAAATGTATATTTCATTAAATAAAATATATATTTCATTAAATAAAATATATTTTTCATTAAATAAAATATTTTTCATTAAATAAAATATATATTTCATTAAATAAAATGTATATTTCATTAAACAAAATGTATATTTCATTAAATAAAATGTATATTTCATTAAATAAAATGTATATTTCATTAAATAAAATGTATTTTTCATTAAATAAAATGTATATTTCATTAAATAAAATGTATATTAAATAAAATGTATATTTCATTAAATAAAATGTATATTTCATTAAATAAAATATATATTTCACTAAATAAAATGTATATTTCATTAAATAAAATATATATTTCATTAAATAAAATGTATATTTCATTAAATAAAATGTATATTTCATTAAATAAAATGTATATTTTATTAAATAAAATGTATATTTCATTAAATAAAATGTATATTTCATTAAATAAAATGTATATTTCATTAAATAAAATATATATTTCACTAAATAAAATGTATATTTCATTAAATAAAATATATTTTTCATTAAATAAAATATATATTTCATTAAATAAAATGTATATTTCATTAAATAAAATATATTTTTCATTAAATAAAATGTATATTTCATTAAATAAAATGTATATTTCATTAAATAAAATGTATATTTCATTAAATAAAATGTATATTTCATTAAATAAAATATATATTTCATTAAATAAAATATATATTTCATTAAATAAAATATATATTTCATTAAATAAAATGTATATTTCATTAAATAAAATATATATTTCATCAAATAAAATATATTTTTCATTAAATAAAATATATATTTCATTAAATAAAATGTATATTTCATTAAATAAAATGTATATTTCATTAAATAAAATGTATATTTCATTAAATAAAATATATTTTTCATTAAATAAAATGAATATTTCATTAAATAAAATGTATATTTCATTAAATAAAATATATTTTTCATTAAATAAAATATATATTTCATTAAATAAAATATATTTTTCATTAAATAAAATATATTTTTCATTAAATAAAATGTATATTTCATTAAATAAAATGTATATTTCATTAAATAAAATATATTTTTCATTAATTAAAATATATATTTCATTAAATAAAATGTATATTTCATTAAATAAAATATATTTTTCATTAAATAAAATATATTTTTCATTAAATAAAATGTATATTTCATTAAATAAAATGTATATTTCATTAAATAAAATATATTTTTCATTAAATAAAATATATATTTCATTAAATAAAATATATTTTTCATTAAATAAAATATATTTTTCATTAATTAAAATATATATTTCATTAAATAAAATGTATATTTCATTAAATAAAATATATTTTTCATTAAATAAAATATATTTTTCATTAAATAAAATGTATATTTCATTAAATAAAATGTATATTTCATTAAATAAAATATATTTTTCATTAAATAAAATATATATTTCATTAAATAAAATATATTTTTCATTAGATAAAATATATTTTTCATTAAATAAAATGTATATTTCATTAAATAAAATGTATATTTCATTAAATAAAATATATTTTTCATTAAATAAAATATATATTTCATTAAATAAAATGTATATTTCATTAAATAAAATATATTTTTCATTAAATAAAATGTATATTTCATTAAATAAAATATATTTTTCATTAAATAAAATATATATTTCATTAAATAAAATGTATATTTCATTAAATAAAATATATATTTCATTAAATAAAATATATTTTTCATTAAATAAAATGTATATTTCATTAAATAAAATATATTTTTCATTAAATAAAATATATATTTCATTAAATAAAATATATTTTTCATTAAATTAAATGTATATTTCATTAAATAAAATGTATATTTCATTAAATAAAATGTATATTTCATTAAATAAAATGTATATTTCATTAAATAAAATATATTTTTCATTAAATAAAATGTATATTTCATTAAATAAAATGTATATTTCATTAAATAAAATATATTTTTCATTAAATAAAATATATATTTCATTAAATAAAATATATATTTCATTAAATAAAATATATTTTTCATTAAATAAAATGTATATTTCATTAAATAAAATGTATATTTCATTAAATAAAATGTATATTTCATTAAATAAAATGTATATTTCATTAAATAAAATATATTTTTCATTAAATAAAATATATTTTTCATTAAATAAAATGTATATTTCATTAAATAAAATGTATATTTCATTAAATAAAATATATTTTTCATTAAATAAAATATATTTTTCATTAAATAAAATATATTTTTCATTAAATAAAATGTATATTTCATTAAATAAAATGTATATTTCATTAAATAAAATGTATATTTCATTAAATAAAATATATTTTTCATTAAATAAAATGTATATTTCATTAAATAAAATGTATATTTCATTAAACAAAATGTATATTTCATTAAATAAAATATATTTTTCATTAAATAAAATGTATATTTCATTAAATAAAATATATTTTTCATTAAATAAAATGTATATTTCATTAAATAAAATGTATATTTCATTAAATAAAATATATATTTCATTAAATAAAATGTATATTTCATTAAATAAAATGTATATTTCATTAAATAAAATATATATTTCATTAAATAAAATGTATATTTCATTAAATAAAATGTATATTTCATTAAATAAAATATATATTTCATTAAATAAAATGTATATTTCATTAAATAAAATGTATATTTCATTAAATAAAATGTATATTTCATTAAATAAAATGTATATTTCATTAAATAAAATATATTTTTCATTAAATAAAATGTATATTTCATTAAATAAAATGTATATTTCATTAAATAAAATATATATTTCATTAAATAAAATGTATATTTCATTAAATAAAATATATATTTCATTAAATAAAATATATATTTCATTAAATAAAATGTATATTTCATTAAATAAAATGTATTTTTCATTAAATAAAATATATATTTCATTAAATAAAATGTATATTTCATTAAATAAAATATATATTTCATTAAATAAAATATATATTTCATTAAATAAAATATATATTTCATTAAATAAAATATATATTTCATTAAATAAAATATATATTTCATTAAATAAAATATATTTTTCATTAAATAAAATGTATATTTCATTAAATAAAATGTATATTTCATTAAATAAAATATATATTTCATTAAATAAAATAGACGTTCTTTTCTATCAATTCTATTTTCGATCCTTTCCAACTTCAAATAACAGAGTCTTCACTTCTGGCTGATATAATCATCATAATTATAAGTCCGAGTACTTTCCAATCCTTCACGATTCATCTTCAGGGATAAAATAATCTAACTGGTTTTGAATAATTTATATATATATATATATATCCCCCCCTCTTCTCCTTTCCCATTGGTTAATTATTTTATTTTATTTATTTTATCTATTTATTAAAATTAACAGCATCCTGAAATGCTATTAATTTTAATAAATTGATAAAAAGATAAAATAAATAAAATAAACTAATTAACCAATGGGAAAGGAGAAGAGAGAGGAAATATTATTCAAAACCAGAAGGATTGGAAAGTACTCGGACTTATGATAAATATGGTGATGACATCAGCTAGTTACTGCCAGAAGTGAAGACAGTTATTCGGAAGTTGGAAAGAATCCACAATAGAATTAATAGACAAAAAAATGTCTATTTTATTTAAAGAAATATGTATTAGAGAAAAAATGCTGCCTAAATATATATATATGTGTGTGTGTGTGTGTGTCTGTGCAAATTCATTCAAATAAAATTCTCAACCTACTGGAAATAAGAACGCAAATATTTTTTATTTTTTGCTTATTTAGTATAAAGGCCAAAATGTGAGGTTTTAGATTAGTTTTATATTTAAAAAATTTACGACACAGGCAATGGCAAATATTCCTGATAATTAAAAAAAAAAAATGCCAGAACACAAGTCTTTTCTAAATCCTATATTAATCACCAAAATTTCTAACCGTGAAATGGTTTCTTTTCTGACTTAAAAAATAATACTCTACTCTTGATACAGACCCTGCAAGTATATAAAAATGATGGTTAAAATACAGTAGGACATGGCAACGATGATATTGAAGATTTCTGACATTTCTTTTCATACTATACTATTGAGTTTCTTTTAACTGAAATAATTATTTTCCCCCAGGCAATGCCGGGTCACCAGTCCTGATAGTATACATAAAATATTGTAGGACATGATGACGATGACATTTAGGGTTTCCATCTTTTTTTTTTTTTTTTTTTTTTTTTTTGTATTTTCCTTCCTGACAGACACAAGATGTTGCACTTGGTATAGTGATCGCTTCAAACAAAGATGGAGAAAGAAGAAGGAAAAAAAAAGGGAAAGTCAATGGCGAAGATGGCAAATTTTCTGAAAAAATACAAGTTCAATCGTGCACGATTCATTCGGTTAGTCAAAACAATGGTTAATATTACTAATAGGTCGATTAATTGGTTAAAGGTGATCGATTGCATTCAACTAAAGAGGGGGATGAAGAGGAGTCGTAAAATGATTCGAGGGCTGCAAAAAACCAAAAAAAAAGAAAAAAAAAAAAAAAAAAAAAAAACGGGGGGCAACCGAAAAGCTGTTCTCTACTCACCAAAGACACAAAGAGATGGAAGAGTACGAAATAGGAAGCAACTAAAACTATGATCACATGTAAGGACTGAACTTTTCCCAAGATATCATCTACAACTTCAATCCAGCCTTCTTGGATGAGGATTTGAAACATGGTCATTAGCGCCTGGTAGTGGGAGCGAAAGGAAACCAAGTCAGAAAAAAAAAAGAAAAAAAAAGAAAAAAAAAACAACAACCAAAAACAAGCAAAATAATAAATTAAAAAATTAAAATAAAAGAAAAAAAAATAACAAACACATACAATAAAAAAAAAACTTTAAAAAGAAAATATGGACAATAATATTGGTAAAAAAAAATAAATAAAAAAATAACAAAATATAATTGCAAGCAGTTGGCAACAAAAAAAAAAAAAAGACATGTTCTAGTTCATACCATTTAGTTGCAATCATTTCTTCAACTCCTACTATATTATTCAATTAAATATTAGTTACCCCCCCCTTGCTGACTTTTCTTTCATGTGATTATTATTATTTAGCTGCAATTATTTCTTAGTTTTTAATTTCAAAAAACTAAAAAAAAAAAAAGACATGTTCTAGTTCATACCATTTAGTTGCAATCATTTCTTCAACTCCTACTATGTTATTCAATTAAATATTAGTTACCCCCCCCCTTGCTGACTTTTCTTTCATGTGATTATTATTATTTAGCTGCAATTATTTCTTAGTTTTTAATTTCAAAAAACTAAAAAAAAAAAAAGACATGTTCTAGTTCATACCATTTAGTTGCAATCATTTCTTCAACTCCTACTATGTTATTCAATCAAATATTAGTTACCCCCCTTTGCTGACATTTCTTTTAGGTGATTATTAGGACTGTGACAACAGAATATTCTTTTTATAGTTTTAACTCTTAAGTAAATATCTTATGTTTTTATATAGACTGATGTGGTTCTCAGTTGATTGACTGTGCCTTACTGTGTCGGATATTTACTTGAGAGTCAAAAAAGTTAAAAGAATATTCTGTTTTCGCAGTCTATGTTTTAGCGTCTATAGATAATATATAATATCTATATATATAATAGATAGCGTCTATAGATAATATATAATATATTATATCTATATATATAATAGACAGCGTCTATCGATAATATATAATATCTATCTATATAATAGATAGCATCTACAGATAATATATAATATATTATATCTATATATATAATAGATAGCGTCTATAGATAATATATAATATATTATATCTATATATATAATAGACAGCGTCTATCGATAATATATAATATATAATATCTATCTATATAATAGATAGCGTCTACAGATAATATATAATATATTATATCTATCTATATAATAGATAGCGTCTACAGATAATATATAATATATTATATCTATATATATAATAGATAGCGTCTATAGATAATATATAATATATTATATCTATATATATAATAGACAGCGTCTATCGATAATATATAATATATAATATCTATCTATATAATAGATAGCGTCTATAGATAATATATAATATATAATATCTATATATATAATAGATAGCGTCTATAGATAATATATAATATCTATATATATAATAGATAGCGTCTACAGATAATATATAATATATAATATCTATATATATAATAGATAGCGTCTATAGATAATATATAATATATTATATCTATATATATAATAGACAGCGTCTATCGATAATATATAATATATAATATCTATCTATATAATAGATAGCGTCTATAGATAATATATAATATATAATATCTATATATATAATAGATAGCGTCTATAGATAATATATAATATATAATATCTAAGTATATATCCGTGAATATCTTATATGTTTTTATATTGACTGTGTCTTACTGTGTCGGATATTTACTTGAGAGCCAAAAGAATGAAGAGAATATCTTGTCACAGCCATAGAGATTATTTAGTTGCAACCATTTTTGTTATTATATCCCAAGGAGACCATTCCTACTATATTATTCAATAAAATATTAGTTACCTCCCCCTTGCTGACTTTTCTTTCATGTGATTATTATTTAGCTGCAACCATTTTTGTTATTATATCCCAAGGAGACCATTCCTACTCTATTATTCAATAAAATATTAGTTACCTCCCCCTTGCTGACTTTTCTTTCATGTGATTATTATTTAGCTGCAACCATTTTTGTTATTATATCCCAAGGAGACCATTCCTACTATATTATTCAATAAAATATTAGTTACCTCCCCCTTGCTGACTTTTCTTTCATGTGATTATTATTTAGCTGCAACCATTTTTGTTATTATATCCCAAGGAGACCATTCCTACTATATTATTCAATAAAATATTTGTTACCTCCCCCTTGCTGACTTTTCTTTCATGTGATTATTATTTAGTTGCAACCATTTTTGTTATTATATCCCAAGGAGACCATTCCTACTATATTATTCAATAAAATATTTGTTACCTCCCCCTTGCTGACTTTTCTTTCATGTAATTATTATTATTAGCTGCAATTATTTCTTCAATTATATCACAGGCTGTACCACCTCGGCATTAGCCGGGATGCAGTGAAGTCATTTTTAGTTTTTAATTTCAAATTTTTTTGCACATTTTTAAACTTATACAGAAAAAAGAAATAACAATTTATTTTACAGACCTTTGTGTCCATACATGAACAACAACAACAACAACAATATATATATATTTATGTCTCGGCAGTAGAGTGTAAAGCATATCTTATTTTTCTTTTATAAATATTATTGGAATTTTTTCCCTTTTTTTGCCTTGTACACATTTTTGTGAATTATGCCATGGATTTCTGCCTTTGGATTATTTTGGACCATGTTTCAATTACGGGATTTTCTTGGATTTTACTTGTGCAAATGGAAATTCTATTAACTTTCTTGAAGTTATATATTTGGATTTTACCGTCACTGGATTATTTATCTTCCACCAGACTATCCATTCATGTGTAATCACCTTTTTCTTCACCATATTCCCTCTGCTTCACTTTTTTTGTTTTCAAGTAAGATCTTTGACTTACTCGTTGTTTCATCAAATACTTTTGCATGCAAAATCCGATCCTGCATTTTGCTAATTCCTACCCTCTGATGAGAAGGAGAGTATTTCTTCGAAACTCCGCGGATTAAGGACTATCCATTTATCTAGTGTTTCCTTTTCAGATTAAATATGTTTTTAACTCATTTCAAAGTGTTTTTTAACATATTTTATAAACTGTTTACTCATATATATATATATATATATATATATATATATTTATTTCTTGCGATTATGTATGTATGTATGTACACTTTTCCTTGATGTCCACAAAAGGCTTCTTTCAGAGAAGCGCTCGCTCGCTTCACAACTTCTTAAAACTTTTTATATCATCTATAAATTGTAATATCTCACACGTAACCACAGAGCTCGCCTGTCTATTTAATTTTATTGACTTTCAAACGTTACTTATTTGACATTTCCCCGCATCAGCACGCGTTACATTCGGTTTTCGGTATAAACAAAAAGCGAAACTCGACTCTAATCACTGGCCGAAAGCCAGTTGTCTCTAGAGAGCTAAGTAACGTTTGGTCAATATCGACTTTGTCATATCAGACGGTAGCTTTCATTTCGAGACGAGACGCTTCCCCTAATAAACAGGGAGCGGGCTTTTAAAAACAAACAAACCGATTTATTGACCTCATTAAAAACTGTCCCGCACAAAATGCTAACTGCTGAATACCTATTGGCGTCACGTCAATCAAAAACGCGCACCTGTTTTTTTTTTTCACACTTTACTATTTTCCAACTGCGCGTCAAGGCTTTGTTTTTTTTTCACAGGCACCTGCTGTTTTTTTTCACATTTCGGTTTTTTTCACACACACCTACAAACACCCGGGCAACGCCGGGTACCCCTCGCTAGTCTATATATAAAGGAAAGTCGTTTGCGTGTTTGTACGTTTGCTAAAAACTTGTCATCCACATCTGACCGGGTCGAAACCAGTACCATCTGAAAGAGCACTGCCCCGAATGCATAAAATGTGAAAATTAGAAAAAAAGATTAATTCTGGACCACTTTTTGGAAGGAGGGGATCCATTTTTACATAATGTTTTTCGCAAGTCACACACACGTATCAAACTGAAACTGTTTCAAAAGCTTATTTTGCAACGTGATGACGTCGTAAGTACTTGTGGTCATGCGGGCAAACGTGTTTGCCCATAACTTTTTTCCTTCTTCTCCTCTTTTGCATTTCATGTTCAAGCCTAGCCGCAGTGGCTCATTTTATTTTTTCTTTTGCGGTCGCACAGGCACTCCCTGGTATTTTGATTGAAAGAAAAGTTGTTTTGATTTATTTATTTTATTTTTAGGAGAGGGAGGGGATTTTTTTTTCCAGTGCACGCACAACAAAAACTGCTGAATATCTGAAGAATATTTCTCTTCATATCCCTTCTGCTGAAATATATGGTGTGAAGGTTATCGCACACTTCTATTTTTGGGCGATTAAATATCCGTGTTTTTATCCATTCTTTTATTTTTTAAATTGTTATGGGGTAACGATGGGGTTGACATATAATAATGAAAAACTGCTCAATATCCTTAGTAGAGCAGGTGTGTGCAAACCAAATATCGACCTGGGCAACGCCTGGTATCCATGCTAGCATATATATATAAGACAAAGGCCTATATTCCAAATTTCAAAACGTTGTCAATCTTCCAATTTATTCCTTTATGTTAAAATGCACAATTCTTCACAAGGTCAACGTGCTTAAAGGAATAAATTGTAAGATGGACAACATCTCGAAATTTGGAATACAGTAGAACCCTGGGATACAGTGACCCAAGGATATGGTTCTTTCAGATTACGATACGGAATACAATGTTACAATGTTATTTGATTATATACATGTCTATTATATACTGTACTCTATTTTCTTATTCATTTTTAATGCTGTATCCCGGGGTTCTACTGTATACACACACACACACAGAGCTACATATATATTCAAGCACGTCTGATTAAACACGACTGAGTTCTTTTTTTGATTTTGTTGGATTACTTTTCAATTTGTCGAGCGATCTTTTTTATTTCGTCTGGCATGTTGTATATTACAGCACCCAGTAGTTGTTGTTTGGCCATATTCTTCTCAAGCGCTTTCAATCGGTACATCCAATCATTGTCAGGAGCGACTGTTGTTATTGTCATTTTCTTTATTGAGGCTTGATGTATTTATCTATATATATAAAAGCGAAAATGTATGTATGTGTGTTTGCTTTTTCTGTATGTCTACAAAAGGCTTCTTTCAGAGAAGCGGTCGCTCGCTTCACAACTTTTAAAAACTTTTTATATCACATATAAATCGTAATATCTCACAGTTAACAACGAAGCTCGACTGTCTATTTAATTTGCTCGACTTTGGGAAGATAAATATTCAACATTTGTCACTCGCCGAATGTGGGTTAGTCTTTTTCCTATAACATCTTGGGGGGGGGAAGCGTTCAGCAGTAAATGAATACTATCCCGCAGTCAAACTTGACCTCATTAACTCATTAAAACGGGCACCTGCTAAATCCAAGTAATTAAATAAATTCAAACATGTTTCCGTTAGCATCTCGCGGTGGGGCAATGGTTAACGTCGCACTTTTTTTTTTTTCACACTTTAATTTACAACTTTGCCTCAACGGTTCGGGTTTGATCCTCATACTTACTTTTTTTTGGTGAAATATAATATAAAAAAAACATTATATATATATATATAAAAATATATATATATATATATACACACATTGTTCATGCATAGACGAAACGGTCCATAAATAAGTGGTTACTGGAATTTAGTATCCTATTTATAAAGAAAATGCAGGTACCTCCAATTTTTGTGCAAGTTGAGCAATAAATATAAGGCATCGATTAATAGTTGCTGTTTCTTTGGGGGATTTTAAGGTGCATAATATGGGCACAATCTTCTTTTTGAGAATTCAAATATTTCAGATTTAAATTGAATTTGCTCCATAGTCATTTGACACTAATTAAGCAAGATTACTTGAATTTCAATTTCTTCAGATTCCTTTAACATATTTTTAGAATTAAAATCATTTAATCGATTTTGATCAAAATTAAAATAAGGATTCCAGACATAAGGTTTAGTATCCTAATATCTTGATTTTAATCTTCATAAGGCGACATAAAAATGGTGCAAAACTGTTCGGTTCCTGGAATTCATTTTACCCATATTTACTATATATATATATATATATATATATATATATATATATATATATATATATATATATATATTTCTAAAGACATTTAAAATATACATATATATTTAAAGAATAAAAATATATTTTGTAAAAATTTTTTAAAAATATTTTTTACTTTTAAAATAGTTTAAATATATTTTTCAAAGTTTTTTTTTGAAAGAAATAAAATATTTCTTGAAAAAATTAAAAACATATCTTTTAAAAGAAATAGAAAAAAATATCAAGAGACACATTTTTTAAAACGTTCTATCTGTAGGATTACTTACAAATCTTTTTTTTTTAAATATATGCAATACGTATTTCATAAATAAAATTTATAAATAAAATTTATTTGAATAAATAAAATTTATTTGAACTAAGATTTTCTGAATAAAATTCCATATTCATAGTAAAATATTTTTTTCATTAATTAAAAAAATAAACAGAAATTTATAAAAATATTTTCATGGTACAAAATATTTAAAAATTTAAAAATATCTTATGATAAAAAACAAATCCGAAAAAGCAAATAAAGCTTAAAAAAGCATTTCAATTTCTTTAATAATTATATTGTGGACAAAATGTACTTTAAGTACTCTAATTATACTTACAGTTGAAAGGAACAAGTTTAGGATAACATAAAATAACACTAGTTTTCAAATTAGTGGGGAATCAGCTTGTTTTTTCCTGCCTTGACAGAGCACAAAACCAATTTCACAATCTAGTGGGAGATTTCCTCTTCTCTTTCTCACAGAAAAGATCTTGGTAGTCTATCATTTTCATAGTAAGTGCTCGACTGAGCTCCTATCTTTGGTGTCTCCCTTCACCATGATGATAAGTAACAATGGTTAAAATTGGACAGATTTTGATTATTTAAGAGGATAGCTCTTACATTGAGCTTTAAAACGACTATGCTGGGAAGCAGCGCTGTGGTGTTATGTTCGACAAATGGGTAGTTCTAAGAAAGAAACCCTGTGCGTGAAAGTTCTGCTTGGTTTTAGGCACACAAGGAAAGAAAGAGGAATTATTTACAGCGGTTGTAGCTAGACAAGTTATATTTTTTGTTTATATTTTTGGAATCCTTTAAGATGAGGGTATGAACTATAAACGGATCCTCTGTAGCATTAAAATAATTTACAACGCTTTCTGTAACCCAACTGTATTTTATATATATATATTTTTTTTATCTCCTTGGGATTCACCACCTATCAAGTTGGTTGGTTGGTTGTTTTGTTTTACGGCATATCAACCCTTTTCAGGTTATTTAATGCCGAATCTGGTGATTTTGAAGAATGATTTTTTAAATATAGTATATTTGTTTTTTAAGTCGTAATCTATTTAACCCATAGTTGGGACACTAACAGGTGCTACCACTCCAGGTCAGAGTGGACCTGGGAGCAATGGCAATTAAAGGGTGGCTCCACACTCCCTAAGGCCTGCAAGCTGGGGCCCTCACAATCGGATATAGTTTTAGGTCATATCCAGGACCCCACCTATCAAGGCGCACAGTATCATTTTTTTTTTTTATTTAATTATTTGCGGACAAGTTATATTTTTTGTTTATATTTTTTGGAATCCTTTAAGATGAGGGTATGAACTATAAACGGATCCTCTGTAGCGTTAAAATAATTTACAACGCTTTCTGTAACCCAACTGTATTTTATATATATATATTTTTTTTTATCTTCTTGGGATTCACCACCTATCAAGACGCACAGTATAATTTTTTTTTATTTAATTATTTGCGGACAAGTTATATTTTTGGAATCCTTTAAGATGAGGGTATGAACTATAAACGGATCTTCTGTAGCGCTAAAATAATTTACAACACTTTCTGTAACCCAACTGTATTTTATATATATATATTTTTTTTATCTTCTTGGGATTCACCACCTATCAAGACGCACAGTATAATTTTTTTTTATTTAATTATTTGCGGACTCATCTTCATAGTTGTTGTTTTCACGTTTCGGGCAATTATTCCTCTGGCCTTCGTCCAAATAATTAAATAAAAAAGTTATACAATTTACTCATCTCCAAAATAATCCCAAACTATTTCAACAAATGGAAGAACAATTGGATTTATAAGAGCAAAAAATCCAACCTTGATTGCCCTTTGGAGCCCGTGGTGCAGTGGATAGAGATGCGGAATATCTACGATTCCAGGTGAACATGGAGCTAAAGGTAGCAGTTTCAATCCCACCTAAAGCCGGTCAGAGAAGTATTTGACCAAACCATGGTGAGATGACAACAGCTATTGAAGCCAACAATTGTTGTGGATATAGTTGGAGGATTCGACATTCCTATCCCGTCGTGGTTAACCTGACGAAGGCCGGAGGAATAATTGGCCAAAACGCCATGAAGACAACAACAATGAGGATAATAGTCCAAATAATTAAATAAAAAATTCTACCATGTTGTATTCAACTGGGAAGCAGGCCAGCGGAACAGTGTTCCACAGGCGGGCAGATCTTACTATTTATATGAACTTCTTACTATTTATATAAACACAATATGCTTTGCATTATCACTAATGATAGCAGGTGGTTTTACTTCCCACAGGGCTCAACTGATGAAGGAATGGAGGACCATATGTATAGCCATCTGCAGAGGTGATCGATTTTAAAATTGAGTAAAGATGTTTATGATAAAGTTATTAGTTAAAGATTAGCGACAGCATAACATACAGGCTGGCTCTAAAAACTTCAATGCATGTCTGACTTGTCCACCAGGTTTAAGTCATAAACGTCCAACAGTTTCTTTTTAATCGTTGTTCAATGACATCCTCTTAAATGTGTGAAAGATCACACTCTACTGATGAGATTATCATCAAAGTGTCCTCGCAGCGATTCCAACAAGTTATTTATTTATCTTTTTAGGGAAATCGCTCTAGACAAAGCATGAAGCCACTTAATGTAAGAAGCCTAAAAAAGGTAGTACTTCAAGGTCAAAAACTTGCCCGTAATAAGTTTTAGATGGAATACATTACATTCTTACCGAGAAAACAGCAATTCTTCGCTCCTGGAATGTGAGGACTAAAGGACAAAATAAGAGAAGCGAGGGCGTAAGAGTTGTGACAAGCTCATCAGTTGGGCTACAAAAGGGTGCTGCACAACTGTGGAACTCTGTTTCGTTTTCCTGCTTTTCAGCTGACTACAGTATGGTCGTGAACAAGTTCTTGATGAGCTGTCCCCTTAACTAATCCAATTTACCAAATTTCCACTACTAACGATGTTATCCCATTGACTACTGTACATTCATTAACCCTTATTCTCGAGTGGCCTTCAGGCTTTGATAAGTGGTGACTTCTTTGTAAAAAAAAAAAACTAACTGCACTGCACGATTTGCAACATTAATTTAATAATTGGTTCACTTGAAGATGAGAATAAAGAGTCAGCACATCATACAGTAGAACCTCGAGATACGGCATTAATCCGTTCTGGGTTTGGGATCATAAGATGAATTCACTGAATGGTGGTGCCTAAGCAAAATTTTATACATTACATATTAAAAATTAGTAACAAAATACAGTACACTATATAATACACATGTATATAATTAAATAACATAAGGCAGGACAAATACTGTAACCTGTAAGGCAGGACAAATACTGTAACCTGTAAGGCAGGACAAATACTGTAACCTGTAAGGCAGGACAAATACTGTAACCTTTAAAACAAAAACAAAAAAAAAAAACATATCCCGGGGTTCTACTGTACAAATATATTTTTAGTTTTGGTTTTTAATGGGGCGAACCGGGGGGGGGGGGGTCCTAGACAAGAACTGGAATCCCCATATCATTTGGATTTTTTAGACTGCTGTTTTCATTTTGAGTATTTTTTTAATAAAATTTTGGTCGATGTATCTTCTAACCTTCTTTAGGTGTATCTTGCCGAACGCGGGAATCTTTTTGACTTGATAAGCTGCACAGAATTTCAAGCAAGACCCTTTATTTAATCCATGGGGTAAGTATGCTCTTGTGTTGTCAGCCATGACCAGGTAGAAAGAAGTCTTGAATAATTTGCAATTGTATTTTGAGTGTTGCCTGTACTTAGGATTGAACCTTTAACCTATAAAAAGAATGTTACTTACAACTGAATTTTATCAAGTACTTTATCCACTATGCCACTGATACCCCTGTAGATTAAATGAGGGGGCTTGTTTAAAATTCCCACAGATTCCCGAGTTAGCCAGAAAGATTCCCGAGTTCGATAATATACACCTGAAGAAGATCGATATTGAAAGCCTCAGTTTAGTTTCGAAAGACAATGGATACCCCTTGTAAGGGTAGCTATGCAGGATATCATGAGGCAAGGGTTGCACAATCCCAACCACATCTCTCCTTAATTGGCACTGTTTCAGTCCAATAGCAAGAGGAAGTTCAGGACGACTGTAAACAATGCCGAGATAAGCAAAGAGCACATACAGCACCTGGAATTCCTAAATGGTCACCCATTTTAGTACTGACCAGGGTCAATGTTGCTTAACTTTGGTGATCCAACGGGAAGTGTTGTGTTAACGTGATTGTGCCGTATATTAGGTTGACGAAAATGTTGTGAAAATAACACCCAAGATGAGATCTGTAGTCCAAATAATATGGACAATCAATCCTCCTCACAAAAATTAAAATGTAATATCTTAAGTTATCTTGATTGATTTCCAAAGTTAGACCTAAATAATAACGCATCTGACAAATCAATATTCAGCATTGCCTAGTTTTTGACAGATTTAAAATATCTTTACTGATTTTTTTTAAAGAGACCTAAATAGCAACGCATCTGACAAATCAATATTTGATTCTGACAACAAATTTTTCCCCTTTTTATCCTCGTAACATGTCCTTTATGTTGAAAAAAAAAAAAGAAAAGAAAAAAAAGTGTAATTCGCTTCAATTTCTTTCTGAAAATAACTATTCCATCAAAGAAGATTATTACAATGCAAACAATTTTAAATAACGACCACAGAAAAAGGCTCAAAATATGAGATATGTGATTTCTATTTTAAATCCAAAATAAAAATACTAGTTATCTCCTATTCAGCACTTTTTTTTTTATGTATTAACGAGACCCTCCTTTAACAAGGCCTAAAGGCTACTCGAGGATAAGAGTTAATTTTTAAAAAGTATTATTCTGAGATCAAGTCGTAGTTAATAGGTGGAATTAAATTGCAATTTATTGGAATATATAAATCACAATAAAAATATTAAAATACCATTTTAAAGAAAATTTTATTTTGAATTCTGTCATATACACACACATATATATATATATATATATATATATATATTTTATTACAATTTCACACCAAACAAGGCACATTGCCACTTTGATGTAGGGGGCTACTATCAGGGACATAAGCTACAGGGGTACTATGTGGGGAGTTGAGCAGCAAGATGTCGGTTCACGTTACACTTGAACTTCAGCATGTCAGTACAGTTGGGGAAGCAGGAACCCAGAAGGGAATTCCAAAGTCTAGTGGTTCTGGGGAAGAAACTACTGGAGTAGAAGGCTCTCTTACATCTAGGGATCTCAACTGTGAAGGGTGGGATTTTGCTGCTTCTCGGGTTTGTCGGGGGTATTTACGTCGAGGGGGTACAAGTGCTATGTTTTATATTGATTGACAGAGGAGAAATATATTAATTACTGATTTAAAAACTATGATTGTCAGATTAAGTAGCAGATGTGCCTTGTCCAGCACTAAATGTTATGCCGTTTGGTATTACTACTTTTATTCTCACAAAATGTCCTTTACATTAGAAACAAAGGTAGAATTCGCTTCAATTTCTTTCCGAAAATATGTATTCCATCAAGGAAGATTATTACAATGAATTCAATTCGGAATAATGAGGAATATGATTTCTATTTTAATTTAAAAATAAAAATACTAATTATCTCCCATTTATATTCAGAATTTTTATATGTATTAATGAGTCCCCCTTTATCAAGGCCCAAGCTTTTTTTTGTAGCTGTGAGTGTTTAAGTGACAGCAAGTACGGTGTCATGCTAAATTTGTTCCTTTCACTTGCTAAAATAATTCTGATGCTGCAAATACACTTGTTCCTTTTATTTCCGCAATCATTAAAAGAAACAGATGTCGTTAAATAAGAGCACATGGATCTTGTGTCACATCTTGTCTTCTTTGAGAAAAAGGGTTGATGGAACACCCAAGAGGAAACGGCTTGAAATAAGTGATTAAATAATGTCTTTCGGTTTTTATCCAGAATTACACACATATTAAAAAAAAAAAATTCTGTATGATGTACATACCCATAGTCAAAAGAAAATATCATATTCCAAAAATCATATAAATTGACTAAGTAGCTTTATTTTCAAATAAGAAAATCAAATTTTATAAGTAACCTAAGAGCCTCCGTTTTGTCTGCCATTTTGAAAATAATCTTAACACAAAGGGAGATAACTCAATAGTTTAAACTTGTGAGATTTATGTTGTAATGATTACAAATTTCCATTAATCGCTTAAAAATGGCTTTCTTTATAAAAATAAAACTACTTGATCAATTTATGTGATTTTTGGAATATGATATTTTCATTTCATTGCATCATATAAATTTTTCTTTATTTTTGCATTTTAATATAGGGGGAATTCCGGACAAGAACAGATTTTTTTTTTTTTACTTCAAATCACATATTTTTGTTAGTTCTAAATAGATACTAAATATATTTAATGCAAGGCCAGCAAAGTGGAGCACTCAGTAGGCATGCTAAACGTCACTATAGTAAAAATGGTCGATAAGGTTAATTTGCTAAGCACTATAATGTATAAAGCTTATAAGTATGGTTACAAAATCCTAGATGAAATAATATGAGGTGCCTTCAATAAGTTTCCAGACTTTTCTGCATAGGCACTTTTATTGATAGTACACACATGAAACTCTAGTCCCCCATGAAGTAATCTCCTCCGGCTGCAATGCACTTGCTGTACCATTCCCACAACTTCTGGAAGGCCCCATGGAAGACCTCTTGTGTGAGCGTGTCAATGACTCTCGCTACAGTCTCTTTCATCTCCTCAATTGTCTCATAACGACAGCCTCTAAGGTTTTCTTTGAGCTTAGGGAATAACCAAAAGTTGCAGGGAGCAAAGTCTGGACCATAGAGAATGCGAGGAAATGTCTTGATGTCCACCTTGGTCATGACAACGTATTTCTTTCTGATCTTCTCTGGGACGAACTTTGCATAAATCTTCTGCATCTTCAGTTCCTCGCAAATAATTGTGTGTACAGTTCCCACACTGACATCAAACTGTGCACTTATTGTCTCACACGATGAACCTTATCCATGAAATTCTTTATTTGGCCAATCAACTCTGGTGTTCTGACTTCCTTACTCCTCCCACACCTCTCATAGTCTCTCACAGACTCCCTGCCTTCCTTGAATCTCTTCTGCCACTCAAAAAACTGATGCTCAATTCATGCAAGATGGTCCAAAAGCAGTCTGAAGCATTCCATACGTTTCTGTGACATTTTTTTTCCAAGTTTAAAACAGAATTTAATTGCATATCGTTCTTGTAAAGTGTCCTCACGTCCAGATAGCATTTTTAAAATTCACCAGTTGTGACAATCAGGCTTTAGTAGAGTGTATTCCAATTTCTGCTGTAGCTGTTCATTTGAACCTGAAATCATAAAAATGGGTCAGTCATCTTATAGGAGGTATAGCAATAAAGTACTGAATTTTTAAGAATCTACGACAATTTTAAATGTCTATACAAAAAAAAGTCTGGAAACTTATTGAAAACACCTTGTGTGTGTGTGTGTGTGTGTGGTGTACTACATAGCTTTCTCACACTGCGAATGATAAATATCATCTAGATAATAACCTGTATTTTGCTGCTGTCAGCAATTTGATTTTGATATTCTAAGATTTTTTCATCTTCCTACATAAAGCAGCATCTGGTATTTCCAAATGTTTGTTCACCCATTCAATACTGACCAAGTTCAATGTTGCTTAACTTTCGTGATCGAACTAGAACTGATGCGTTCACAAATCAGATCTGTTACAAAGTAAAGTCAAATATTATCATTGTTTAATATCAGCACACGTAACTGGTAGAAGATAACCTGGCATGTCATCAGTCAGGTCGGGATTGCTGTCTGAGCTGAGATGATGCGAAACCCGAAATCAGCAATGAGGGCAGTGCATCACTAAAGATTTTGCTTGAATTTCATAGTTGACAGAATTTGAACTCAGTTTACATATTCTAATGGTTATCTCATTCCCACAGCCGGAAGATGCGACACAAGATTGGGAAAGTAGGATTTGAAAAGCCAGTGCCTTAAAAAATGCCCGGACAGCCCCATTGGCATTCTCTGGTGGAGGTGCTCCAATTAATTAGCAATAAACTAACCCTTTCTCACAGGGTGATATGGTAAAGCCTGGGAAAATAGACCTCTTAGAACTGCACAGGACTATACACCTCAACCAACAGAGAGGAAGCTATCCTAACCCAATAGCCTAAACTCTGGCTTCTTTCGGTCTGAGGGATCTTCCTTGACTTTAAGTGTAGCATTGCATGGTTAAGTTTCGTCGGCATTGTATGTTTTATTTTTTTAAATACCCTTTGTAAAAAATAATAAATAATGCTAACACTGATATTTCTGCATTTTTTTTTAATCCTTTTTCACCCCAAACATTACGACATGGAACGTAGACGGCTACTATTTGGGATCATGTCTATCAGGGTACTGTGGTGAGTTGACCGGCAACATGTCTGTTCACATAACAATTAAACTTCTGCATAGTTGGGGAAACAGAGAACAAGGAGGGAATTCCAAAGTCTAACTATAAGAATAGAAGGCTTTCCAACATCTAGAGACCTAAGCAGTGAAGGAGTGGAATTTTGCTGCTTGTCGGTTAGTCAAGAGTATGTATGCTATCAATTCATCTGAGCACATTGCATAGTTTCATGTATGATTTTCTCGGATATGCTCAGGAAAATATTAGACCGTACTAACATCGACTTTTCTACATCATTCAGCTTAATTTTGTATAAATTGCATTAAAATGCGGAAGATGAAAAGATCAAAAATATTTTTTCTGTACTTATGTTGTATAAGGACTATCATCGGAATCATCCCTCCGGTTTATGGAAAATGCCGGAAGGTGCCGATATGCTGAGCGTTTTAACTTTGATATAAAAACTCATTAAGGAAACATTTCTTTGTATTCATTGGTTTTATTATATAAAAAAAATTGAAATATTTATCTTGATTTGGATGAAAAAAAAAAGTTTGTTTGCTAATAGTTGTTTGTTATTAAAATAAAAATTTAACAAAAAAAAGTTTATTATGAAAAAAAATTAATATCCAAAATATTTTTTTGTTATTAAAAAAATCATTAAAAAAAAAAAAAAGAAACCCAAAAAGATTTTGTTTGTTATTCAAAAAATTTTAAATCAAAAAGATTTTGTTTGTTATTCAAAACTAATAAAATCAAAGATTTTGTTATTTAAAAATGAAATTATTAAAAAAAATTTTTTTTTTAATTTGTAATAAAAAAATTAAAATCAAAAATATTTTGTTAATTCAAAAAAAATTAAAATCAAAAAGATTGTTATTTAAAAATGAAATTATTAAAATAATTTCTTTTTTAAATTTGTCATTAAAACAGTTAAAATCAAAAAGATTTTGTTTGTTATTTAAAAATGAAATTATTAAAAAAAAAATTTATGCACTTATTGAACCAGATGTAACTCAGCGTTCAGCTTGGCTTTTCTCAGAACATGACATCAACAGCTCGAGTTTAGCTGATGTCTGACGTAACATAGCGATCAGCCAATCACAACGCCGCATACTGAGTTTCAACTCAACGTGTGTGTGCACACTTGAGCAGCAGACAAAAATTCTGATACTAATTGAAAGAGAAAAAACAAAAATCCATCATGTTTTACTAGCAAGTCGAGAAACACTGAGGTTATTTTGAAACAATGAATTTTACCATTTTATCGCATCAGCTCCAGACACGGGAGGCCGAAATACAGTTTTGCCAGCAAAGAAAATTGATGGCAAATTCGATGACGTGTTCAACCTGCGGCCAGGAATGTTTACTAGCAAAACAAGGAAGCATAACAGACGTGTATGGATGGAGATGTGGCAACGTGAAATGTCGCTGGTGGACAACTATTCGGACAGGGATCTTCTTTGCCAACTCACGCATGCATACTGAAATTGATTTACCTGTGGGCATTCAAGATGACTACAAAAAACCTCCAGCGCAAATGTGGGTTGGGTTCATGCCACACAATTGTCGATTGAAAGAATTTCCTGCAAGACATTTGCCAGGATTATTTTCTCAGGAATCGCCAGCAGATAGGAGACCTAGGTCATACAGTTGAGATAGAGGAGTCTGTTTTCAACTGATGAAAACACAACGTCAGCAGACTTCTCACACTGGATCTTCGGTGGATACGACCCCGCTGATAAAAATGCAAACATTTGGTAGCGATTTGTTTGCCTCTATATTAATTCACATCACCAAAAGCTACCTTACATGTCCGCTACCTTTTCTCCGTCCACTTTGTTGTTCGATGCTGTGGAAAAGTCTGAGGATAAGACATCTTCCTGAGAAAATTTTCCTGGCATTGAAAAATAAAAAAAATTCCCAACTACTCGCAGGGATTCAGCAATAAAAAAAAAATAAAAAAAATATTAATAATAATAAAAAAAATATTTTAATTATTTGTTTTTTTTGTTCTGTTTTCCTATATATATATATATATATATATATATATATATATATATATATAAATATATATATAAAATAAATACTTTATCCCCCCCCCACAAAAAAAATCACCAAAACCATTTGCTTCAAATTATTTATTTAAAAGAAAAAATATTTACTAACCATTTAAAAAAAATAAATAAATAAATAAATAAATAAAATTTGCTTAAAAATTATTTGACACATAAAAAAAACAACAACAAAAAAACACCTTTTCTTCACACAGTTAATAAAAATTAAAAATTATGGTAGTTTTTTGCTGATTTTTGTTGTTAATGTTTCTACATTTAAAATTGTACTTTTTCTTTTACATAGCATTGTTATTATTTCATCAGCAACGCTCGGCATTCTCCGGCTGTTGACGTCATGCTTCGGAGAAAGCTGAGCGAATGTTAGGGTTACATCTGGTTCAATAAGTGCATAAAGTATCCCAAAAAAATTATTAAAAAAAACAAAACATCAAAACATTTTGTTTATTACCCTCCAAAAATTATTAAATGAAATGAAAAAGTTTGTTATTAAAAAAAAATCATTAAAAACGTCAAAACAAATTTTGTTTGTTATTCAAAAAAAAAATCATCCAATTTTTTTTTTGATTCTATTCTTTAAAAAGAATTTTTTTTTTTTATTTTATTCTTAAAACAATTTAAAAAATCTTTTAAAATTTTGTTCTTAAAAAAAAATTATTCATGAAACTTAACTTTTCTTTCTTGATTTGAATTTTAATTTTTTAAATGTTTTATAAAGATTGTCCAGTTATCATTCAAGAACATCATTTTTATTTTTTAATTAATTTTTCTTTGAATTAGCTTTGTACTAACAGAAATAATATATTTTTCATTGAAAAAAATTGATCAGCGTTTGCAAAAAAAAACAAAAAAACTTTCGTTCGGCATCTTCTGGCAATTTTCATAAACCACTTAGACAATTTTGACAATAATACGGTCCTTGTATTGCATAAATACCTGTTTTTTTTCTTAAAGTTTTTTATTCTAACTGAAAAAGCAGGCAGAAAAATGAAAAAAGAAAAAAAAGAAAAAAAAAGAAAATAATTGCAACTAAAAAGTATTTTATATTTTTTGTTTATGAAAAATAGCAAAAGAAGCGATTGGTTAAAGCATAGCAAATCCCCGATGTACATCACTCCGAAGAAAAGAAAAACATCAAAATTAAAAATGGTGAATTAAATGACTAAAAAATAAAGATGGATAGACTACAAAATCAATAAAATACCAAGCAACAAATGCAGATATTAAAAAAAAAGATGGCTCGAAACATTTGGTTAAATCCTGTCTGGAAAAAAAAAAAAATTGTAAATAAAAAATTAATATATGTTTCAGAATGTTTGAACCCATTTCGAAATGGATAAAGTGCTACGTGATAATCAGTTCTAAGTGACAGTCTTCTTATTTAGTTATAGTGTTTGGTTTGGTTGTTTTGCTTTACAGCATATCAACCTTTTTGGGGATTTAGTCATTTTGGTAAAAGTTTTTATGTTTTATATCTTCAAATATTTATGCAACGTATTCAGTTAGTGGGGGATGCCCTTTTCTCTTCCCTGCAACTTTTTTCCACACAGAAGAGACGTTGCAAGCCTGTCTCTGTTTTATTGTTATTTCCATGGCAAGTGCTCGTCTGAGCTTCAATCTATGCCCCCTACCCCATTGCCAAACTTTCACGAAAAACACTCGTCTATCTGAAACCACTATCAATAATTTCTCCCACTGTTTATCTGTGCCTAAACCTATATATAGATTCCATGAACAAAGCTTTTTCTTAAAACTGCACGTCTACGGAAATCGCTATCATTTGCTTGCTTTCCAAATGACTAGAATATAATTGTCTTCAAGTCCAATGTAAACAAGTTATTGATGATCTGTCCTCTTAAGTAATTTAATTTACCCCAAAATTCCACTTCTAACGATTACTACAATATTACCCCATTGATGACTGTTCACTCATTAACCTTTATCCTCTAGTGCCCCCCCCCACCCCGCCCGAAGATGCTGGATATCATAAATTAGATATAGAGACTTGAAGGAAGTACATCTGATGAAAACCAGAGAATTCAATGGCCAAAACGTTGCACATGCAATAACATAGGCTAGGTTGTTTGTTTTACGGCATATCAACTCTTTTTTTGTAATTTAATGCCGAATACAGTCGTTTTGAAATTTTTTTTTTTTTGCTTGAAATTCTTTACATCTTCAAACATTTATTTATGGTGTTTTGGTTTGGTTGTTTTGTAAAGGAAAATTGTTTTTTGTTTTTTTTAATTTTTCGCTTTGCAGAACATGATTGAGTTTTACAAAGGGGAAGGAAAAAAACTATAACATCAATGTTTGGTGTATTTTACGTCAGGAAGCCAATATCTTCAGACAGACTGATCTGGTAGCACTAGATTCCAGGAAAGTGGGTTAGGATTAAAACAAACTAGCAAGCTGCCTGGCGTTGCCTGGTCATAAAATATAAAATTATATAAATATTATATTTTAATTCATACAGAAACTGAGACATGTGCATGCGAGAATTATGTTTTTTTTTTTCTAAGTAAAAAAAAAAAAATACTCAAGTTGAGATTGAGATCGAGACCAAAATCTAAAGACAATGAGTGAAATATGATAATCATTAGGCCAGCTTTACATGATCTTTAAAAAATGTTTTCAAACCTACTTATTCTTAACATAAGGAATTTGCCATGTGAACCATTCACGCATGCACATTTGTGAAACAGTTGACAAACAGATAAAAATCTGATGACCCCCCCCCCCACATACCAATTTTTAAATTTTGACCCCTTAGCAGTCCTTTTTTCTGGATGAAAACCGTTTATATACCAAATTTCAAGCCTGTAGATCTAAAATTTGTTGAGTATATAGGTTGAGAAGTGTTCTCATACTCGTACACATTCTCACTTTTATAGATATAACAAATAAGATGGAGATAATTGTTTGAAGTATGTAAAGAATGGAAATTCTAGTTCTATATTTTCTTTAATATCTTTCTTTTTTTTTTTTTACAAAGGAGTCACCACTTATCAAGGCCCAGAGACCACTCGAGGATAAGGGTTAATGAGTATATAGTTGCCAAAGATAACGTGTTGTAGTAATCATTAGTAGTGGAAATTTGGTAAATTGGATTACTTAAGGAGATGGCTTATCAAGAATTTGTTTACATTGAACTTGAAGACGACCATATTGTAGTCAGTTGGAAAGCAGGAAAACAGAAGAGAGTTCCACAGGCGTGCAGTTCTAAGAAGCTTTGTTCATGGAATCTACGTTTAGGTTTAGGCACAGATAAAGAGTGGGGGAAATTATTGATAGTGGTTTCAGCTAGACGAGTGTTTTTCGTGAAAGTCAGGACATAGATTTGAGCTCAGACATCAAATCGTGAACAAAACAGTCTATGAGTGCGGTTATTTAAATGCGCATTGTCAGCATAATAGAAGTCAGAAAAAGCCAAAGAATTTAAAAAAAAAAAAATACATCAGTATTTAACCAAATGTTTCCTCTCTCAGAAATACATCAAACGTTTTCCTTTTCTTGGGTAAATACAAACTCTTGGAAGCAAATTAATACAAACTAATTGCATTATCGCAACAGCCACTTACTATTGATTTATTGATGGCAACAACCATCGGTGTTTATTGCAGGAGATTAATTGTCTTACAAGCAAAATAGTTTTCCAATAAACGACTTTGGGATAAGATTTTCTTTTTAGGTTGAAAAGCTAATACATGATGGACTTTCCCGTCGATTTCGACGTATGATCTTCCACCACAACAACTAAGTTGCTCGGAAATCCACACAGATGATTTGTTTATAGTGGTGAAGGCTTTGTGTAGAACCAACCACACTTTTTGGTATTACTGCTAACCTTTATCGGTGCAGATGACTGCCACAGGACAGAGTATATTGTAGACCGCAGGTTTTTACATCAGAGTTTCCTTCTCCTAGATGCACGTCTTAACGAAGACTGAGGGTACATCTCTCCCAGTGAATTAATACGCCCCCAGGTGCATTAATTCACTAAGAGAGATGCACCTTTTGTTGGAAATTTCTACGACTCAGCGTGGTACATACAATGCTTAGCCTTCCCAAATGGTCACCCATCTGGTACTGGCCAGGCTCAACGTTGCTTAACTTTGGTGATCTAGCGAGAACTGGTGTGTCAACGTGATTGTGCTGATTATATATATATATATATATAAATATCTTTCACAGAGCAAATATATCAAGATAGAGAAACCTCTGCACCGTTAAGAGGAGCAATTAAATATATTAAATAAAAGATGAGGAATAAAAGTCACATACAATTTTATCAGATCAATAAGGAAAGAATGCTGACTGTTCTACTCTTCTGATGAGAAGCTGTTAGCTTCGAAATGCCATGGCCATGTAGCGACACATAAATGTTTGTGTAAAACAAATATAAAGTATATCTTGCTCTTCTTCGGTACTGAGCACTCTTTTATTAACCTTGTTAAACTTCATTGGTTGCTTTACCTCTGGAAAATATTAACCTGGAATTATATATATATATATATATATATATGTATATATCTGGTTGAGATTACTTTACTCGTAAATATTAACTCTTTAATATTTATAATATATTTTAAGTTTACCATTTTGATTACCTTGGTAAACTTATTGTAATTTTTATTTTATATATATATATATATATAAATACTGTTGCTGGGTCCAAATCTATCGACTGGTGTTAATCGTGACACTCTGCACTGATGATTCCCGAAAGGATGAAACACTAGTGTCTGTAGGTATTTAATAGTTATTATAGTAAATAATTATGACAGCCCCTTTAAGAAACTCGTTTCTTATTGTTGAGAACTTTCGGTTGAATTAAATAGTCGGTCAATTTAGCTCTTATGCGCAGATCATCATATAATGATTAGATCACTGCGACTGACGTTAAAAAACATTTTTAAAAGATAAATATTTAAATTTCAACAGCATTTCCCCCCGTTAACAGTAGCCGAATGGATTAGGTCCTTGCTAATGAAGCCAGGGATAGCTTCTGTTGCCGGGTTCGAATCTGCACTGATGATTCTCGAAAGGATAAAACACTAGTGTCTGCAGGTATTTAATAATTAGTATAGTAAATAATTTATATATATATATATATATATATAATTATTATTATTATAAATATTTAATATAATTATTATTATTATTATATTTTTTGCTGTAAATATGCACATAATCAATTTTAGATAGACGATTTATAAAAATTAATTTTCCTGAAAGAATTTTCACACTGAAAGTATAATTTGATGTATTTCTGATCAGCCATATAAATGTTGGTTTTTCTAAATAAGAGATGAAAGGGTTGTTGACACAAAATGGCCATTGTCTAACACACATTCTCAAAAATCTAAACTCAATTTTTAACAACTAAATGCAGGCATCCTTCAACTCCAAAACAATCATGTGCGCGCTCGCATTGAACGTTTCTCCTTCTGAAATTATCACGTGTTTTTTACTTACATCACGTAACACGGTAAAAAATAACAAAGAAATGAAACTGTTGCTGCTACCATTCAGGAGAGATGGGAATAAAGAGTTGACAACTTTTGAAGAGGTCAGACGTGAGAGTAAGGAGTTGGCAATTTTTGCAGAAGTTAGAAATGGGAGTTAAGTGTTGGCAATTTTTGCAGGGATTGAAAATCAGAAATTTATATGGGGTTTAGAAATAGGGTTTAGGAGTTGACGATTCTTGCAGGGGTCAGAAGTGGGAGTAAGATATTGGTAGTTTTTGCAGGAGTCAGAAATCATAAAGTTTTGCAGAGATAAGTGGGCGTAAGGAGTTGGCAATTTTTTAAGGGGTCAGAAACTGGCAACTTTTTCAGGGGTCAGGAGTCAGCAACTTTGCGGGGGGGGGGGGGGTCAGAAGTGAAAATAAGGAATTGGCAATTTTTTAAGGGCTCAGGAGTCAGCAATTTTTGCAGGGGGTAAGTGGGTGTAAGGAGTTGACAATTTTTCAAAGTGTCATGAGTTGGGAATTTTTTAAGGGATCAGGAATCAGCAATTTTTGCAGAGTTAAGAAGTGGGAGTAAGGAGTTATCACTTTCTAAAGGGTCAGAAGTGGAAATAAGGAATTGACAATTTTTGCAATGGCGGTAAAGAGTTGGTAATTTTTTCATGGATCACATTATGAAATAAGCAATTTTTGCGAAAGTGAGAATGAGGTTTCCTGTAGCAAGTTCATTTCTTTGTTATTATTTCCTTGTTTTTGGCTAAATTAACATTCAACAATTTTCATTTAAAATAAATTTCTCAATAAAAAAGACAATTCTGGATATAAATACGCAACAAAATAATGACAAAACGGAAAATGATTAGTTCAAGAATTACGACGTTGATAACGCAATTTTACGTTATAAACAATCTGCAACAGATGAAATTAAAAAAAAAAAATAAAAGTAATATTAAGAACAAAAACAAAAAATTGTTAAATATAAACAAAATATGTTACGGAATAATTACAGATTTTGAAATCAAACAACAACATAAAATTTGGTGACTTTAACATTTATGACTTTATTTGTAATTAATTTATTTCTAATTAAATTTTTAAAAAATGCATTCTAGGTAATAACACAATTA
This sequence comes from Euprymna scolopes, assembly GCF_053919585.1. Classification (NCBI taxonomy): domain Eukaryota; kingdom Metazoa; phylum Mollusca; class Cephalopoda; order Sepiida; family Sepiolidae; genus Euprymna; species Euprymna scolopes. The sequence continues at coordinate 5,322,020 of NC_136492.1, read as the reverse complement.
CATACGTGTCATGTTAAAATTAGTAAATGATTGACTAGAAGATCTGTTAGGACTATTTTTTACAAAAAATACATTAACAATCCCCGTTTTCAAGAATTAAAATTATTTTTTTAAACTCATAGATTGTAGTTACCTTCCCCCAGATTTTAAGAACTCTTCATTAATATAATGTTGATGAATTTTATTTTCACTTAAAGCTAAAAGGCCTTCAATAGTTTGAATCTGAAGATGGGAACTGTTTCGAGATAAGTTGTTGTGATATTAATTTTATTTTTATCTTTTTATTGGATTAAAATGTTAATAACTACATTTTATTTCAGTATTTAATTTATATTTGTATTTTTTTTATTGTTTTATTTAATAATAGATTTTCTCGTCCATAAATTTTCTTTATTATATCTACCAAGTTGATCTTAAAGATAGCATAGACTCAACAATTATATTCTCTTTACAGCCCCCCTCCTCCTTGTAATTATTTTTCTATCATTTTTTTTTATCATTTATTATTTTACTTATAATTATTCCTATATTTTATCATTGTTTGTAATTTTCGTAATTTTTACAAATTTCAACATAACACATAAATATGTAATCTATATGTATAAATCTCACCTATCTGCTTAAATGTATGTATGTATGTATGTTTGTATGTCTGCCTAAAACTTTCGACAGAGGCGATTGATTTTCACGAGATCAGTATCATTTTGAAGCTCGACATCTTGGACGCCAAATATCGAAAAATTCACCATAAACATTAATTCCTTTACCCTCGACTGAGCACTTTTCTACAAGGACGGATCGATTCTTTGCTGGCCATTTTTGCAAGTCATTGTATCGGTTGGATTGACTTTGCCTAATTTTAACGTTCCGAACTTCCGGTCGCCTCATGGAATAGCGGTAAGACGTCAGATTTTCTTTCACTTTCTTTTCCGCCTTCACGTCATGGGTTTGAGCATGCCTGCTAACTATGACACCCCTCCAAACACCCAGGCAACGCCGGCCACCCAGGCTAGTTATAATTATACGTTATTACTTAGAATGCATTTTTTAAAAAAAATTAATGTTTTTGTGTGTAGATTAAATTTCATTAAAAAGGACATTGGTACTAGTGCACTTATTGATCCGTGCTGAAATAATAACATTTAAAAAGCCATTCTTACCATGGGGAGGGGAGGGTGTTTTGTACCTATTCTATAGTTTAACCTTACAATTGAATAAAAAAAAAACATACCATAAAACTTTAATTAAACTTGGAAATACGATTTAAAAAAATGGCGTGGATCAGTAAGTGCACTAGCACCAGGACATTAACTCAAGGACATAAATTTTTTTATTTCGAATGAATTTTCCTTTAAAATTCATAATTTACAAAATTAAATGAATAATATTTTAAGAGCAGCTGAAACACTGAAGATTGAAAAAAGTTAAAGAGGAGAACGAAAAAAAAAGTGAAGTACAGAACGCAAAGAATTCTGAGCTTACGTGAGGGAAAGTGTCAAACTTTTTATTGTTTGTGATGATGCAGAAGAGTTGTAAACTAATACTCGATGCGATGATCAGCAGGCACATGGTGAACAGAATCAGGCTGCCCAGTTTTCGGCCAGGACCAAAGATCTGGAAAAAAAAAAAAAAAAAAAAAAAAAGATATAATAATTGTTAGGAATTATAATAACGAAAAATCCTTAACTCATTAATTTTCAAATGTACACTCTTTTCATCAAAGAATAAACATTAATAACAAAATGTATCACTGGTTATCAAAATAATAACGAAAAATCCTTAACCCATGAATTTTCAAATATAGACTCTTTTCATCAGAGAATAAACATTAATAACAAAATATATCACTGGTCAGCAAAAATTTGAAATTTTGATTATATATATATATATATATATATAAAGAGAAAAATTTAGCTCTAATAAGCATTAGGCTGATTGGTTTGTTTGTTTAATCAGCATATCGACCCCCTTTGGGTCATTAAATGTTGTATATGAGTTTTTTGTTTTAATTTTTGTTGTTTTGGAAGTTGCTTATTTTCAAATTTTTAGTTGCTTTCTAGGTTTGTTGCCTTTGAATATTTAAATAATGTTTTGATGTGTTATAACGATAAAAAAGGGAATAACTCTAACTAAAGAAAGTAAGAGTTATTGCCCTTATAGAGCTTTGAAAAGACTACAAAGCTCCAGAGAGGAGGGAACAAAACAATAAAATATCGTTCTGTAAATAATTTAAGGTTTCTGTCATGAATAAATTGTATTTAAATTATTATGTGCTAGCTTGCTTATTATACAAATATCCAATAATTCTGACATCCCATTTTTTTTTTTTTTTTTTTTTTTTATTATATTTTCACCCCAAACAAGGCACATTGCCACTTTGGTGTAGGGGGCTACTATCAGGGGAAACATCTACTGGGGCACTATGTAGGGATTAGGGCAGCGAGATGTTGGTTCACGTTGCACTTGAACTTATGCATGTCAGTACAGTTGGGGAAGCAGTGACCTGGAATGGAATTCCAAAGTCTAGCAGTTCTGGGGAAGAAACTACTGGAGTAGAACGATCTTTTACATCTAGGGATCTCTACAGTGTGGGGGTGGGATTTTGCAGCTTGTCGGGTCTGTCGAGGGTGTTCACGTCGTGGGGGCACAAGTGCTTGCAGTTCTTCAGAGCATTCACCATTATAATACTTGTAGAACAGGCAGAGGGATGCAACGTTTCGACGATGGGACAGAGGCTGAAGTTTTGATGCCAGTTTAGGGCCTATCAGATTTGCGACTCTCTTTTGAACCCTGTCAAGGAGAGAGAGACTAGTAGCCGATGCACCGGCCCAAATATGACAGCAATACTCCATACATGGGCGAATAGTGGCCTTATAGAGGTACAGGATACTTTCGGGTGTTAGAAGTTTTCTAGCACGGTAGAGAGAGCCCACCTTCCTCGCAGCGGCCCTGGCAATGCCCTCGATGTAATTGTTCCAGCTCATGTTTCCTGTGAACGTTAGGCCAAGGAGCTTGAAAGACGTACTCTCAGCTAAAGAGTTGTTGGCCATTGCTATAGGTGGTAGAGAAGGTTTCCTGTAATTATTGAATGAAACCAGTTTTGTCTTGGTGGCATTGAACGTTACCATCCATTTTTGTCCCCATTCCACTACTGATTTGAGGTCATCCTCTAGTGTTTCTGCCATTACTTTAGATATATGTTCATTTGTTTTCCTGTCGTGCCTGCTATAGAGTGTGGTGTCATCAGCATATATACCCATCTCAGAGGCAATTTTATCGGGGAGGTCATTTATGAATATCAGGAACAGCAGAGGACCAAGGATAGATCCCTGGGGCACTCCGGCATTTATATTATATTGTTTAGACGTGCGACCGTCGAGGACAACCTGGATTTTTCTCTTATCTAAGAAGGATTTAATTATGTTAAGTATTCTACCAGTGATACCGTAAGATCTAATCTTCCTGAGGAGACCCTCATGCCATACCCTGTCAAAAGCCTTAGATATATCTAGAGCTACCGCTCTGCCCTCTCCCGCTTTGTCCAGTGAATGGTATATGCGTTCAGAGATTACAGTGAGGATGTCTGCCGTGGAACGGGCTTGTCTAAATCCATATTGATGGTCGGTCAGAAGTTTAGCATCTGTAAGGTGCTGGACTAGAGCATGGTTAATTAAGATCTCAAATATTTTGGCAAAAAGTGGGAGGAGGCTAATAGAGCGATAATTTAATGGGTCAGTTCTTTCGCCAGAATTCTTGAATACTGGTACCACAGAAGCAGTTTTCCAGCAGCTCAGAAAGCAAGATTCATTAAGGCATTTGTTGTAGAGTTTGGAGAGAACTGGAGCTACTTCGGCTGAGCACTTTTTTAATAGCACAGCAGGGATGAGGTCGGGTCCACATGCTTTGGAAGTGTCAAGGTTTTTTATGATAGCATGCACCTGAGCAGGGGTGATTTCCAGATCGTCTAGCTTGGCGTCTGTCCGCATAGGAAAGTCAGGTAGGGGGTGGTTTAAAGGGTCCAGTGTAGAGTTGGAGGCAAACCGACTGGCAAGCATGTTAGCCTTCTCGGTTGCTGAGCAAAGAACCTCGTGATTGTTGGTTAGTGGGGGAATCGTTGATTGCCCATTATTTACTACACTGTTGTAGATTTTCCAGAAGTCACGAGTTCCTAATTTTTGTGCTTCGATGCGTTTTTTAGTGGTTTCCGTAAATTCCCTCTTAGCTGTCGCTATTTCTTTCTTAACGTTACTTCTAGCTTCTATGTACTTTTGTCTGTTTGAACTGGACTTATGTCGGTTAAACCTTCGGAATGCATGCTGCCTTTGAGCAATGGCAGTTGCGCAAGTCGAAGTAAACCATTGGGGAGAGTGGGGCTTGCTATAGAATTTCCGCATGGGAACATGCGCTTCGATTGCAGTTTTGAACCATTCAGTGGTCTCAGTTGCACACTGTTCAGCAGGAACAGAAAAAATATTTCCCCATGGGGCGTCTCTGATAAGATCTCTGATAGCTTCCCAGTCAGCCTTTTTATAATATCTGGTTGTTTTGAGCACTGGCTCATCAGTTTTGGGTCTAGAGTTTAGGGCGATTTCAACCATTATTACCGCATGATCAGCGTTCCCAAGTGGGCTGTCGGATTTCGTTACACAATCATCAGGAATTGTGGTCAAAAACAGATCTAATAGTGATGCGTGTTGTTCTTCCTGATCAGGGAAGCGGGTTGGAAAAGTAACAATTTGCGATAGGGAGTGAGATACAGAGAAGCTATGAGTTGCGCTGCCTGCTGCATCTGTATAAGTAGAGAATCCAAGCCAGTTTTTGTGATGGACATTAAAGTCACCAAATACATGTACTTGGGCGCTAGTGTCGAAGGAGAGTGCTGTGTCTATGCTGTCAGATACTTTGTTTATTATGGTGCAGTCTTGGGTCGAAGGAGAGCGGTAGAGAAAGTAAAAGTAGCTAATGTTGTGTTGCATGATTAGTCTAAAGCACATAAAGGCTTGATCATCCGTTTCTAGGTTTGTCTCTCTAGTCAGGGGAAGGGTATTACGAATGTAAACTCCAAGTCCGTGCATATGTCTGTCAGAGTCCTTACGGCAGAGTGGGAGATATCCAGGCATGTTAAAGTAGTTAGAGGGGATGGAGGAGTGTAGGTTAGTCTCACTTAGTGCTAAGATATCCGGGGTATTTGTTAGGAGAAATGCTTCAACATCAGCTAAATTAGTTCTAAGCCCACGGATATTTGTGAATGCAAGCCTCAAGGGAGGAGGCAAGTTGAATTTGTTTGACCCTAAGCCTGGTTTAAGCTTATTTTTAGATTGTACTGTCATCATGTTTTTTAACGAGTTTCAGTTGGGTTAGGGGAAGCCGAACAGGAGGTTATGCAGAATATCACACATGCATCACAAGTAGACCATCAGCTGACCCACCATCAACTAGGACTGTGGCCTCAGGAAAGCCCACCGGGGATGAGTGCAGGGTCCCTTTCCATGCGCGCCATGGCACTGCAAACATCCCGATATTATTCAACTGTTGATGGAGCAGCCGCTCTAAGCGCTACCAAAGAGTTAGGGCTCCTGTACTACCAGTCGGAAACAGCAGCCAGTAACTGTCAATCCGGTACCCTCAACCCATCAGAGGAAGGTCAACCCAATCTAATTGCTCAGGCATATGTGGTACTCAAGCATTCTCAAATGCCCAGCTTTAGGGGTGGGGTGTGTCGGGAGTGGGGGGAAACGGCGTTCATTGCCCTAGACAAGAAACAAGATCTACCAATGGGTGTTTCTGTCGAATCACTGATTCGATCTCTGCGCCTGACTAATAGGCAAAGAAGGAGTGTGGAAGCCGGGCGATAGGCAGGACCTATCTACTCCTTAAGCAATTTTGGTATTGCAAACCGGTAATTTGTTTGAGTCACCAGCTCTAGGAAGGCTGTCATCCAAGACTGAAGAGGCCTCCCTCCTCTTTGGTTTAGTTTCAGAGTTTTCCTTCTCCTAGACGGATGATCTGGGAAGATCTACTGGGTCCGTCACCACTGAGAGGGTTTGCTCCGCGCCTGGGTTCTAATCCAGGTATTTCTGCGACCCCGCGTGGTTAGATAATGTTATTGGGTTAGTTTGTAGAGGTTATATCTGCTAAATAGTTACACTCCTCAAAGTGGATTAGGGATATTGTTATTTCATTGTTACTGGATAAAGGGGTTGAGTAGAGCTCATGCAGTGTAAGCAACTATGATTGTAAGGAGGCTTGTTAAGAGATAGTGTGGTTAGAGGCTTTCATTTTTGTTTATGAATATTTTTTTCTCATTTTTTTTTTCCTTTTTTATTTTTTTTTTATTTTATTTTATTTTTTTATTTATTTATTTTTTTTATCCATGTGAGCTTGGGTCTAGTATAATATTTAAGTGTGAGTAGGAGTTAAGAATTGAACTAAGAGTTGTGCCAAAACTATTTTAGATGATATCAGGGCATGAGATGCGAGTGCAATATAGTACGGGTAAAACAGTAAGTTTTGAGTCATGTGTAATTTGATAAATAGATATATGGGCTGGTTTTAGTAGGTGTGAATAAAGTTGGAGGTACAAGGTGAGTTACTATTATTGAGAGAAGATTTCAGCAAACACAACATATTGTTTGTTATTTGAGGAGATTTATATTTTGTTGTTAAGTTTTGCCCTTTTTTAGCAAGTTTAGAATAGTATCAGAGTTTTCTTTTTTCATTTTTAGACTTTTGGTCTTGTAAAGGCATTGACAACTGCATGTGAGGTCATAACAGTCAAGTAAGAGATGTTTCGTCATATAGGGCTGTGATATGGTGTGCATTTGGGAGTATGTAGGAGCGAGTTATACACGTGTCGGAATATGTGATAGGACTACTTGTATCTGATAGTTGTTATCATTATAACCATTTGTGACCACCTCAAACTCCCACTTGGGATGGCATTGTCAATGTCGCCACATCCCAAGAGCGTTTTATTCAGTAATGGTGATTTCATTGAATTGACCCAACTTTAATGTGATTTGATAACACTTGTGTATATTTTTTATCTTTTAAATAGCTTTTCAAACATTCAACACTTAACTTATCTGTGCAACAATCGATCAAGTTTGATGTTTCTTCACATGCAGGTGTGAGGTTCATCATTTTTATTCAAATGACCTTTTGGTACATTTGATAATTATTTTACGCTGTTTCTTGTATATCATTGACAGATGCTCCCTTTTTTTTTTTTCTTTTAAAAAAGATACAGGGTGTCCATAATGTCACTGAAAGGTTTTGAACTGAAATAGATTTATTTTTGATATTTTTCTGTAATTTTAACACAATCTGACTAAGACATTGGGAAATTTAAAAAAAAAAATTCAAAATTCAAACAATTTTCAAGCGTTTCCCATTTTCAGCTTCACATATTTGTGCTCTTTCCAAAACATTATTCATGACAGATTGCAGAATCTCTGGATTGCAATTTAACTCCCTTGTTTTGTTCCTGATGTTTTTCCTTCAATTCTTGCATGGGTATGAGGTGTTCAAAAAGTCACCGCAAGAACTGAAGGAAAATACAACATTTAAATGACATTATTTTTCATAAAGATTGTTTGAATTTTGCATTAAAAAAAACATCCCCAATGTCCTAGTCAGATTATGTTAAAATTACAGAAAGATATCATCAAAAATAAAGAATCTATTTAAGGTACGTCTGAGGATGGAGTACTGTAGCCACATCTGGGATTTGTCCTGCCTTGATAGAGTTCAAAATAGACTTCGTAGCCTCGTAGGAGATGTCCTTTCCTCTTCCCTGCAACCTCTATTTCACAGAAGAAATGTTGCGAGTTTGTCGCTGCTTTATCGTTATTTTCATGGCAAGTGCTCGACTGAGCTTCAATCTATGCCCCCCTCCTCGTCAAACTTTCACAAGAAACACTAGTCTAGCTGAAAACACTATTAATAATTCCCCCCACTTTATCTGTGCCTAAACCTAAACGTAGATTCCATGAACAAAGCTTCTTTCTTAGAACTGCACGCCTGTGGAATTGTCTTCCGTTTTCCTGCTTTCCAGCTGACTACAATATGGTTGTCTTCAAGTCCAACATAAACAAGTTCTTGATGAGCCATTCCACTTAAGTTAACAAATTTACCGAATTTTCATTACTAACAATTACTATATTGTCCAATTGACTACTGTACACTCTTAACCCTTATCCTCGAGTGATCTCTGGGCCTTGATAAGTAATTATGCCTATGTAAAAAAAAAAAAAAAAAAAAAAGAAGTTCTAAACCGTTCAGTGACTTTTTGAACACTTTTTGGACCTGTATCTTTGTCGGTTTCATTATTCGCAATCAGAGAGCAAACATCAGCATATTTGTTATTCTGCATATTTTCAAAATACATTTTGGTTATGAAGACAATGTTGTATTTCTGCTGTGCTTAAAACAATGGCGACACACCCATAGCTTTTATAAACATCATATTAACATTACGATTTAAATTTGTATCCGTGTTTTTTTTTGTTTTTAGAATAGACGTTGTTTCTTTTATGGCTGTTATCTGTATTTCGCTACAGCTTAGTCATCAAAGTATTATTTCCGAGTATTTCTTAAATGTTTTTCATTAGGCCAGATGCTCCTATCACAACCTTTAAATCATTCTTGAGATCTTGATTTTTTTTTTTTACAAAGGAATCACCACTCAAGGTTGGTTGGTTGTTTTTGTTTTACGGCATATCAACCCTTTTGGGGTTATTTAATGCCGAATCCAGTTATTCTGAAGAAAAAATTTTTAATGTAACATTTTTTTTTTCAAGTCGGTTTCTATTTAACCCATAGTTGGGACTCGGACTCTAACAGGTACTACCACTCCGTGTCAGAGTGGACCTGGTAGCAATGGCAATTAAAGGGTGGCTCCACACTCCCCAAAGCCTGCAAACTGAGGACAAGTGGGATAATGGGTTTGGGGGGTACAAAGGAATAACCGCTTATCAAGGCCAAGAGGCCATTCGAGGATAATGGTTAAAGAGTGTACAGTAGTCAAAAGGACAATATCATAGTAATCGTTAGAAGTGTAAATTTGGTAATTTTGATTACTTAAGGGGAACGGCTCATCAAGAACTTGTTTACATTGGACTTGAAGACGATCATATTGTAGTCAGCTGGAAAGCAGGTAAACGGGTCCACAGGCATGCAGATCTAAGAAAGAAACTTTGTTCATGGAATCTACGATAAAAAGTGGGAGGAAATTATTGACAGATAAAGCAATGGCGGCACGCTCGTATATGAAAATATAACAATATACATTTATTGTTAATGATAGGTGGTTGGTTGTTAAGAGGGAGATGCATGCATGGGAATCAGACTGGTTGATTCTTCTCAGGCTAAAGTCGTCAATCAACAATGATATCCATTTCGGATTGTAGTTATATAACCTGAAACTTTTTATTTGGTCATTGTCATTTCACTGAATTGACCTGACTTTAGTTTGATTTGATTATGCCTGTGTATCTGAATTTTACAACGTCCAACATTTAACTTAGCTTTTTGACAATTGATCATATTTGTTGTTTCTTCTCATTCCTGATGTCAGGGTCATTATTTTTATTCGAATAACCTGTCGGTACATCTGATAATTATTTTATGATATTTCCTGAATATCGTCGCCATTTCTTGGTAGACATGTCCTGGATATTTAACAACGCTTCTAATTTGAAGTTAAAAGAAAAACTCTAAATGAAAATAAAAAATTAAAATTTTTTTTTTTTTAGGTGATTATTTAAAAATCATTTATAGTAGTTTTCTGTGCAGGACAAAGTAATTTTTTAAAGAAACTAACTAGTAGATAAAAAAAAAAAAAATGCAAAGATGTTACCTTCCAACAGAAGTCTTCAAGTACTGGTGATGCTTTTATCAATCTGACTACTCGGAGGACCTGCGGAGAAAAAAAGGAAAAAACAAAAAACACATTTAATCAGATGAATTGCAGAGCACAAAAAGAACAAACACAATCTTGCATGAAAAACTATTTTATGAGGTTTTAAATAAAACTTGACAGAATGTTTCTGTATTTTTGAGATGATTTGTTTTATTTGGATTTTTTTTAGTGTCCATCTTGAATGTTATTTGCACACTGTTTCGCTCTATGTAACCTCCATAATAATATGTAATATGAAATAGTAAGTATAATATATATATATATATGTATAATAAATAGTAATAATATATATACACACATAATATATAGTAATAAATAGTAAATATAATATATATATATAATAAATAGTAAGTATAATATATATATATATATATATATATATATATATATATATATATATATGTATATATATATATGTATATAATAAATAGTAATAATATATATATACACACATAATATATAGTAATAAATAGTAAATATAATATATATATATATATATATATGTATATAATAAATAGTAATAATATATATATACACACATAATATATAGTAATAAATAGTAAATATAATATATATATATAATAAATAGTAAGTATAATATATATATATATATGTATATATATATGTATATAATAAATAGTAATAATATATATATGCACACATAATATATAGTAATAAATAGTAAATATAATATATATATATATATATATATGTATATAATAAATAGTAATAATATATATATACACACATAATATATAGTAATAAATAGTAAATATAATATATATATATAATAAATAGTAAATATAATATATATATATAGTAATAAATAGTAATAATATAAATATATAATAGTAATAATATATATATATATATAATAAATAGTAATAATATATATATACACACATAATATATATATATAATAAATAGTAAATATAATATATATATATAATAAATAGTAAGTATAATATATATATATATATATGTATATATATATATGTATATAATAAATAGTAATAATATATATATGCACACATAATATATAGTAATAAATAGTAAATATAATATATATATATATATATATATATATATATATATGTATATAATAAATAGTAATAATATATATATACACACATAATATATAGTAATAAATAGTAAATATAATATATATATATAATAAATAGTAAATATAATATATATATATAGTAATAAATAGTAATAATATAAATATATAATAGTAATAATATATATATATATATAATAAATAGTAATAATATATATATATATATACACATAATATATAGTAAGTATAATATATATATATATATATATATATATAATAATAAATAGTAATAATATATATATAAATATATATATGTATATATATATATATACACACACACATAATATATAGTAATAAATAGTAATAATATATATATATATTATTACTATTTTTATCTATATATAGAAACGTTTTAATTTGAATGAAATAAAATACGCATTTAGTGCACTTGAAAGCCAAAAGCTCTCACTGTCGGCCAAGCTCTAATATGTATGTATATATGTAATATGAAATAGTAAGTATAATATATATATATATATATGTATATAATAAATAGTAATAATATATATATACACACATAATATATCGTAATAAATAGTAAATATAATATATATATATAGTAATAAATAGTAATAATATAAATATATAATAGTAATAATATATATATATAATAAATAGTAATAATATATATATATATATATATACACATAATATATAGTAAGTATAATATATATATATATATATATAATAATAAATAGTAATAATATATATATAAATATATATATATATATATATATATATATATATACACACACATAATATATAGTAATAAATAGTAATAATATATATATATATATATATATATATTATTACTATTTTTATCTATATATAGAAACGTTTTAATTTGAATGAAATAAAATACGTATTTAGTGCACTTGAAAGCCAAAAGCTCTCACTGTCGGCCAAGCTCTAACCTCTTTTTTCTCAACTTATCGTTTGATGATTGTGTTTTCTTTTTTTTCCACCAAGAATCTTCCAAAACTCATTCACTGATAAAGTCTTTTCAGTCCTCATTTTTGTTTTTAAATATAGTCGTCGTCAATGATGATGATGATAATAAAGTCAAATTATTTAAACAATAAACTTTTCTTTAAAATAAAATACGCATCAGAGGAGAGAGAATCAGAGAGAACTTTGTCATTTACGGCCTTTGATGTGTTGCCATAGATGGTCGTGTCATCAGCATAGATGTCAACGAATGATTTAAGTATGTGTTTTGGGAGATCATTGATGTAGATCAGGAAAAGAGTTGGGTCTAGGATGGACCCCTGAGGGATTCCAGCATTAATATTGAGGGCCTCTGATTTCTGCCCATCAACCACTACTCTTATGAGCCTATCAGAGAGAAATGATTTAATGATCGAGAAAACATTTCCAGTTATACCATAGTTGGAAATCTTGTAAAGTAGGCCCTTATTCTATACCTTATCGAAGGCCTTTGATATGTCAAGAACAATTGCCCTAGAGAGGAAGCCTTTGTCAAGAGATTCGCTAATCCTATGAGATATAACAGCACATCTGCTGTAGATCTGGCAGAACAGAAGCATGTCACTAAGAAGGTTATTTCTGGTGAGGTAGTTGACTACTTCTCTATTTAATATGGATTCCAGCAGCTTACTCATGACACACAGGAGACTTATTGGTCTGTACTGAGAGAGAGATGACTTATCACCTGAATTCTTAAATACAGGGCATACTGATGAGGTTTTCCAGAGTGTTGGGAAGCACTTCTCTTTAAAGCAATGCTTAAAGAGTTTTGTAAGTATGGGGGCAAGTTCTGGTTGAAGCTTTTTCAGCTCAATGATTGGAATGCCGTCAGAGTCAGTTGCTTTACTGGAATCAAGGTTCTTGATTAGCTTGGCGACCTCACGCACAGATATTTGTATCTTGCACTCGTCGCATAGGGTAGAATTAGCTGCAAAGTTCTTGGCAAATAGTTTGGCCTTATCTGATGCTGACGTGATGACCTCAGGTCCATTGATGATGGTTGGGATAGATAGAACACACTTCAGTGTGTGGTTTCTTTTTTTCTTTCTTTTCTTCTTCCTTGCCATGTTGTAAATTTAGAGAAAAAGGTCTGTAAAGAGCCACGTGTTGTTTCTAGCAGTTGTATTTTGAAATGTTTAAATCGTGCGTGGGCAACGTGAGAATAACGTCAAAGGATGAGAGTCCATATAGAAACGTTGTTTTAATTTGAATAATAAAATACGCATGAAGTGCGCTTGAAAGCCAAATAACACGTAGTATTAGAAAAATAAACAAATATTTTACTTGTTTGAAATTTATCACAAAATATTAAAAAAGGAAATACTAGTAAAAGAAAACATGTCCAACAGGTCGTAAAGGGCAACGGTAAAGAAAACAATTCAGATAAACATAGCCTCCTTTCTTTCTTCCCTTTTTTTTAATCTTTTTTTTTTTTCCTCCATATGGAATAATGGTTGAGTCATATGAGGTGGCAAAAATTATTCAAAATAGAAAAAAAAAACCCCAGCAAATCAACATTTGTGAAGTGGGGGTGGGGGGCGACATTGAGCAATACTTAGCTGTGAGGACGTGCATTCAACCGATGGTTAGGTATCCAATAAAAGTCAATGTTCCGATGTTATAGTGTGAGGCAGTCCTATTTCGCTGACGTGCGATTTGGTATCCTTCGAAGTTCGTTTATCCACTTGACTTCCCTTATTTTTACTTCTCGCTTATTTCTCAACCACCGACGTTGGGACGTCTCATTCCCACATATCTGAGCCAAGGTATTTTTGTAGTTTTGATGAGTTCCTTCTTCCGCACCAGGAATAAGACTCAGTTGAGAGGGTCGCTATTTCACCGTATAAAGCATGTTGCTGGTGTTCATCGTGTCTTCTCACTCACTCGAGGATGTATACCATTCCAATATATCTGAGCCAAGGTGTATTTGCAGTCTTTCACATATTCCCTTTTTGGCTCCATGGAATGAAATTAAAGTTGAGTGAACTTTCAATTTGCTGGGCGAATCATGTTGGCTGACATCAATCGCATTTTTATTATAGACATTCATTCGGCGATGTGATCCACCCCATTTTTTTAGACTGACCCTCCTGTTTCCTTCTTCTCGCACGTCACTCCCGCTAAAAGTTTTTTTTCTTCCTCCTTTTTCCCACATACTGCTTCGTTTCAGTGGGGTTGGGGTTTCTATATGGTTTCTCGTCATGGCCTTGGCAGATGTTTTTAACATGAGGGGATGGGGATGGGGTGTCTTACTCGCTTTCTTTTATGGGCAACACATAGATATTTCGCTGTCGAATGTCTCGATAGCAATGGGGTGGCATGGGGGTGTTTGACTGATAGATATTCAAAATAAAACTTAAATAGAGAGTGGGGGGAATGGCCACTTCTGCATTATGCCCTGTTTTCTTGTGACAATATAGTAATAATATGTAGTAATAAATTGTGATAAGTAATAAGATTGTACATCCAAAAACAAAAATAAATTGAAGGCTCCTAAAATTCATACTAAATTGTCCGCAATTGTCTGGATAACGTATTTGGTAAAATTCAGTTGTAAGTCATACTTTTCTCGGAGTTGAAGGTTCAGTTTTCAATGAGGATGATACTCAAAAATACAATTGCCAATTACTTAGGACTTCTACTCAGTCATGGCTGACAGAACAAGAGCATGCTACCCTCGTGGATTAAATAAAGTGTTCCATTCAAAATTTTGTGCAGATTCAGAGTTCGGCAGAAAGATTTCCAAGCTTGACAAGATACATCTGGATGTCACATGTTGAAACTGTGCACTCATGCGTGCGACAGTCGGTAGCCAAAACGCACTGAACGATTTGGGGTAAAGCTGTCAAAACTAATGTCATTGGAGGTAAGAAGTAAATCTGCCAGGGTTGGAATAAGACGAGGCCATATATATATATATATATATATATATATATATATATCCCAGAAAGGAAGGTAAGAAGACAGAAAAAGCAGCCAGACAGCAGGAGAAAGCAATATTAGATGAGCTCGCTGTTCAATCCACCCCGCCTCCTGTTCACCGTTTCCGTTCTAGCTTGGCCCACGCACACAAGAAAAATAATAAAAATATTTTATATTTTAATAACAGATGAATTTTGCATTACATGTTGTTTCTGGCTGGTGAAAAGTCGACCAGCGTTCATGCGACTACACCACATGAAGACTGAAACATCGTGAAAAACACGTCTATTTATTAACTGAATATAATTTTTTTATAAAATCAAATTCATCGTTAGATGACATTGAAGCAAAGCCGACACAGTTGCATAGTGTGGATAGCCAAAGGCATTTGACCCCCCTTTCTAATCGTATAAAGATGTTAACGGATATGGAGACGCTACAAGATGCAGAGACAAGAGAAACACTAAAAGACCCGCTAAAGGATACGGGTTGGTTGGTTTTTGTTTTACTGCATATCAATCCTTTTCAGGTTATTTAATGCCGAATCCAGTGATTTTGAAGAACAATTTTTTAATAGAGTATATTTGTTTTTTTTTAAGTCGGTTTCTATTTAACCCATAGTTGGGACCCTAACAGGTACTACCTGGGACCAATGGCAATTAAAGGGTAACTCCACACTCCCCCAAGCTGGGGCCTCACCATCGGATATAGATTAAGGTCATATCCAGGATCAAAGGATAAGGGAAAAGGTTAGATGCTAAAGGGCATGGAAGTAGAGGAGACTCTACACGATACAGAGATAGACAAGATGTTAAAAGATGGGGTAGATACTATAGGACACGAGGATGAAACACATGCAGAGACAGGGTGGAAATGAGAATAGATCTTATGCGAATATGTATGGGTGAAGCATGGTCAGGTGGTCAGACACTGGCCTGATTGGAGTCATGCCTACCAACACCAGATGGCTGGGAGGGTTGCATGGTTCACAACGTCCCATCAACACAGACCGTCCTGGGGTGCTTTCCGCCATGCCTACGAACACCCGCAGAGAGGAAGAGGAGAAAAATCGACAAAGTCCCAGTGTGCCTAGGCACCTCTGAGCCTCTGCCGCACATCTACCACCACTGTACAATGCATGTGCACGTAACGTTGAAAAATCGGTGACCGAAAATGTTGCTTCGTAAAAGCTCACTTTTTTTTTTGTGGTCCCCATTCCGGTGTCAGAGCTGGGTCTGAACGCATACACGCACCAGTTCTGAAGTTCGTCAACTAAAATGTTTTATATAGGATGCAGGAACAGAGAAGAGGTTAAAGAACGGGACAAACATGGGGGACAGAACAGGTGTTACAGGACGCAGAGATATCACATGTTTATGAACGCGGAGAAGATGTAGATACAAATCCCACAAAGCATCACTGATGATGCTGTGACTTGCGCGTGAAATTCTTGTGGCAAGAGTTGCACAATCTCCAACCACACCTCTTCCGAGTCAGCACTGCTAAATATCAGTGGCAAGTAGAAATTGCAGGATGGCTGGAAACAATGATGAGATAAGCGGAGAGCACATACAGCGCCTGTTATTCCTAAATAGTCACTCATCCATTACTGGCCAGGCTCATTGTTGCTTAGCTTTACTTATCTTACTTTCTCTCAATGTGACCAAACCAACAGAGTTACCTGGTCTCCCTTTTCACATACAGATGCCTATATTATCTAGATTTAATCTTTCCCTGAGGTTACAGATCGAAGTCTATCTTTACACACTCAAGTTACACATACATTGCATGATTCTTATAACATTTCTCTTCATGCAACTCATGTCCTCAATCCTTTTATTTCCATTACACTTTGCGATAAGACTCTTCAATATGTACGGATTAAATCCAACAAAATGTTAAGTAATAAACGGAAAAGTAGATAACTATTTAATACAGGGTGACTAATTTTATGTCCTCTTTTCTTTCTCCTTATCTTAATATTTTTTCTGAGTTAACAAATCGAACAGATTAACGAGTGAACTTACCTGAAAGTAAGTAAACTGTGTACGGTATAATCGGGGAATGATGTGCATTGACGTACCGACGGTAAGAAGTATTTCAAATTTGTGAACGGAGCGTTTCAAATAGCCTTGTAATCCTAGGCACCAAATTTTGAATATCGCCTCCAGATCAAATAATGCCGTAAACACGACCTGAAAATACAAAAAAAAAAAAAATTATACGTCAAGTTAACTAAAAGAAATAGATATAATCTCATCAGTCAGAAATAAATATATTAGAAATTAAAAAAAGAGGAAAAAAGAAAGAGGAAATAAGTTTATCAGCAGAACAATGTATAGGACGTTGTTCACCAAGGAACACAAAAGGGAGGTGAAATAGGATTATTAATCTAAGTGTGGCAGTAACGGGAGCAGAAGAAACCTTTTTTCTTCCCTGTAACCTTTTCCCCAAAGAACAATGGAGATCAATATGTTTAGAGTTACAAGGGGCATTCCAAAAGTAATCCCTCCTATTTTTTATCCCATCCAAATGGATCAAACGGAGATTGCAAATTGTATGGTTATGATTCATGACCTGAAAGGTTCAGTTCTCTGTTGCAGATATTAAATCTTTTTTCCTTTGAGTGCAGGAGCCTTTGAGGCGACCTCATCCTCATCCTTACCTACAACCTCTTCTATGGACGATGTGGCCTGGACGCCAAGTAGTGTTCTCGGTTTAAGTGGCATTTCTGTGGAACCAGCTACCCGATGAGGTTGTAAACCGGCCCACACTACAAGACTTCAAGGCGATTTTGGACCGACGCTGGTCAGACCTCCAGTTTTCCTCCTTGTATAGTTTTCTCTTTATACATAGCCCCTAAATTCTCACTGACTTTTCCCCTTCTAAATGGCAATCACTTGTGCATTTATTCTTTGCCAATTAAATAAATGAATTGATGGTAGGAGACTTTAAGAAAGCAACCCCCGTCACGGACGTGTGTCAGAAGCAGAGATGCAACATTGAATTTCTGGCAAAGGTGCATTGAGAATGGTGGTGACAATGCATAAAAATATGACAAAGTGCACTCTGGACGCCGATGCACAGCCATCATTTATCGCTGGTAAAAGTGCATTGAAAATGGTGGTGACCATGTAAAAAATTAAATTCTGGAGCACAGAAGGTTGCTCGTTTTAATGGTACCCTCACATCTTCGTAGACCTTCAACTTTTTAAGTAAAAAAAAAAAACATAAGAGGTTTTTCTTTTGAAATGGGGCCCATAGTTTAGAGGTAGTTTTAAGATTGGCAATAAGTTTTGTGACAATTTATGGACAGTCTTGGGCTTGAGGACAGTTTTTCACTGGACACAGGTCATGGTTTGGAGCAGAGCAAGATAAGCTGTCATCAACTGATAAATGCACGGCCTCGATGGCCTATGTAAATGTGGACGTCAGCAGTTAAACGCCCGTTTTCCTACTATGGTGTCACCCACCCTTCATCCCAGCTGATAAATATAAAGAATGTGTTTTCTATGTTTTCTTTTAAGTAATCTTTTTTATTTTTATTCACGTTCACCCCCTAACAAAGCGTATTGCCACTTGGATGTGAGGGGATACTATTTGGGACCATGTCTAGGAAAGACTAACAAGATGTTGGTTTACGTAACATTTAAACTTCTGCATATCAGTACAGTCATGGAAGCAGACAGCAGGAAGGGAATTCCAAAGTCTAGCTGTTCAAGAGAAGAAACTATTAGAGTATAAAGCTTCCTGGCATTTAGTGACCTCAACAGTGCAGGGATGAGATTTTGTTGCCAAGCAGGTTCGGAGGTATATACATTGAGGGGACACAAGTACAACAAGTTCATCAGAGCACATTCCATTAAAATACTTATAAAACAGGCACAGGGATGCAACATTGTGGCGATGGGACAGGGGTTGGAGCTGAATTGACAAAGCGGGAGCTAATAAATGAGAGGTTCCTTTTTGAACCCTATCCAAGAGGGAGAGAGTAGTGGTAGATGCATTAGCCAAGAACAAATACCTATTCCTCAAAATATAAGTGTTTTGTTCGAAAATGAATATACTTTCAAATAAATTAATAAATAATAATGTACATTATATATTTTAAGAGTTTTAAGCAAATAAAATGCTAAAAATGTTAACATCATAAAACAGCGTTTTCGGTAAGATTTTGTAATAACCCCCCCCCCCCACACACACACGATTTGTAAATGGTGGTACCACGTTTCTCTTAAGAATTTCGTCATGAAATTTGGAAATTAACTAGAAGAGATATTACTTTTAATAGATTCGGTTGTCCGAAATTCTTTTGATAGCTCATTTTTTTGTTGTGTTAAAAAAAAGACTTCAACATGACGAGTCCGGAAAATTTTGAAAAAAAATTTCTTCGGACACCCGCTGTTAAATAAATCAATCTTTTTATTACAATTATCCGTCGTTAAAAATAAAAATGTAACTGGCTTCATTTTGTCTAAAAAAAAAAAATCCTTCCTTAAAGAAAGGTGCACCATTTATCACCCATAAAAAAATATAAATTAGTCAACTGTCCTAAAATGCTACAACGGTCTCAAAATGGTGAATTATTTTGCATTTAATTTATGTGAAACTAACCCCCACTCTAAATTCTAAAATTATTTTTGTTTTGTTTCTATCAAGTCTTCAGGATGTTCGCACATAATTTTCCTTAGCTTTATCATTAACCCAAAGTCAGAGTGGCAACCTTCCACCCTCTCATAATTACAAAGATCCTCTTAAAACCACACATAATCATCTTTAGAAAAAAAAAAAAGGCACACAGGATTTATCTCCGATAGAAAAAAAATGGTTAACTGCTCTAAAACGCTAAAATGGCTCAAAATGGGGAATTAAATTCTAAAATGATACTTGTTTATTTTTCATTAAAGTTTTTCAAGGTATTCACACGTAATTGCCTACAAAGGTAAAATTGCATATTTTGGGGAGGTGGTCAGGTAGGGTGGGGAGTTAACAGAGGGTATTAATCTGCAATAATGCCAAAGAAATATTGCAATATATTCATTTTTAAACAGTCCTAGATTTCGATTTCAGTTATTTGTACATAAAATGCATTAAAATTCAGCTTTGAGTTTTTTAACTTCTTTTCTTTTAATGGATACATGGCATTTTTAAGGAATTGCAGCATATTTATGCGCATTTACTGCAGATTATTTGGAAACCATTAATTTTTGGAGATTTTCAGTAGCATATTCTAATTCCTAGCATAAAAATATACTTATATGGTAAATTTCATTGCTTAATCTTCTGTTTTAACAAAAATATAGCATTTTTACTGAAAAAGTAGTATAAAAAATGTGACAAAACGCATGGTCTTAAAGAGGGAAAAACATCCAAATGTGTGAGGCACAAAAATAGTCATAACTTCGTTAATTATAATTGGATTTTAAAATTTTAAAAAGATTCTTTCTAAGCTCATCAAGCTCTTTTTATAGATACCAATATTGAACTATTTTAAACTATTTCAATTTTTTCATGTGTATTGCTACTAGAAGAATTCTTGTCCTGGAATCTGGTAAGAGCAAGAAACTACAAGAAAGATATGCATAGTTAAATGGTCAATTGAAAAGAGGAAAATTATGTTCTCAACTAATGTAAAGGAGAACTTTAATGGAACATTCAAATATCAATGTGTCTCATAAAGATTAAGTGTTAGCCCCAGGAAGAGGGCATCTTGATTTCTGAGAAATTCAACTGAAGTAAAATGAAACAAAGTCTAACTAGAGATGCTGCTAAGACTAAGCTTCTTTCCTTTAATAATTACAAGAAACCTTCTCAACCACCAATAGCTATGGCTAATGATTAGGGCTATGACAACAGCATATTCTTTTCATTGTTTTGACTCGCGAGTATATATCTGACACAGTTAGACACAGTTAATCAACCAAGAACCACATCACTCTATAGAAAAGCATATAAGATAGCAACGGATACACACTCGAGAGTCAAAACAATGAAAAGAATATGCTGTTGTCCTAGTCCTAATAATGATACATTACCTGAAAGTACTTCATTCAAACGCGCCAACTTAACATTCACAGGAAACATGAGTTGGAACAGATACTTGGAGGTTATTGCCGTGACTGCTGCGAGTAAGGTGGGTTCTCTCTACAGTGCTAGAAAGTTACATATGACTTAAAGTATCCTGTACCTCTAGAAGGCCACCATTCACCCATATACGAAGTATTGTTACCACATTTGCGTTGGTATATCTACTACTAATCTCTCACTCTTAGACAGTGTTCAAAAGAGAGTTGCCAACTTAATAGATCTCATAGTCAGCTAGGCTTCAACCTCTGTCCCATCGACGAAATGCTGTTTTACAAGTATTTTAATGGTAGGTGCTCCGAAATGCTGTTTTACAAGTATTGAAATGCTGTTTTACAAGTATTTTAATGGTAGGTGCCCCGAAATGCTGTTTTACAAGTATTTTAATGGTAGGTGCTCCGAAATGCTGTTTTACAAGTATTTTAATGGTAGGTGCTCCGAAATGCTGTTTTACAAGTATTTTAATGGTAGGTGCTCCGAAATGCTGTTTTACAAGTATTGAAATGCTGTTTTACAAGTATTTTAATGGTAGGTGCCCCGAAATGCTGTTTTACAAGTATTTTAATGGTAGGTGCTCCGAAATGCTGTTTTACAAGTATTTTAATGGTAGGTGCCCCGAAATGCTGTTTTACAAGTATTTTAATGGTAGGTGCTCCGAAATGCTGTTTTACAAGTATTTTAATGGTAGGTGCTCCGAAATGCTGTTTTACAAGTATTTTAATGGTAGGTGCCCCGAAATGCTGTTTTACAAGTATTTTAATGGTAGGTGCTCCGAAATGCTGTTTTACAAGTATTTTAATGGTAGGTGCTCCGAAATGCTGTTTTACAAGTATTTTAATGGTAGGTGCTCCGAAATGCTGTTTTACAAGTATTGAAATGCTGTTTTACAAGTATTTTAATGGTAGGTGCCCCGAAATGCTGTTTTACAAGTATTTTAATGGTAGGTGCTCCGAAATGCTGTTTTACAAGTATTTTAATGGTAGGTGCCCCGAAATGCTGTTTTACAAGTATTTTAATGGTAGGTGCTCCGAAATGCTGTTTTACAAGTATTGAAATGCTGTTTTACAAGTATTTTAATGGTAGGTGCCCCGAAATGCTGTTTTACAAGTATTGAAATGCTGTTTTACAAGTATTTTAATGGTAGGTGCCCCGAAATGCTGTTTTACAAGTATTTTAATGGTAGGTGCCCCGAAATGCTGTTTTACAAGTATTTTAATGGTAGGTGCTCCGAAATGCTGTTTTACAAGTATTTTAATGGTAGGTGCTCCGAAATGCTGTTTTACAAGTATTGAAATGCTGTTTTACAAGTATTTTAATGGTAGGTGCTCCGAAATGCTGTTTTACAAGTATTTTAATGGTAGGTGTTCCGAAATGCTGTTTTACAAGTATTTTAATGGTAGGTGCTCCGAAATGCTGTTTTACAAGTATTTTAATGGTAGGTGCTTCGAAATGCTGTTTTACAAGTATTTTAATGGTAGGTGCTTCGAAATGCTGTTTTACAAGTATTTTAATGGTAGGTGTTCCGAAATGCTGTTTTACAAGTATTTTAATGGTAGGTGCTCTGAAATGCTGTTTTACAAGTATTTTAATGGTAGGTGCTCCGAAATGCTGTTTTACAAGTATTTTAATGGTAGGTGCTCCGAAATGCTGTTTTACAAGTATTTTAATGGTAGGTGTTTCGAAATGCTGTTTTACAAGTATTTTAATGGTAGGTGCTCCGAAATGCTGTTTTACAAGTATTTTGATGGTAGGTGTTCCGAAATGCTGTTTTACAAGTATTTTGATGGTAGGTGTTCCGAAATGCTGTTTTACAAGTATTTTAATGGTAGGTGCTTTGAAATGCTGTTTTACAAGTATTTTAATGGTAGGTGCTTTGAAATGCTGTTTTACAAGTATTTTAATGGTAGGTGCTCCAACAAACTACAAGCCCTTGTACCCTCTTTATATAAATACCCCTCACAAACCCGACAAGCAGTAAAATTCCACGTCTACATAGTAGAGATCCCCAGATGCCAGAAAGCCTTCTATTGTTATAGTTTCTTCTCTAGAACTGCTAGAATTTGGAATTTCTTTTCGGGCTCCTGCTTCCCTGACTGTACTGACATGCAGAAGTTCAAGTGTAATGTAAATAGACAACTCACTGCTCAACTCCCTACAAAACATCTGCAAATTATGTCTCCAATAGTAGCCCCCTACATCAAAGTGGTATTGTGCCTTGTTTGGGGTGAAAATGCAATAATAATAAATAAAAAAAAAAAGATACCAATTTATGAATGACTGGACAAATTTCAAAACTGAAATTTACTATGAATTTCGAAAAGGAGGGGGAGGGGCTAGCATCATCAATTTACCAACCAGGAAGGATCAGTTTTGAATGTAGCATAAATTCATCCCCTATTTTTTGGGTTGTTTTAACTTTTTAGGGCATTTAACTCCAAAAATTTTGCCATGGGAGATAAATTCTGTGCGTTTTTAGAGGGGGGGGGGATTTCCACGCTAAAGAATTAATAAAAATAAAATTACTTATTCTACAACTATCTCTAGTAATAATTAATCAACGATCGGACGTTGAGTTACGCCTGGTTCAGATTGTGTGTCCTGTCCATGTTATGTTTTCTTAAAAATCACAAATGAACATGCTCATTGAAAAAAGCTCAATTATAGTACGCAGTGTTGCGACTAAGTAGCCAAGTACCAGCAGAGTTGCTAGTTGTCTGAAGTCAGATAGTGGTTATGTGTGAGTAATTGGATATTTATTTATAAATAAATATTTATTATTATTTATTTACACATTGCTATTGATTATAGGGTGGAAGATGAGTCGAGAGAGGCAAAATAAACTAACACTTACCTCAGCATAGTAGAACCCGTCCAGTTTATAATCTGGATCGATTTTATCGTGATCAAACGTCAAGCTGGCTGCTGTAAAGGCATTCAATTGAACCAACAACAGCGCAGTGATGTGGAAGACGTTAGAACGTAGGATTCGCTGGAAGATGGGTGGTGCTCGTCCCTGGGCCTTATCTTCATCAATGAAAACCAGCTTCCAAGTTAAACCATCACTCTGAATTACCTGCGATGAAGAAGACAAAAAAGAACATTAATTCATGAATCTCTATTATTGTGTGTGTGTGTGTGCGTGTGTGTGTGTGCTTGTGTGTGAGTGTGTGTGTGTGTGCGTGAGTGTGTGTGTGCGTGTGTGTGAGAGACAGAGAGAGAGATAATGTGAAGCTAATATACAGGATGTCCTAGTATTATCTAGTTTAGAATTTTGATTTGGTAACAAAATATATTGTTAGCGTTGGAACACCCTGCATGTAAATCCAATCATCCTCCATCAATTATGAATCAGGTCCTTACTGCTATCAGACATAGGCTTAATAATAACTTTAGCAATGAAAATGCATTTAAAAAGTTCAAGAAAAATTTACAACGCAGCTCTTAAAAAAAAATATTGAGCACCAAAATATCGAAATCAAATATAAATAACAGGAAATAAAAAATTAAAAATAGAAGAAAACAAAATATAATCTGGTATACACTGAGCTATAATAACCACATGCTAAAAACTAAACTTGGAAAGAAATTTAAAAATCTTATCGAAGAGCATTTTCCCTGTAAACAACGCATAAATGTAGATTCCATTTCTTAGAAGTGTACGCCTGTAGAACTCTGTTCTGGTTGCCAGTTTCCTACCTGATTACAACCTGGATGTCTTCAAGTCCAATGTAAACAAATTCCTGATGAACCGCCTCTTAAGTAAGACACTTTATCAAATCTCTAACACTAACGTACTGTACACACAATAACCCTTATCCCAGAGTGGCTTCCGGGCCTTGATAAGTCGTGACTTCCTTGTAAAAAAAAAAAAAAAAAAACCCTTGCACACAAAATCTTCAATAAAAATAATTTAAAATTCTCATGCAATTGTTGTGAAAATTTAGAACTAATAGCAAAAAATAACAAAATACTAAATGGGAGCATGTCTAGTCCTCCGTGAGTGTACAGTGAACGAGGCATAAAAAAAAAATGACAAAGTTCAGCATTTCCCCTCCCCCATTTAGCTCCAAAGTCCCCAGCGGACGTCAAATCCTAGTGAAAATGAACAAACGGTGCAGTTTTAGGTCTTAATATATGTAAATTTTAGTTCTACACTATGCAAAAAAAAGAAACTACTAAGTCCATCATTACCCCCCCCCCATTTAGCCCCAAAAGTCCCCAAAGCCTTAACATATTTAAATTTGAGTTCAGTACCTTGCAAAACTACTAAATAGACATGCACAGAAAATTTTGGACAAATATGGAGAGTTTTTATTAGCTCTAAAAGAGCCCCTGGGGCACACCTAAGAGTTATCGTGAAGTAAAGACAAACAAAATTATATAGAAATCAGTTAGTTACAACTTTTCAAAAAGCTTTATAAAAGTCCAAGGCATCAATTATTTTTTAATAAGCACAAAAGTGTCAATTTTAGCCATTTTAACACGAAAAGCAACCTTAGGGAGCAAACCAGAGTTTTCCTGGAAAATCCGTTCTGTTACTTTTTTACTCATATCATGTTTAATGTTTGTGCAAAATTTTTTTAAATTCCAAGGCGTAGTTATTGAGAAAAGTGCAAACAGATGAACGGATGAACAGGCAAGGGTGAACTTACAAGTCCACCCTCCTTTTGTCGGGGGACCAAAAAATAAAATGCATAAAAAGTAACAGATATAGCAACAACAAAAACATCTGGAAGAATCTCTATTATATGAAAATCACTTTGTGTGTGTGAGTTCCTTTCTCATACGTTCCGAAACGGCTGAGGCTATCTTTTGCAAATTTCACACAAACGTAATTTATATGTCTGGCAGTGTTCTTAGATATGTTTTGTATAGAAATTCATCCGATTAGTATCGAAAATCCTAAAAAATAGTCTTAATTTCTCATAGATAAAAAAGAACTTTTACAGGAGTATATTTTTCAGTTACACCGGTCAAGGGAGATAATTCTCAGCAAATGGTTTGTTCTTAAAAAAATGAACTATTGTCATCTGGAGGTATAGCTTAGAGGTAGAGTATTCAACTGTAGATCGAATGATCCTCTGTTCAAGCCTGGATGTACCTCACTATTTAATTTCAATCTTTTTTCTTATTAATGAGTTCAATTCATGATAAAAGAAGAAGGACCATTTAAAATCACTGCAAATCATTTCTTCGTTTGCATATTTTCAAAACTAAACATTAATCAGAAGTGGCTTTTCCAGGGCAATCATTGACAAGCCCAAATATAAGCTGACATGATATTGTAAACAAACACAGACGGAATTTGATGAACGGCATTATTTATTTATTTTTTTATTTGTTTTTTTTTTTTGCAAATTAGTCGACCAGGTAAATTATCCCTCGTAATATATAATAATCAATAGAATTAAAATATCATGTTTAAGTGTATAGTAACACCGGGCATCCAGCTAGTGATCTTTTAAAATGCAAACACCAACAATATTTTTATTAACAACTAGCCTGGGTGTCTAGTGTTGCCCAGGTGTTTGTAGGTGTGTGTTGAGGAAAAAAAAGTTGTAGTAGGCAGGCAGACTCAAACCCGTGACGCGAAGGTGGAAAAGAAAGTGGAGGTGTGTGTAAGGCTGTTGGTTGAGCAAAAACAAAGCATCCAAAACCAAACTCCAATCCTTACATCATCAACGCTCTGATCCCCATCTGGCATCAATTGTGATGGATGGCTCTCGTCTGGTGAGGCCCCGTGTTTTGACAAGCTTCTGGGTTTAACCTTTATTCCTGATCTGAAATGGAACACGTACATCAAGTCTGTTGCCAAGGTCGCTGGAAAGATGGTGGGATCCTTCTACCGCTCCAGAAGATATCTCACTACTAATGCAATTCTCTATCTATATAAAAGCCAAGTATGTCCAAGGATGGAATACTGTTGCCATATCTGGGCAGGAGCTGCTAAAAACAGCCTATCCTGCCTTGACAGAGTACAAAATAGACTTTGTGGCTTAGTGGCGAATGCCCTTTTCTCTACCCTGCAACCTCTCTCCCACAGAAGAGACGTTGCGAGCCTATCCTTGTTTTATCGTTACTTCCATGGCAGGTGCTCCTCTGAACTCTAATCTCTGGTCCCCCCTCGCCAATCTTTCACGAAAAACACCCGTCTAGCTGAATCCACTGTGAAAAATTTTCCCCACTCTATATCTGTGCCTAAATTAAAACGCGGATTCCATGAAAAAAGCTTCTTTCTTAGAACTGCACGCCTGTGGAACTCTGTTCCGTTTGCCTGCTTCCCACTGGACTACAATTTAGATGTCTTCAAGTCCAATGTTAACAAATTCCTAATGAACCGCCCCCTTAATTAAACACTTCATCAAATCTCCACAGTAACGTAATGTACTTGCAATAACCCTTATCTCTGAGTGGCTTCCGAGCCTTGATAAGTGGTGATCACTGTGTAAAAAAAAAAAAACAAAAAAAAAACAAAGGAAAATTGTGAGCGGCAAAAAAATAGTAGTAAGTAGGTTGAAACCTGCCCGATGGAAAAGAGGTGAAAAAAAAACAAAAAAAACCCAAACTGTCGATGGCATGGGCGCGAGAGTTGAATGACTTGCAAAATATGTCAGCAAAAAAAACGCCCCCTTCCTATAGAAAACTGACCAGTTGAGGGTGAAGGAATTAATATTTTTTGGCCAAATTTTGATATTTATCATCTGAACGCTCGAACTTCAAAAGGCTACCAATATTGTGAAAATCCGTCGCCTCTGTCGAAACTTTTTGCGAGACATACAAACATACATTTAAATAGACAGATGAGATTTATATTATAGACTAGTGGGGGGGGGGTACCCAGTGTTGCTCGGGTGTTTGGAAGTGTGTGTTTGGGGGGGGGGGATGGTTTAGATCAAAACAACCTTGTTTAAAAAAAAAAAAAAAACGCTGGTTGGGTGTTTGGAGGTGTAAAAGAAAAAAAAAGTTTTATTAGGAAGGTAGGCTTGAACCCCAAAGCCTTCTTGTGCAGGTGGAAACGAAATGGCAAAAAAACCCGAGACCTAACCATCTCGGCCACGAGAGGAGAGGAAGTGGTAAGTGTGTTAAGTTAACATTTATAAAGTGAAATTGACAGGTGCGAGAAAGTTAAGTCGCATGATGTTTGACCTAGTTTTGCGCTGCAAGCCAGTTTTTGTTTCCCCCGCCCCATCATTCGCTTTTTTTATACTGAAAAGCGTAACGAACATAGCGTGTAAAAGTCGGGCAAATTAAAGATAGCTGCGACCCCTGTTCTTAAGTCGTAGATTTAGACAGCATATAAAAAGTTTTAAGAAAGAGTGAGCCGACTGAGAAGGCCGGCGAAAAAAGCCTTTGGCGGACATACACAAAAATGCACACACACACATTTTCGCTTTTATGTATATAGACTAGCGAGGGGTACCTGGCGTTGCCCGGGTGTTTGGAGGTGTGTGGGGTTGGTAAAAAAAAAATAAATAAATAAAAAAGTAAGTATGAGGATTGAACCCGAACCGTTGAGGCAAAGTTGTAAATTAAAGTGTGAAAAAAAAAAGTGCGACGTTAACCATTGCCCCACCGCGAGATGCTAAACGGAAACACGTTTGAATTTATTTAATTATTTGGATTTAGCAGGTGCTCGAGTTAATGAGGTCAAGTTTGACTGCGGGATAGTATTCATTTACTGCTGAACGCTTTTTTTTCCCTCCAAGATGTTATAGGAAAAAGACTAACCCACATGCGGCGAGTGACAAATATTGAATATTTATCTTCCCGAAATCGAGCAAATTAAATAGACAGGCGAGCTTCATTGTTAACTGTGAGATATTACGATTTATATGTGATATGAAAAGTTTTTAAAAGTTATGAACCGACTGACCGCTTCTCTGAAAGAAGCCTTTTGTAGACACACAGAAAAAGCAAACACACATACATACATACATTTTTGCTTTTATATATATAGATGAGCTGTCCAGGCTTATTTTCATCAAATTTTAACTGAACATTAAAAAACCTGGCAGCAGTATCTCTGTTATGTCTTATGGACTTTTTGTGCATATTTGATCAGTACCGTCTCATTTGGATTGTTAGCGATAATATTATATCATTTATCAAGAATTAAGGGGTCATGCAGAAGAGTAGTGAATGACCGTCTGTGCGCGGTGAAAAGCCACACCCTACGTGCCTCCTGAGACTGGTTTAAAATGCTGAAAAATTTATTTTAGCATTTTTCTCTACAGAATGAAAAATAGGCTTATTTTAATCAAATTTTAGCCGAAAATTAAAAAAAAAACTCTCGAAAAATTGTCACTTTCCGTCTATATTGAGTAGAAAGGGGATGCATTCAAATCAATAGCTTACTTTTATGTCTACACTAAATGCAACAGACAGTCACACAATAAAAGAAAACATTATTTAACCCAAAGGTGTGAACTGCACAATTTTCAACCAATGTGAACAAGTCCTGCTTGTTTGAAACATATTTTCTTTGCAAACCTATGTGAACTAAACGATTCTATCATAAAAAGTTACTTAATAGCCCCACCATGCAAGAAAAAAAATGGAAAGATGCTGAGAGTTCTTCTGGCTAAAATGCACCCACAGTGCTACTATATATAACAATAACAACCAGATGGCAATGACTCAATGTTTTTTTTTTTTCTTTTTTATGGAAATCACTCCAAACAAGGCATGAAGCTACTTGATGTAAGGAGTTAAAAAAAACTACTACTTAAAGCTCAAAAACTTGCTAATTATTTAATGGAACAGATTCCAAGCTAGAAAACAGCAATTCTTCCACCTTTGTCATAAACATCGTTCATGGAATGTGAGGACGAAAGGAAAAAAAAAACAAAAAAAAAACCAAACAAGCGAGAATTACAAGGATGTCAAAAGTAAAATTAATGTCCGCTTTCGACTTTCCTTGACATGAATTGAAAACTCGGTTGTGCCAAGTTCGAATCCAGTTTGTTTCACGGATGTACTTCATACGATCCTTTCTGTAAGTATCTGATTGATGTCTGTCAAGAAAGGATTGTAACTAGGAAGATATCGTGGAAACCAATGCCAATAATAATCATCTGATTTATTTAAAATGAAAGAATGATGATCAGCAGCAACATAGATGTCATATTCCAAAAATCACTTGGGTTTGGCTGGTAACTTTTCTATTTGGCTAGTAAACAAAAATATTTAGTCGTCAATGATCAACTGAAGATATATTTGTCCGTAGAGTTCTGCAAGTTAAAATCCAGTTTGTTCCCCAATGTTTGCAACCTTTATATGGTCCCACCCATAAGTACCAGATGTCTTTCTATAAGGAATTCTAACTAGGAAGATATCAGTGAAACGAATGCCAACAATAGAATCATCTGATTCATACAAAATCTATTATATAAATCTTACCTGTCTGTTTAAATGTATGTATGTATTTTCACGAGATCAGTATCGTTTTGAAGTTCGATCCTTCGGATAACAAATATCGAAAAATTGGCTGAAAACATTAATTCTTTCACCCTCAACTGGGCAGCTTTCTACAAGGAGGGGTCACTTGTTTTGTGTCAGTGTTTTTGCAAGTCATCGTATCAGTTGGAATGACTTTACTAATTTCAACGTTCCGAACTTCTGGTCGCATCATGGAGTAGGGGTAAGACGTCAGGTTTTCTTTCACTTTCTTTTCCGCCTTCGCGTCACGGGTTCAAGCCTGCCTGCCTACTACCATTTTTTTTTGTCTTTTTTGCTTAACACACACCTCCAAACACCCAGGCAACGCCAGGCACCCAGGCTAGTGAATGAATAAAGGAAAAGCTTAAAAAAATTTATTTATACAAACCTGAGAAGAATCCGAATTTGCATCACTGCCCCGGGGTCCCCACATAGTTTGGAATTGGACCCTTATTTCAGCAAACGTTTCAATTATCACAGCTATGAAAACATTCTAAGGAACAAAAAAAAAAAAAAAATAAACAACAAATAAACAAACAGAAAAATAATAAAGACAATTAAATTTCTATTATACAAAAGCTGAGTTAATCATTGTTTTAATTTTTTTTTCAATTCGTGTTCATCCCAAACAAGGCACATCGCCACTTGGGTATAAGGAGCTACTATGGGACCATGATAACAATTAACAAGATGTTGGTTTACGTTATATTTAAACTTCTGCATATCAGTACAGACAGGGAAGCAGGCTGCAGAAAGGGAATTGTAAGTGTGGCTGTTCGAGGGAAGAAACTATTAGAGTACAAAGCTTTCTGGCATTTAGGGACTAAAACAGTGAAGGCGTGTGATTTTGCTGTTAAATGAGTTTATCGAGGATATATATGTCAAGGGAGATCAAGTGCAACGACTTCATCAGAACACATTCCATTAAGATATTTGTAAAACAGGCACAGGGATTCAACATTGCGGTGATGAGACAGGGGTTGGAGCTTAGTTGACAAAGTGGGACCTATTAGATTGGAGATCCTTTTTTGGACCCTATGAGAAGTGGTAGATGCACCAGCCCAGATGTGGTAGCAATACTCCATGCATGGGCGAATGGTGGCCTTGTAGAGGTACAGGATACTCCCAGGTATGAGTAGTCTTCTAGCACGATAGAGGGAGCCCACCTTCCTTGTAGCTGCCTTCAATGTATTTGTTCCTGTACATATTTCCTGTGAATGTTTCTCATAGACATTTATCACACAAAATATATGCTAAAATATTCATTAGTTTTAGGATTGAGTTATAACTGAAAACAAAAATCTTCCATTTTAATTGTTCTAATTAGCCGTAATTTGCAATTAACTATTCAAGGGAGAAATCTCTCTTGAAGTTTCTATCTATCAACCTCATCTTGTCCCACTGCATGTTGTTTGAGCCTCCCCATCCACAGCTAATATAAACAAACAGGAAAAGCAAATAGTGGAAAAATGACATAAAGTTAGAACAGATTTGTTGAAAGAATTCCCTCCTCAAAAACAAATTAAACTATAATTTTCTTTTTTTAATTTTTCAAATCATTACTATATATTGGGTCCAATATTATATAATAAATATGAAATCTGCATTAATCAAAATATCATATTTAAGCGTATTTTACGACCGGACAATGCCGGGCAGCCTGCTAGTGTATATATATATATATATATATATATATATATATATATATATATATATATATATATATATATATATATATATAAAATGTTAAAAGTCCATGTATGCTTCTAGGATAGTGATTTAAAGATTATGAGGGTTTTTTGAAGCATGAAAAACGATGTTACTTTTTGTATTTAATATTTTTATTGTTATTTTTTATATTTCAAGCGGACCTCTGCTCTTGGTCACAAAAAAGTATCGATAGTTTTTTGTGACCAAGAGCGGAGGTCCGCTTGAAATATAAAAAATAACAATAAAAATATTAAATATAAAAAGTAACATCGTTTTTCATGCTTCAAAAAACCCTCATAACCTTTAAATCACTATCCTAGAAGCATACATGGACTTTTAACATTTTATATATATATATATATATATATATATATATATATATATATATATGAGAGAGAGAGAGATCAAAGTGAGCATTTTCTTCTGCAGTCTTCTAGACTTCGAACCTCCCATGTTTTGCTATTAACCATCTGAATATGTTCTGGTGTCATGGACACATCTTTAAAATAAAACATCTTCCCTGAAACAAATGAAATGAGAGTATCTTGACAGTTGATGTGGTTTCTGCTTTGAGGGAGAGGGAAAATGTCTGCTGTACATGGTATGAATAAAAGAAGTCTAATAATATGGGTGTGCATTGTTGGCATCGAACTTGAAGAATTCCTCTGTGATTTCTGAGAATCGTTCTACAGTTTTGTGTCCTTGTATGTTTGTGCCAAGAAGCAAAGATGTTCCATAAACAGTTTCTGAATACCTCTCTCTTATAAATCTTCAATATGAATTCTGAATCAGGTTAATATTAAAATCAATACAAGAATTCGAGGTCGTGGAAGGAGGACAAAAAACAAAAAAAATAATTTTGTTTTGCCTTTTATTATGCCTTCAATTCTGGAATGCTTAATGTGACCAAACAAACTCAGGATTTTACATCTGATGAGCACATTGGCAAGATATTTGAGATGAGCATTAATAATTTGTATAATTATCTAAATATTAATTTTACTTGTCCATACGTCCAGTGTCACAAAAAAAAAAAAAGTATCATCATCGCAAACATTGATTAATGAGAAACGAATTAATTCCCTTTATAGTCGCTCTTTACCATTAAAACCATTTCCTCTCCAAAACCTTTCAAAAATTATAAACAAAAAACATAGCTGTCTGTTTACGGTTTCAAATTGGCTATTTTATTTTATAATTAAAAAAAAATAGCCAATTTGAAACCGTAAATAGACAGCCATGTTTTTTGTTTATAATTAAAAAAAAAAAATAGTCATGTTAATAGGAGAGTGTAAGTTTTAAAATAAATAAAAAAAATGTGCAAGTGAATTGACATCTGTTCCTTCATAATTTATATATGGGAACAGAGTTCTCCACATAAGCAAACATAATTTATATATGGGAACAGAGTTCTCCACATAAGCAAACACAAATCGATGCCCTTAAGACAAACATGATTATCGCCCTTTAATCCTGGTAATATTATTCTTGTCCAACAAGGCAGCAATACAGCCACCTTCACTTCTGAATAATATTCAAGAGGAGAACAGTAGTGTGAATAACCCAAATAATACAAACAAAAACATGTAACATGTGCATATGGCAGCAGCAGCAGTTGTATGCAAATGACCGAGCATGTGTGAGGTGACGTTCAACGAAAAATGAAGGAAGAAAAAGATTATGAAAAAAGAAAAAAAAAAAAAATTAGAAAAGAGAAAAAGATTATGAAAAAAAAAAAAAATTGGAAAAGAGAAAAAGATTATGAAAAAAAAGAAAAAAAAAAGATAGATGTGTTACACACGTGGTCCGAGAGCGACAAGGAAAGACGTGTCCTAAACGTGTTCAACACGACAGTCTTGTTAAGCACATTGGAGTATGAGAAGACTTTTGAACAAGAGACAAAATGTTATTCTGGAAGCACCTGTAAATAAATGTCTGTTTCAATAAGAAAAATATGTGAGTCGGATTATTTCCTTGCAACTGCCTGCATACAACACGTGGATCCTGAGTGTTGACATGAAATGACTATGTTATATTTTTGAGATTGAGTTAAATTTAAAAAAGAAAAAAAAAATGATTTTTTAATTGTTCTAAATTGCCATAATCAGCTCTATCACCATTTCTCTTAGTTATCTGCGTATTTCTCTCATCCTCTCGTGTCGATTCAACAACTCGACAATATCTCCTTATTGACGATTCGTATGATACGAGAATAATGCAATGGATACGTAATATTAGTCTTTAATGCAGGCTTAGATCTGATGACCTCAGAGGAAGATTAAACCTGGAGAGTATAGGGAGGTGTACAGAAAAGGAAATTTTGATGGTATTCCTTTCCTGTTACCTACTTCCCTAACTGTACTGATATGCAGAAGTTTAAATATAACATAAACCAACATTTTGTTATCTTTCCTAGGCAGGGTCCCAAATAGTAGCGTCTTACGTCCAAGTGATGATATATCTTTTTACAGGTGAATGGGAGTAGTAAAAAAAAAAAAAAGAAAAGAAGGGAGGAGGCTTTGTTGGTTTGGTCACATTGAAAAAAATGGTTGTTAGTTCTTAGTATATGTAGAACAATTGAGGAAACAGGTTGGTTGGTTGGTTGTTTTTGTTTTACGGCATATCAACCCTTTTCGGGTTATTTAATGCCGAATCCAAAGATTTTGAAGAAAAAATTTTGATTAGAATATATTTGTTATTTTCAAGTCGGTTTCTATTTAACCCATAGTTGCACTAACAGTTCCACCTAACAGGTACTACCACTTCGGGTTAGAGTGGACCTGGGAGCAATGGTAATTAAAGGGTGGCTCCACACTACCCAAAGCCCACAAGCTGGGACCTCACCACTGGATATAGTTTAAGGTCATATCCAGGACCCCCATTGATGGACTTTTACCCTCTGCAGGGGGGCAGTCGGTGTATTCTAATGCCCCACTGACAGGGCCAAGGAAACAGGAGAATGATGTCACTGATTGTAATGTGAATGTTTAAGACAGACTTAGGTCTGATGGGCTCATGAGATTAAATCTGGACAGTATAGGAATATGTGTGCAGAACAGGAGACTTTGTTGGTATGGTCACATTGAAAGAATGGATGCGAGTTTAAAATGGCCTAGATTCAACCAGTCTGATTTTGGTATGAACCCTGAAGGGTTGATTGGACAACAGATCCACAAGTGAAAAAAAGGTGTCAGTTCCTAGTAGGTTAATAGAAGGTTGTGATTTCGATCCCTTCGTGGAGCAGAAGCACATGTAACAGAGCATAGATAGAACTCACCTTGACCAACCATGCGAGGAAAAAAATAAGCGAGATGAAGTATAGAAGCGAACACCATGAGGGCAAGCTGTCTACAGTGTCGTACATGAGGAAAACCCATCCTTCTTGTGATGCTGATTTGTACACTGTAAAGAAACTCATGGCTGAAATAGAAGAAAGAAAAATATGTTGAACAATTGAGAATTAATGATTCTCATGCTGAATGAAGGAAGGTGGCGCACTTGTGATGTTAGGCTGTATAAGGGTGTTAACTTTGGTCAAAATTGAACTGTTCAATCTTTAATCAGATTTTTTTTCGAATTTTTTCAAATTTTGATATTTATCAGGAGGCGTTCCAATACAAAACCTATCAAGAACACTCTCAAGCACCTAAAGCACATTTGTATGCAATTTAAAAAATTTTGGTCCAGTCATTTCGGAGTTCATAGGAAACGAACTCATAAACACACACAGATAAAGTGTCTTTTATATATTAGTAAAGATGGGAGGTGATGATGGTCTTGTGGGTGTCACAAGTTCAAATTCAGTTCGTTCGATAAAAATAACTTTCACTTAGGATGTTGGCAACCTTCATGTGGTCCCTCCTGCAATTCCTGATGTCTTTTTAGAAAGAATTTTTGGTTCTTCCTCGTTATCTATATATATATATATAAAAGGCAAAATGTGTGTGACCATTTCGTGTATGTCTTCAAAAAGCTTCTTTCGCACGCGCTCCCGGGGTTGTTACTATTGCTTAAAACTGTGTATATAGGTCCTATATAATAATATCTAGGAATTAGGAAAGCGCGTAGCGTATAGATTTATTTACGTCGATTTTTACAAAATTATTGCTATTTTGGCTTCTCGCGTGTTGATTGGGCTTTTTAGTATAAATAAAAAGAAACTAAACTGAAACGGACGTGTTCGCGGCATAAACGTCCAGACAAACTCAGACGCTTACGCTGCATGACTTCTATTTGACCTTCTTAATTAGGTCAAATGGAAGCAGCAAAGTTAACTTTTATTACGCACGCCTGTTTTTATAGTTATAGTTAGATAAATAAATTCAAACACGTCTACGCTGTATGTCACGGTGGCCCAATGGTAACATCGCACTTTTTTTTTTTCACACATTAATTTCCAACTCAAGGGTACGGGTTCGATTCTCATACTCACCTACCAAAACATTTTTTTATTATTATTTAACCTCCCCCCCCCGGAGTTTTCATTTACCTCAAGACACCCCCCCCCCGCTAGTTATAGTGAAATTTGAAAATGAAATGTTGAACTTCAAGTGAAGCCAATGGTATCTAGTGAATTGTAATAATGAAAATATCGAAAACATTACGAAAAACGATAAGGTCGAAAATTAATTATTAATGAAAAGTTTCCGAAAACAATTAGCGAAAATTAAATTTTGCTAAATTGGCCAAAGATTTTCAGTTTTCAGAAAAGATTTTTCCCAACTGTACTGATATGCAGAAGTTCAAGTGTAATGTGAACAAATATCTTTCTACTCATCTTCCTTCATAATGGCCCCACAAATTATGTCCCCGATAGTAGCCCCCTACTTTTAAAGTAGCACTTGCCTTGTTTGGGGTGAAGATTGATTAAAAAAAAAAAAAAAAGCAATTAGAACTCTCCAGTTTTTTTTTGTTTGTTTTTTTTTACTTTCGGTTTCTTTTTCTTTTTTTGTTTATTTGTAAAACTCAATTTTTTCTATCTAAATGTCTGCTCGCCTTTGCCGTCAACCGCTCAGTTTGGCTTATAATCTGACGTAAGATGTCACCCAACACGCAGACAACTTTCGAATAAATATTGGAAGAAAAAAAATGAATAAAATAAAACTAAATGTTATATGAAATGTATGAATTTATTAATGTTAAGCAAATAACTGCCTGAAGTAGTTTTTTTTTGTTGAAATAAAAAATTAATCGGATCAAAAAGAATTGCATTACATGCAGCGTTAAATGCATCACTGCAAAGAAAGGCTCTGTCAGCGACAGATATGGCCAAAGGTGCACAAACCTTTTCTTACAATTTTCTTTGGCAAACAAAAATAAAGAAAAAAGTAACAATTTTTTAATTTTTTTTTTTACATAGGCATAACCACTTATCAAGGCCAAGAGACCACTCGAGGATAAAGGTTAAAGAGTGTACAGTAGAAATTGGACAATATAGTAATTGTTAGTAATGGAAATTTGGTAAATTTGTTAACTTATATGGAACGGCTCATCAAAAACTTGTTTACTTTGGACTTGAAGACAACCATATTGTACCTATTTACTATGCCTCCCCACGGGACAGAGTTAGACACCAGGGTTGTTTTTTAACGTGGAGAAAAGGTACAAAAATAAAAAATTATCTCAATCGTGAAGGACTGATCCTCCACTGAAAGAGAACAAGAAATGGAAGTGCAGCATCTGAAGAAAAGATACTACACTTTGATCTTGACCAAAAGACCAAGTATTGTTCCTATTTACAATGCCTCCCCATGGAACAAGACAACCATATTGTAGTCAGTTGGAAAGCAGGAAAACAGAAGACAATTCCACAGGCGTGCAGTTCTAAGAAACAAGCTTTGTTCATGGAATCTACGTTTAGGTTTAGGCACAGATAAAGAGTGGGGGGAATTGTTGATAGTGTTTTCTGCTAGACGGGTGTTTCTTGTGAAAATTTGGCGAGGGGGCACTATAGATTGGAGCTCAGTCGAGCACTTGCCATGAAAATAAGGATAAAGCAGAGACAAACTCGCAACATCTCTTCTGTGAGAAATAGTTTGCAGGGAACAGAAAAGGACATCCCCTACAAAGCTACGAAGTCTATTTTGAACTCTATCAAGGCAGGATAAGTCCTTTCTAGCAGCTCCTGCCCAGATGTGGCAACAGTATTCCATCCTTGGACGTACCTGGCTCTTATATAGATAGAGAATTGCATCAGCAGTGAGATGTCTACTGGATATAACAATTGAACCTTTTGTAAAACCTTTTCTTTCAAGTTTCTTTAAAAAGAAAAATTCTGAATAAAAACAACAAACTTGAAAATAAAAAACAGATACATAATTTGTTTGAAAAAAAAAAAAAAATAAAAAAAATAAAAAAAATAGCAACTTTTGTTTGCCAAACATTATTTATCAAAAACTACAGCAAAAAATACCAAGAAAGAAATGATTATAGTAACCTCTACCCCCCACCCCCTAAAAAATGCTTACAATGAAACATTGCATAAATATCAAAACAAAATTATGGAAGGTCGTTTTGTCTTTGTTTTTTTACAATTTCTATTTTTCTGTTTGGTACCGTTGTTCAAATTCGATCAGCAGTGACATCAGGCATAATCCAATGGTTTATATCTTTGTATATACAATATTCTGTCTTAAACTAATTAACTGGTCATTATGAATTTTGGAACACAGATGCCAGTATAAGGTTGTGTAATATGGGCCGTATTTAGTTTAATTAAGTTTGTTTGCAAAGGGAGCAAAGATTGAGTGCCAAAATTCAGATTTTAATAATACCATTAGTTATCAATCAATAAATGTTCTCCGAATTTCAGTTTCTTTGGGAGATTTTAAATAGGAGGCATGATGTGGGCACAGCTGCTGCTGATTTGAAAATCCAAGTAATTCAGATTTGTATTAAATTTTTTCTGACTTTTGGATACCAATTAAGCCAAATTTTCTGAAGTTTAATTTCTACTTAAAACTCCTTAAGCTTAAGCCTTGAATTTAGGCATGTAACAGATTTTTTTTTTTTTTTAGCTTTGCCCGGGCGTAAAATATGCTTAAATATATTTTAATTTGTCAAGATTTTGTATATATTATTCTAGAGTCACGATTTCAAAAGTAAAAAGAAAGTATTAAGGTTCCATCAGCAAAAACCGAAAACAAAACTGCAGAATTCAAAGCTGGTGATGTTACCACTTTACCAACGTGAGACGCATATGGACTGATTAAAAATTAAAAATAAACTAAGATGAATGTACAAAATGTGTAACGATTTTTTCAATTTTGACCCATTTTTTTCCCATTAAAAACAATTTTAACGAGCCATAAAAGAAGGGTCCATAAAAAATCCAATCATTTGAGGCCCCTAGGGCCGCTCGGCGACTTTTAGTTTCGGAGGAGATAGAGTTTGAAAATATGGAGACAGGCAGACATATAGCCGTTTATATATTAGATTAGAATAAGGATTCTAAACATAAGATTTAGTAGTTGATTTTAACCTTCATAAGGAGACATAAAGGTGGTGCAAACTGTTTTGTTCCAAAGCCGAGCGGACGCTTAGATATCTCTGATTCAAAACCTGCACAAGTACCAACATTTTTTTTTATTTAGAAAAATATCAAAATATTAGCAGCGTACCAAACATGTCAAATCCATCGAAGCCACGTTGTTTCCGGGTCAGTTGCAGCGCCATACACGCCATTCCAGTCGGACACTGATAACCAGAACCTTTATCAGGAGAGCAAAACGTATCAGGAATTGCTAACGACTCCAAAGTGACATTTCTGAAAGAATAATTGTGTATCATTTATTGATTTATGAATAAAAGGAAAAACATTTTTTTTTAATGGAAATCACTCCAGACAAGGCATGAAGCCACTTGATTTTACAAGAACAAAAGATTATCGCAAAAACATAAGGTGTCTATTAACCTTAGTCTTGAAAAGTTGGTGCTTCTTTTAGAGTGAAATTCGAAAATGGAATATTGAAGTTCAATTAAAATTAAAAGGTATCTATTTTAATTGTCATGCCACAGTAATAAACATATCCAAAAATTATGAAAAACGATGAAGTAGAAAATTAATTATTAAAAAAAAACTGAATTCAGATTTTTTTTTTCTTTTTTACCAGGGAGTCACCATTTTTTTTTTTTTTTTTTTTAACAAAGGCATCACCACATTATCAAGGCCCAGAGGCCACTCAAGGATAAGGGTTAAAGAGTGTACAGTAGAAATTGGTCAATATAGTAATCATTAGTAATGAAAATTTGGTAAATTTAATAACTTATATGGAACGGCTCATCAAGAACTTATTTACTTTAGACTTGAACACAACCATATTGTAGTCAGCCGGAAAGCAGGAAAACGGAAGACAATTCCACAGGCGTGCAGTTCTAAGAAACAAGCTTTGTTTATGGAATCTACGTTTAGGTTTAGGCACAGATAAAGAGTGGGGGAAATTATTGATAGTGTTTACAGCTAGACGAGTGTTTCTTGTGAAAGTTTGGCGAGGGGGGACCATAGATTGAAGCTCAGTTGAACACTTTCCATGAAAATAACGATACATCAGAGACAAACTCGCAACATCTCTTCTGTGAGATAGAGGTTGCAAGGAGGAGAAAAGGACATCTCCTACGAGGCTACGAAGTCTATTTTGAACTCTATCAAGGCAGGACAAGTCCTTTCTAGCAGCTCCTGCCCTGATGTGGCAACAGTATTCCATCCTTGGACGTACCTGGCTCTTATATAGGTAGAGAATAGCATCAGCAGTGAGATATCTACTGGATCGATAGAAAGATCCCACCATTTTTCCAGCGGCCTTGGCAACAGATTTGATATACGTGTTCCATTTAAGATCAGGAGTAATGGTCAAGCCCAGAAGCTTGTCAAAACTTGAGGCCTCCTGAAGACGAGAGCCATTCATTTCAATTGATGACAAATGTGAATTAGAATGTTGATGATGTAAAGAGAGAAGCTTGGTTTTAGATGCATTAAAAGTAACCAGCCACTCCTTTCCCCATTGTACTACGTGCTCAAGATCAGAGGAGAGAGAATTGGAGAGAACTTGGTCGTTTACTGTCTTAGATGTGGTACCATAAATGGTAGTGTCGTCAGCATAAATGTCTACAAATGATGTAAGGATATGATTTGGAAGATCATTAATGTAGATCAGGAAAAGAGTTGGGCCCAGGATGGATCCCTGAGGGACACCGGCATTAATACTGTGAGCTTCTGATTTTTGCCCCTCAACTACTACTCTTATGAACCTATCAGAAAGAAATGATTTAATAATTGAGAAGACTTTTCCAGCTATACCATAGCTAGCGATCTTATGAAGTAAACCTTTATGCCATACCCTATCAAAGGCCTTAGATATGTCAAGAGCAATTGCCCTAGAAAGGTTGCCTCCGTCGAGAGATTTGCTAATCCTATGCGATATAACTGTAAGGACATTTAGGCCACTTTTAGTGGGAATTGGGCAGAATTGCACTATTTAAGGCGACAAGAGCAAGAACTTGTTCACATTGGACTTGAAGACGACCATGCTTTAATCAGCTAGGAAGCAGGCCAGTGGAACAGATTTCTACAGGTGAGCAGTTCTAGGAAAAATTCATGAAATTTGCATTCAGTTTATGATAAAATTAAGTTTCATTTTTAATTACTTGATAGTTTTTTTGTAATTTTTGGTGAAAATACTAATTGTTTTACCTGATATATATATATATATTCATTTATTTATTTAATTTTACAGAAGTTCAGAGACACATTGGTACCGTTGGTTTCAAGCCCGACATAAAGGGGGTCAGTTAATGGTAAATTGTAAATAATGTTAGGCTCTCGTCAGCCATCTTGTTGAGAAACAACATGGCTGACGATTTACCATTAACTAGTCCCCTTTATGTTGGGCTTGAAACCGACGGTACCAATGTTTTTCTGAACTTCTGTACAATTAAATAAATAAATATTAAGCTCTTATATCGAAAAAGTTTTTCTTTGTAATCGAGCACTGTTGGAATTCTTTCCCCAAAAAACAGTAAACAAATATATGTGTTATTTATTTGTTTTGCGATACTTGTTGAATGAATTTAATTATTTATAAGTGCATTTTTACCTAAATGCCAGTTGGGAATAATTTTCCCTTTTACCAAATTGGTACCCCCAAATGGAGAGCGGCATATATATTGTTTCAAATATAATTATCTACTGACAAGTGTTTTGTAAATTCGTAAATCCCGATATATCCACCAGTCACATGAGATAGACTTCTTTCCATGAGTCCCGATTTCGAATTTTGTTAGATTTAGAAACTCTGATACATTGTAGACAACGAAACATGTGTCAGTTGATAATTATATTTTAAACAATATATATACCGTTCCCCATTTGGAGGTCCCAAATTGGTAAAAGGGAAAATTATTCCCAACTTGCATTTAGGTAAAAATGCATTTTCGTATAAATTATTGAAGTTATTCAAAAAGTATCGCTAACAAAAACAACTAAAAAACATCTTATATACAGTGCCGGCAAAAAGAAAGTCTGCACTTGTAATTTTTTTCAAAAACTGCAAATTTAAGCTAAATTTAATGAAACTGTTTAAATAAACTATACCTCATTTGATTCGCTTTTTATTCTTCTATAATTTTACCTGTTCATATTTGATTTTTAATTGAAATATTCTAGTGTTCACGTCAATTTAAAAAAATAACTTCCAATTGAGGAGGCAAAAAGGAAGTCCGCAGCAACAAATTCGCTTAAAACTAGCTTAAATTATGGACCCTAAATCAGTTTAAAATATCCAGCAACAGGCAATAAAGCATCTCTAATCGTAATTGTTGTTGTTCCAGGTTATACAACATAACATTTCGTCCATATGCCACGACTTTCTCTTAGTGATCGTCAGGAGCTCAATAATCTCCACCTTTCTGGTTTATCTAATCAAGAAATCAGCTGCAGATTGAAATGTGATGAGAAAACGGTACGAAAGACTGTGCAAAAGCACCAAAACACCGGCAGTGTTCGTAATGCCCCTAAATATGCTCGTACTAGAGTTACTTCTAACTTCTAAATCTGGTTGTACTAGAGTACCTTCTAACAGAGAAAACAATGCTATCAAGATTCGCAGCCTAAGAAACAGAGATTTGAAACGGCTCCCCAAATCCAACAAAAGTGAAATCTTGTTAAAAAGTGCTCTCTTTCTACTTTTAAGAACAGATTAAACGAATTTAATTCGCAAGACGATGATTCCTGTAAAGAACAAAAGGCGCTGTCTGTACTTTGTGAGATGCAATAAAGATTGTGATTCTTCATATTGGTTGAAAGTGCTTTTTAACGATGAAAGCACGTTTAGTAAGCTAGGCAGTGATGGTAGGCAGTACATCCGTCGGAGGAGAGATGAAAAATTTAATCCTATGTGCTCAGTTTCAATGCTGCAAGGTGGTGAAGGTTCAGTTTTGGTGTGGGCATTATTAGTACCAATCGTCCAGGTCCTTGTAAGGTCGAATCAAATCGACCAAGTATATTAATCTCGGAGTATTGCTGTAGTCTAATTCAAGGAATTCCCAAAAGATTGCGGGCTGTCAAATTGCAGAAGAGCTATGCTACTAAATATTAACTAGTTCATTGTGTTCCTGTTGTATTTGTGTTGCATTAATGTCCTAAAGTTACATTTAAATAACAATTTTCCATTGTGTGGACTTTCTTTTTGCCTCCTCAATTTGAAGTTATTTTTTATTTGTTTAAACAGTTACATTAAATTCAGCTTAAATTTGCAGTTTTTGAAAAAATTACAAGTGCAGACTTTCTTTTTGCCGCCCATGTATATATAAAAGAAAATTAGATAAAATAAAATAATTTATATATTTTCCTCCACCTCACACGTTGATCTTTTCATATCTTGATAAGTCTCCATTTAAAGAATCCTTCACTATTCTTTATTCCCTTATCATATATATATATATATATATATATTCCCTTATTCTCACTTTTATATATATACTAGCGAGGAGTACCTGGCGTTGCCCGGGTGTTTGGAGGTGTGTGTAGTGTTAAATAAAAAAGAACCCAGGTGGGGTCGAACCCGAAGCCCTGAGGCGAAGTTTGAAAATAAAATCGTCCAGCCAGAATGAGTTAGTGAAAGATGTTTGAATTTGTGCATGACTGGAAGTCGTCGACAGTTACGACGACGACGTGGGTTTGTTTGTTATAAGCGAAGTAAAAAAAGAAAACAACGTTAACATTAAGCAGGAAAAAAAAAAAAAAAAACTAACGTAAGGCAAACGAACGATGAAAACAGAAAACGAACACGTGAAAAATGGCTTAAATAAGCCTGTTTCAATGTTAAAATTTAAAAAAAATCAGAAAAAAAAAAAAAAAACCATCTCACACCACTATTCGAACCCAAAACATCTAGATAATGAATCAAGGCCTTAACCAACTGAGCTAAGGCGACGTTCATGAAATTTGTTTGGTTTTTCAACTATTTAAAGTAAATCAGGTCACGACGTCATCTGATGCATGCGTAGAATCGGTATTGTCACGAGAGGACCATTTTTGTTGACCCCCCCTGTCGAAAATTGTCGATTTCGGGGTGAAAAAGTTAACGTTTTTGGCCAATTTTTCGATATTTTTCAAGCAAAGGATGGAGCTTCGATGGGATACCAAGTTTGTGAATTTTCCTCGCGTCTGTTGAAAGTTT
This sequence comes from Euprymna scolopes, assembly GCF_053919585.1. NCBI lineage: Eukaryota > Metazoa > Mollusca > Cephalopoda > Sepiida > Sepiolidae > Euprymna > Euprymna scolopes. The sequence goes on along the minus strand of NC_136492.1, from coordinate 5,277,163 downwards.
AGCAGACATCCAAACATACACACAAACATACATACATTTTCGCTTTTATATATATATATATATATATATATATATATATATATATATATATATAGATAAAAAGTATTGCAAACAAAAACAAATAAACAACATCTACATATATCGCGATACATCCAGCAGTCGCTTCTTTCCATGGAGTCCCGATTTCGAATTTTGCTAGATTTAGCCACTCTGCTAAGTCGTAGACGACAAAACACGTGTCAGTGGATAATTATATTTTAAACAATATATATATATATATGTAACTACTTAATTTACTCACATAAAATTAATATACGAAAGTATAGATTTATGCGTAAACTTTAAGTATTTACTTCAAAAGTGCTCAATACGTAGGTAGAGCTAGTTAGTAAGTTATAATCGCCATATATATTTTATAACTTACTATATATTTTATAACTTATTATATATATATATATATATATATATATATATATATATATATATGCATAAAAGTATATAAAAGAGTTTTTATTTTGAATGCAAGTTTCATGTCTTTTTCTATAGAAGCACACAAAAAAATTATTACTGTATGAATAAATGGCACTTTTGTACAACTTGTCATTGGTCTGAGAGAGCTAACAATAATTAGAATTTGGGATGCTGAAACTAACACAACTCTTGAGAAAGTAAGTTTTTTTTCTCAACTACTTTTTAAATTTTTATCAAGAAAACGTAACCTTGAGGAATTGTAAGAAAAGAAATAGAGAAATACCTAATTTAAATTCGTAATGTACAAAAATTGTTTCATGTAAAAGAAAAAAAAAGAAGAAAAAAACGTTGTTGCAGTTTTGTGTAATAAACATTAACTGAAATTGTTACATTAAAAAACAGAAAAAGCAGTCACAACAGTTTTAAAAGTTTTCCTTCTTGTTTTATTTTTAAATGTTTTGTTTAATAAAAATTACAACTCCTCTTAAATTACCATTGCATTTTCTTTCCATTTAGTAATGTTAAAGATTATATTCTTTAAAAAACCTAACATCTTTTGGTATTTGTACAGTTTAATCAAGACATTAAAAAATGAAAATATCGAAAAATAATTATATTGTACGTATCCATTATGGAATAAAGTTCTCCGAAAAAAAAAAAAAAAAAGAAAAATTTCACTCAATTTCATCAAGTAGTTTTTTTTTTTACAGCGAAAAAACAATTTCTTATGATACTGTTTCGATTTTTAAGAAGCAAAGCTATTATTTAAGATGGGGAGGGGGGTATCGGCGCTTTAGACTTAGTTATCTCCCTGCGGAGTGTTCTAAAAATCCAAACATGGCTACCTTCAGCATGCTGTCATAAAAACGTGTTTTTTCTGCTATAAAAAAAAACTACTCGATCAAATAAAGTGAAATTTTTTCTTGGAGATCTTCAGTCGAAAACAGATACATACAATATAACTTCTTTCCCCCCAACCCTCGATATTTTCATTTTTTAATTTCTTGAATAAACTGTACAAGTACCCAGTTTTTTTTTGTTAAATAAAGTAATCAAAAACAAATATTCATTTTTTTTGTTAAATAAAGTAATCAAAAACAAATATTCATTTTTTTTTGTTGAATAAAGTAATCAAAAACAAATATTCATTTTTTTTGTTAAAGTAATCAAAAACAAATATTCATTTTTTTTTTGTTGAATAAAGTAATCAAAAACAAATATTCATTTTTTTTTTGCTAAATAAAGTAATCAAAAACAAATATTCATTTTTTTTTGTTGAACAAAATAATTAAAAACAAATATTCATTTTTTTTTGTTGAATAAAGTAATCAAAAACAAATATTCATTTTTTTTTGTTAAATAAAGTAATCAAAAACAAATATTCATTTTTTTTGTTAAATAAAGTAATCAAAAACAAATATTCATTTTTTTTTGTTAAATAAAGTAATCAAAAACAAATATTCATTTTTTTTTGTTGAATAAAGTAATCAAAAACAAATATTCATTTTTTTTTGTTGAATAAAGTAATCAAAAACAAATATTCATTTTTTTTGTTGAATAAAGTAATCAAAAACAAATATTCATTTTTTTTTGTTGAATAAAGTAATCAAAAACAAATATTCATTTTTTTTGTTAAATAAAGTAATCAAAAACAAATATTCATTTTTTTTTGTTGAATAAAGTAATCAAAAACAAATATTCATTTTTTTTTGTTGAATAAAGTAATCAAAAACAAATATTCATTTTTTTTGTTGAATAAAGTAATCAAAAACAAATATTCATTTTTTTTTGTTGAATAAAGTAATCAAAAACAAATATTCATTTTTTTTTGTTGAATAAAGTAATCAAAAACAAATATTCATTTTTTTTGTTGAATAAAGTAATCAAAAACAAATATTCATTTTTTTGCTAAATAAAGTAATCAAAAACAAATATTCATTTTTTTTGTTGAATAAAGTAATCAAAAACAAATATTCATTTTTTTGCTAAATAAAGTAATCAAAAACAAATATTCATTTTTTTTTTGCTAAATAAAGTAATCAAAAATAAATATTCATTTTTTTTTGTTAAATAAAGTAATCAAAAACAAATATTCATTTTTTTTGTTGAATAAAGTAATCAAAAACAAGTATTCATTTTTTTGCTAAATAAAGTAATCAAAAACAAATATTCATTTTTTTTTGTTGAATAAAATAATTAAAAACAAATATTCATTTTTTTTTGTTGAATAAAGTAATCAAAAACAAATATTCATTTTTTTTGTTAAATAAAGTAATCAAAAACAAATATTCATTTTTTTTTGTTAAATAAAGTAATCAAAAACAAATATTCATTTTTTTTTGTTAAATAAAGTAATCAAAAACCAAATATTCATTTTTTTTTTGTTAAATAAAGTAATCAAAAACAAATATTCATTTTTTTTTGTTAAATAAAGTAATCAAAAACAAATATTCATTTTTTTTTGTTGAATAAAGTAATCAAAAACAAATATTCATTTTTTTTGTTGAATAAAGTAATCAAAAACAAATATTCATTTTTTTTGTTAAATAAAGTAATCAAAAACAAATATTCATTTTTTTTTGTTAAATAAAGTAATCAAAAACAAATATTCATTTTTTTTGTTAAATAATGTAATCAAAAACAAATATTCATTTTTTTTGTTAAATAAAGTAATCAAAAACAAATATTCATTTTTTTTGTTAAATAAAGTAATCAAAAACAAATATTCATTTTTTTTTTGTTAAATAAAGTAATCAAAAACAAATATTCATTTTTTTTTGTTAAATAATGTAATCAAAAACAAATATTCATTTTTTTTGTTAAATAAAGTAATCAAAAACAAATATTCATTTTTTTTTTGTTTTTAAAAAAGTAGTCAAAAAAAAAAAAAAAAAAAGAAAACAATTCCTCAAAGTTGCATTGGATTTAGTGTTGTGGGGTACAAATCACACCTATTTCAGAACTAAGTGGAATCAACCAGTCCTATGAATACCACTGGTTTTAGAGACTAAATGGAGACATTCATACCATATTTAACTGCATGCTACGAACACGTTCCTCTCATACCACTTTAGTGGCTCCTGTATTATTTATGATAAATACATATTATATTTTATACACTTTACACTACTTTTGGTTTCTTTCATTTGTGACCCCTAGCACGCGTCTACAACATTTAGTGCCCCAAATGAAAAAAAAAAATGAACGGATCTAAGTAAAATGGAGTTATTTCCCTTAGACGAATGATGAAGTGTACAAAATGGCTGAATAAATAAAATGAAGCTACTTACTGAGGATTTGTTTCATTCACAACGCAGTGATGTTTCATCTCTCCAAAGAACTGAACTCCTAATATGCCGTATAATGACATGAAGAAGAGGAAGAATATTGTTACATTGAAGATTTGTTGACTTGAACGCCTGGAGAGAGAGAAAAATGAAAATAAAAATGAAAAATCAACCAATATGATAAATTATTTAATTGTTTTTAATTGGAATTCATTATTGAGATGAGTATTATTTATATTAATTTATTTATTGCGGACTATTATTCTCATCTTTATTAGTTGTTTCACGATGCTTTGGCCAACTATTCCTCTCGCCTTCATCAGGTGGTAACCGCGACGGATAGGAACTTTGAATCTCCTAACTGCATTCTCAGCAATCACTGCCATCCGTAGTTGTTGTTGTCTCACCACGTTTTGGCCAAGTAAACCTCTGGCACGCTTTGGGTAGGATTGAAACCTCTATCTTCAGATAATTCACATCTGGAACCATAGAGATTCAACGTCTATCAACTGCGTCACGGGCCCTGAAGGGCGATCAAGGTTGGATTTTTTTATCTTCCATGGCCGGGTCCGTACCGAATGGTATATAATAATTTAATTGGAATTCATTATTATATAAATAATCCTCATCTCAATAATGAATTCCAATTAAAATAATACATATAACAATGAAGTTCTCCAAACAAAAATTTCACTTAATTTCATCAAGTAGTTTTTTTCTTTTACAGCAAAAAAAAACAAACAATTTATGATACCGAGCAAAAGGTTCGATTTTTAGGAAGAAAAGCTAATATTAAAGATGCGGAAGGTGTGTTGGCACTTTAGACTGAGTTATCTCCCCGTGGCGTGTTAAAAATTTCAACAATGGCTGACTTCAACTCGCTCTCATAGAAATGTGTTTTTCTGCTGTATATAAAAAAAAAATACCCAATCAAATTAAATTAATTTTTTTTCGGAGATCTTCAGTCCAAAACGGATATGTACAATATAACCTTTTTTCGATATTTTCATTTTTTAATGTCTTGATTAAACTGTACAAGTGCCCAAACTTTGAAAAAAGATTGTAAAAAAAAAATGATTCCGTTGCATAATATGTGAAATTTAGAACAAAATATTCATTTTTTTTCTACTTTAATGACTGCAGAATCTTATAAGGGTCACATAAAATCGTTTCTTTCTAAACAATTTCAACATCTGCGCATATGCGAACAGCTTTACCTCCCGAATAAGTTTACATAAATTTGCAAAGTCATGGTATGACCATCGCTGTGGCTGAATGGGTTAGAAGTTTATCTTATAACTTAGTTTTTGTGTTTGATTTCCACCCACCTTATGGAGAACATTTTTTTACTTTTTTTTCTTTCAAACATATTTTTGAAAATGTTTCTTACGGCAAGCTTTTGCATTTAAACAGGATTAAAAGATTTTTTGTTTTGCACTTTGTATTATTTACTTGCCATTTTTTTTTTTGTATCGGCAGTTGATTAAATTAAAACAAAAATGATTTTTCTTATTTGGAATTTTTTTTTTTTTTTTTTATCGGCAGTTGATTTAGCTGAGGGTTGATTTAAAGATCAGATTACTATTAAATGCATGAATATTACTTACCTAAATCACATTTTTTTTTTTTTTTTTTTTAATCGTAATCACTTAAAACTTCTTTTCTTGCTGACATGCCCCTATTCTGAATTCGTAGCAGTGGGTGACATCTGTGGATTTTTTTTTCTTTTTCAAACATATATAAATTATTGCACAGAAAAAAGTAAATAAAAATCATTTAACAAGTGTAGGCAAACATAACTTCATTTTCATATGACCCGGGTAATGCTGAGTACCCCTACTAGTGTATTAAATAAAGAGTAGTTATTTGTGTGCATATGTCGTTATATTCTTGATTGGTGTTGCCCGGGATGAATCATATCTAAAATTTAGACAAAAATTATTTGTTCTCTGATGATCAACTGGGCCATGTTTTGTCAAGCGATGTAAACGTTTGGTCAATGTCGGCTGCGTCATATCAGACAATTGCTTTCGTCTGAATACTCCCCTAATAAACGGGGAGCTGGTTTTCCCCAAAGTTGGGTAAAAACAAGCAAACCGGGTTATTGACCTCATTAAAAACTGTCCCGCAGAAAATGTTAACTGCTGACTAGCTATTGCTACATCGTCGTAACGCATGCAGAAAAATGTTAACTCCACAATTTCCACTTGACCTCATGAAGTCATTAGGTGCGGGCACCTGTCAAATCTCTTCCTACTTAAATAAATTCAAATGTCTTTCAGTAGCTCTTTCTTGCTGGCCGATCGGTGAACATGTCATGTTTTTTTCACATTTTATTTTCCAACTTCGCCTAGGGCTTCGGGTTCAATCCTACGTACCTACCAAAACTTTGTTTTTGGTCTGACTTACTTGAAGATTGAATTAATTCTTGTCTTGGGCAATTGGAACTTAAGGAAGACTCTGAAAACACGAACGAGGATGAGAGGACGAGGACAGCGAAGTATTGATAAGAATGTGTAATTTGAAATGATTCCCCGCATTTCAAATATCTGAAATTAGAATAAAAAATAAGATACAAATTATCAGTGAAATAATTCATTTCGGTAGAATTGCATCTGAGAGTAATTTTTAATTGGATAAAAATTAAAAAGAAATGAAAATAAAAATAAAAAAATGAAAATTGGGGAGTAAACAATGAGAAAATTAACTGGGGGAGGGACAGACGATGAAAAGAAGAATGTTGTAAGGACAGATGTTAATAGGAGTAAAATAGAAGGCCAGAGAGTGAGAAGAAGATCTGGGGAATGCCAGATGAAAGGAGAGGAGTAAAAAAGGAAAAGGCAGATGATGAACAGAGCAACCTGGAAGAGCCGGACGATGAAAAGAGCAACCTGGAAGAGCCGGACGATGAAAAGAGCAACCTGGAAGAGCCGGACGATGAAAAGAGCAACCTGGAAGAGCCGGACGATGAAAAGAGCAACCTGGAAGAGCCGGACGATGAAAAGAGCAACCTGAAAGAGCCGGACGATGAAAAGAGCAACCTCGAAGAGCCGGACGATGAAAAGAGCAACCTGAAAGAGCCGGACGATGAAAAGAGCAACCTCGAAGAGCCGGACGATGAAAAGAGCAACCTGAAAGAGCCGGACGATGAAAAGAGCAACCTGGAAGAGCCGGACGATGAAAAGAGCAACCTGGAAGAGCCGGACGATGAAAAGAGCAACCTCGAAGAGCCGGACGATGAAAAGAGCAACCTCGAAGAGCCGGACGATGAAAAGAGCAACCTGGAAGAGCCGGACGATGAAAAGAGCAACCTGAAAGAGCCGGACGATGAAAAGAGCAACCTGAAAGAGCCGGACGATGAAAAGAGCAACCTCGAAGAGCCGGACGATGAAAAGAGCAACCTCGAAGAGCCGGACGATGAAAAGAGCAACCTGGAAGAGCCGGACGATGAAAAGAGCAACCTGGAAGAGCCGGACGATGAAAAGAGCAACCTGGAAGAGCCGGACGATGAAAAGAGCAACCTGGAAGAGCCGGACGATGAAAAGAGCAACCTGGAAGAGCCGGACGATGAAAAGAGCAACCTGGAAGAGCCGGACGATGAAAAGAGCAACCTGGAAGAGCCGGACGATGAAAAGAGCAACCTGAAAGAGCCGGACGATGAAAAGAGCAACCTCGAAGAGCCGGACGATGAAAAGAGCAACCTGAAAGAGCCGGACGATGAAAAGAGCAACCTCGAAGAGCCGGACGATGAAAAGAGCAACCTGAAAGAGCCGGACGATGAAAAGAGCAACCTGGAAGAGCCGGACGATGAAAAGAGCAACCTGGAAGAGCCGGACGATGAAAAGAGCAACCTCGAAGAGCCGGACGATGAAAAGAGCAACCTCGAAGAGCCGGACGATGAAAAGAGCAACCTGGAAGAGCCGGACGATGAAAAGAGCAACCTGAAAGAGCCGGACGATGAAAAGAGCAACCTGAAAGAGCCGGACGATGAAAAGAGCAACCTCGAAGAGCCGGACGATGAAAAGAGCAACCTGGAAGAGCCGGACGATGAAAAGAGCAACCTGGAAGAGCCGGACGATGAAAAGAGCAACCTGGAAGAGCCGGACGATGAAAAGAGCAACCTGGAAGAGCCGGACGATGAAAAGAGCAACCTGGAAGAGCCGGACGATGAAAAGAGCAACCTGGAAGAGCCGGACGATGAAAAGAGCAACCTGGAAGAGCCGGACGATGAAAAGAGCAACCTGGAAGAGCCGGACGATGAAAAGAGCAACCTGGAAGAGCCGGACGATGAAAAGAGCAACCTGGAAGAGCCGGACGATGAAAAGAGCAACCTGGAAGAGCCGGACGATGAAAAGAGCAACCTGGAAGAGCCGGACGATGAAAAGAGCAACCTGGAAGAGCCGGACGATGAAAAGAGCAACCTGGAAGAGCCGGACGATGAAAAGAGCAACCTGGAAGAGCCGGACGATGAAAAGAGCAACCTGGAAGAGCCGGACGATGAAAAGAGCAACCTGGAAGAGCCGGACGATGAAAAGAGCAACCTGGAAGAGCCGGACGATGAAAAGAGCAACCTGGAAGAGCCGGACGATGAAAAGAGCAACCTGGAAGAGCCGGACGATGAAAAGAGCAACCTGGAAGAGCCGGACGATGAAAAGAGCAACCTGGAAGAGCCGGACGATGAAAAGAGCAACCTGGAAGAGCCGGACGATGAAAAGAGCAACCTGGAAGAGCCGGACGATGAAAAGAGCAACCTCGAAGAGCCGGACGATGAAAAGAGCAACCTGAAAGAGCCGGACGATGAAAAGAGCAACCTGGAAGAGCCGGACGATGAACAGAGCAACCTGGAAGAGCCGGACGATGAACAGAGCAACCTCGAAGAGCCGGACGATGAAAAGAGCAACCTGAAAGAGCCGGACGATGAAAAGAGCAACCTGGAAGAGCCGGACGATGAAAAGAGCAACCTGGAAGAGCCGGACGATGAAAAGAGCAACCTGGAAGAGCCGGACGATGAAAAGAGCAACCTGGAAGAGCCGGACGATGAAAAGAGCAACCTGGAAGAGCCGGACGATGAAAAGAGCAACCTGGAAGAGCCGGACGATGAAAAGAGCAACCTCGAAGAGCCGGACGATGAACAGAGCAACCTCGAAGAGCCGGACGATGAACAGAGCAACCTCGAAGAGCCGGACGATGAACAGAGCAACCTCGAAGAGCCGGACGATGAACAGAGCAACCTGGAAGAGCCGGACGATGAACAGAGCAACCTCGAAGAGCCGGACGATGAACAGAGCAACCTGGAAGAGCCGGACGATGAACAGAGCAACCTAGAAGAGCCGGACGATGAACAGAGCAACCTAGAAGAGCCGGACGATGAACAGAGCAACCTAGAAGAGCCGGACGATGAACAGAGCAACCTGGAAGAGCCGGACGATGAAAAGAGCAACCTGGAAGAGCCGGACGATGAAAAGAGCAACCTGGAAGAGCCGGACGATGAACAGAGCAACCTGGAAGAGCCGGACGATGAACAGCGCAACCTTGAAGAGCCGGACGATGAAAAGAGCAACCTGGAAGAGCCGGACGATGAACAGAGCAACCTGGAAGAGCCGGACGATGAAAAGAGCAACCTGGAAGAGCCGGACGATGAACAGAGCAACCTGGAAGAGCCGGACGATGAACAGAGCAACCTGGAAGAGCCGGACGATGAACAGAGCAACCTGGAAGAGCCGGACGATGAACAGAGCAACCTGGAAGAGCCAGACGATGAACAGAGATACCTGGAAGAGCCAGACGATGAACAGAGATACCTGGAAGAGCCAGACGATGAACAGAGCAACCTGGAAGAGCCGAACGATGAACAGAGCAACCTGGAAGAGCGAGACGATGAACAGAGGAACCTGGGAGAGCTGGACGATGAACAGAGGAACCTGGGAGAGCTGGACGATGAACAGAGGAACCTGGGAGAGCCGGACGATGAACAGAGGAACCTGGGAGAGCCGGACGATGAACAGAGCAACCTGGAAGAGCTGGACGATGAACAGAGCAACCTGGAAGAGCCGGACGATGAAAAGAGCAACCTGGAAGAGCCGGACGATGAAAAGAGCAACCTGGAAGAGCCGGACGATGAACAGAGCAACCTGGAAGAGCCGGACAATGAAAAGAGAAACCTGGAAGAGCCGGACGATGAACAGAGAAACCTGGAAGAGCCGGACGATAAAAAGAGCAACCTGGAAGAGCCGGACGATGAAAAGAGCAACCTGGAAGAGCCGGACGATGAAAAGAGCAACCTGGAAGAGCCGGACGATGAAAAGAGCAACCTGGAAGAGCCGGACGATGAAAAGAGCAACCTGGAAGAGCCGGACGAGTAAAAGAGCAACCTGGAAGAGCCGGACGAGTAAAAGAGCAACCTGGAAGAGCCAGACGAGTAAAAGAGCAACCTGGAAGAGCCGGACGAGTAAAAGAGCAACCTGGAAGAGCCGGACGATGAAAAGAGCAACCTGGAAGAGCCGGACGATGAAAAGAGCAACCTGGAAGAGCCGGACGATGAAAAGAGCAACCTGGAAGAGCCGGACGATGAAAAGAGCAACCTGGAAGAGCCGGACGATGAAAAGAGCAACCTGGAAGAGCCGGACGATGAAAAGAGCAACCTGGAAGAGCCGGACGATGAAAAGAGCAACCTGGAAGAGCCGGACGATGAAAAGAGCAACCTGGAAGAGCCGGACGATGAAAAGAGCAACCTGGAAGAGCCGGACGATGAAAAGAGCAACCTGGAAGAGCCGGACGATGAAAAGAGCAACCTGGAAGAGCCGGACGATGAAAAGAGCAACCTGGAAGAGCCGGACGATGAAAAGAGGATCCTGGGAGAGTCGGAATATGAAAAGAGGATCCTGGGAGGGCCGGACGATGAAAAGAGGAACCTGGGAGTGCCGAACGATGAAAAGAGGAACCTGGGAGGGCCGAACGATTAAAAGAGGAACCTGGGAGGGCCGAACGATTAAAAGAGGAACCTGGGAGGGCCGAACGATGAAAAGAGGAACCTGGGAGGGCCGAACGATGAAAAGAGGAACCTGGGAGGGCCGAACGATGAAAAGAGGAACCTGGGAGGGCCGAACGATGAAAAGAGGAACCTGGGAGGGCCGAACGATGAAAAGAGGATCCTTGGAGAGTCGGATGATGAAAAGAGGATCCTTGGAGAGTCGGATGATGAAAAGAGGATCCTGGGAGGGCCGAACGATGAAAAGAGGATCCTGGGAGAGCCGGACGATGAAAAGAGGACCCTGGGAGGGCCGGACGATGAAAAGAGGAACCTGGGAGGGCCGAACGATGAAAAGAGGAACCTGGGAGGGCCGAACGATGAAAAGAGGAACCTGGGAGGGCCGGACGATGAAAAGAGCAACCTGGGAGGGCCGAACGATGAAAAGAGGAACCTGGGAGGGCCGAACGATGAAAAGAAGATCCTTGGAGAGTCGGACGATGAAAAGAGGATCCTGGGAGGGCCGAACGATGAAAAGAGGATTCTGGGAGGGTCGGACGATGAAAAGAGGATCCTGGGAGGGCCGAACGATGAAAAGAGGAACCTGAGAGGGCCGAACGATGAAAAGAAGATCCTGGGAGAGTCGGATGATGAAAAGAGGAACCTGGGAGGGCTGGACAATGAAAAGAAGATCCTGGGAGGGCTGGACAATGTAAAGAGGAACTTGGGAGGGCTGGACAATGAAAAGAGGAACCTGGGAGGGTCGGACGATGAAAAGAGGAACCTGGAAGGGCCGGACGATGAAAAGAGGATCCTGGGAGGGCCGGAATATGAAAAGAGGATCCTGGGAGGGCCGGACGATGAAAAGAGGATCCTGGGAGGGCCGAACGATGAAAAGAGGAACCTGGGAGGGCCGAACGATGAAAAGAGGAACCTGGGAGGGACGAACGATGAAAAGAGGAACCTGGGAGGGACGAACGATGAAAAGAGGAACCTGGGAGGGCCGAACGATGAAAAGAGGAACCTGGGAGGGCCGAACGATGAAAAGAGGAACCTGGGAGGGTCGGACGATGAAAAGAGGAACCTGGGAGGGTCGGACGATGAAAAGAGGAACCTGGGAGAGTCGGATGATGAAAAGAGGAACCTGGGAGAGTCGGATGATGAAAAGAGGAACCTGGGAGGGTCGGACGATGAAAAGAGGAACCTGGGAGGGTCGGACGATGAAAAGAGGAACCTGGGAGGGCCGATGAAAAGAGGAACCTGGGAGGGCCGGACGATGAAAAGAGGAACCTGGGAGGGCCGAACGATGAAAAGAGGAACCTGAGAGGGCCGAACGATGAAAAGAAGATCCTGGGAGAGTCGGATGATGAAAAGAGGAACCTGGGAGGGCTGGACAATGAAAAGAAGATCCTGGGAGGGCTGGACAATGTAAAGAGGAACTTGGGAGGGCTGGACAATGAAAAGAGGAACCTGGGAGGGTCGGACGATGAAAAGGGGAACCTGGAAGGGCCGGACGATGAAAAGAGGATCCTGGGAGGGCCGGAATATGAAAAGAGGATCCTGGGAGGGCCGGACGATGAAAAGAGGAACCTGGGAGGGCCGAACGATGAAAAGAGGAACCTGGGAGGGCCGAACGATGAAAAGAGGAACCTGGGAGGGACGAACGATGAAAAGAGGAACCTGGGAGGGACGAACGATGAAAAGAGGAACCTGGGAGGGACGAACGATGAAAAGAGGAACCTGGGAGGGCCGAACGATGAAAAGAGGAACCTGGGAGGGCCGAACGATGAAAAGAGGAACCTGGGAGGGTCGGACGATGAAAAGAGGAACCTGGGAGGGTCGGACGATGAAAAGAGGAACCTGGGAGAGTCGGATGATGAAAAGAGGAACCTGGGAGAGTCGGATGATGAAAAGAGGAACCTGGGAGGGGCAAACGATAAAAAGAGGATCCTGGGAGAGTCGGATGATGAAAAGAGGAACCTGGGAGGGTCGGACGATGAAAAGAGGAACCTGGGAGGGTCGGACGATGAAAAGAGGAACCTGGGAGGGCCGATGAAAAGAGGAACCTGGGAGGGCCGGACGATGAAAAGAGGAACCTGGGAGGGCCGAACGATGAAAAGAGGATCCTGGGACAGTCGGACAATGAAAAGAGGAACCTGGGAGGATCGGACAATGAAAAGAGTAACCTGGGAGGGTCGGATTATTAAAAGTTTTGTTAATTTTTGCAACACTTTTCTACACTTAGGCAATACTGGCGACAGATATTATATTATTAAAGAAAAAAGATTGTCATTTTGTGATATAAGTTCTGTTTAAAATGTTTTCTCTGAGATGTTTGTTCTAAAAATTCATTAGGAACATTGTTCATAATACATAAGCAAGAAAAAAATTAACAAACAATAAAAAAAGCAAAAAAAAACAATAAAATAATAAACTATAATGAAAACTATAAAAACCAAAACATAAACAATAAAAATAATAAAAATAAAAACAGTAAAAAATGACCACAATAAAAAATAACAAACAAAAAAAAACAATAAAACTGTAAAAAAAACAAAAACAAAAATTAAAAAAATTAAAAATTAAAAACAATAACAAATATTAAAAATAATAGAAAAACATTTAAAACAAATACCATTAAAAAAAAATATTTAAAAAAAACAAAAAACAATAGCTGTTGCATTAAAATGTTAATGTACCTGTAATATAACAGAAAGCCAAAGACAGAGAACCATGAACCCATCAAACTGACACCATCGATCTTTCAAATAAGGTACTTCTCCCTGAAAAGGTAAACAAAAAATAAAAGCATCTTCCAAACAAATTGCGTCAAGTTCATAGAAAGAACAAAACGATAAAATATACAACAATCAACCTGTACATTTTTTTCATATTCATCAGAGAATTCACACAAAAATATTGGATTTACTTGCAACAGCCTTGTTACTTTTGCTTTCCTTATTTCATCTTTTATTTAGTCTACGGGTAGCGTTATGTGCTAAACATGCAATAACAATTACATCAAAAAAACAAGACCGACGAGGACCATTTAATGTTTGAGATTTTTTTTTTTTTTTTTTTTTTTTTTACACAATGATCACCACTTATCAAGGCCCGGAAGCCACTCAGGGATAAGGGTTATTGCAAGTACATTACGTTAGTGTGGAGATTTGATGAATTGTTTAATTAAGGGGGCTGTTCATTAGGAATTTGTTAACATTGGACTTGAAGACATCCAAGTTGTAGTCCGGAGGGAAGCAGGCAGACGGAACAGAGTTCCACAGGCGTGCAGTTCTAAGAAGCTTTGTTCATGGAATCCGCGTTTTGATTTAGGCACAGATATAGAGTGGGGGAAATTTTTCACAGTGGATTCAGCTAGACGGGTGTTTTTCGTGAAAGATTGGCGAGGGGGACCAGAGATTGGAGTTCAGACGAGCACCTGCCATGGAAATAACGATAAAACAAGGATAGGCTCGCAACGTCTCTTCTGTGGGAGAGAGGTTGCAGGGTAGAGAAAAGGGCATCCCCCACTAAGCCACGAAGTCTATTTTGTACTCTGTCAAGGCAGGATAGGCTGTTTTTAGCAGCTCCTGCCCAGATATGGCAACAGTATTCCATCCTTGAACGTACTTGGCTTTTATATAGATAGAGAATTGCATCAGTAGTGAGGTATTTTCTGGAGCAGTAGAAGGATCCCACCATCTTTCCAGCGACCTTGGCAACAGACTTGATGTACGTGTTCCATTTCAGATCAGGAGTAAAGGTCAAACCCAGAAGCTTGTCAAAACATGGGGCCTCACCCAGATAAGCTTTTATGCACAATAAAATTTTGGTGTTAAAAGGTTCAGCTTTATGCATCAGAAGTAATATGCTTGGAAGGGAAAGAGAAAGGATGAATTGAAAGACGCATTTGGTTTGTGGGGTTGTATCTATTCATCAAACACTTATCGTTGACCATTTTTTGACCTTGAAGCAGTAGTATTTTTTTCTTTTTAGATCCTTATACCGAGTGGCTTCATGTCTTGTCTGGAGTAATTTCCATAATAAACAAGCGAAGCATGCATAGTCCCCCATGAGTTCACAGTGAACGAGGCATAAAAAATGACTAAGTTCAGCAATCAAACAACCCCTCTCCCCCATTTAGCCCCCAAAGTTCCTAGGGGAGGTCAAAATGAACAAATGGTGCAGTCTTAGGCCTTAACATATGTAAATTTGAGTTCTGCACCATTCAAAAAAAAAAAAGAAATGACTAAGTCCATCATTTGCCCCCTCCCCTATTTAGCCCCAACAGTCCCCATATTTAAATTTCAGTTCAGCACCATGCAAAACTGCTAAATAGACATACACAGAAAATTTTGGACAAATAAGGTAAAATAGTCCCAAAAATGGAGTGTTTTTATTAGCCTTAAAAGAGCCCCTGGGGCACACCTAAGAGTTATCACGAAGTATAAACAAACAAAATTATATAGAAATCAGTTAGTTACAATTTTTCAGAAAGTTTTATAAAAATCCAAGGCATCAATTTTTTTAATAAGCAAAAAAGTGTCAATTTTAGCCATTTTAACCTAAAAAGCACCCCTAGTGGAGCAACCAGAGTTTTACTGGAAAATCTGTTTTGTTACTTATTTCACGCTATCATGTTTAATGTTTGTGCAAAATTGGAAAAATTCCAAGGCATAGTTATTGAGAAAAGTATGGACAAATGAACGGACAAGGGTGAATTTACAGGTCTACCCTCCTTTTGTCGGGGGAAACCAAAAATATATATACACTAGCAAAAATACCCATCGTTGACTGGGTTCAAAAACAGCCTACAGAAAATGGACTCTGATTTATATGTGTATATATATATATATATATATATATATATATATATATATATATATATATATATATATATGTATATATATGTATATGTATATATATATGTATATATACGTATATGTATATATGTATATATATATATATACGTATATGTATATATATATATATACGTATATGTATATATATGTATATACATATATATATATATATATATATATATGTATATATATATATACATACATATATATATATGTATATATATATATACATACATATATATATATGTATATATATATATAAATATACAAAAAAAATATAAATATAAAAAAAAAAAAACTGGCCCCAACTCTGATTAGGCCCCGTTTCTTAGTGTTTTGTCTGAATTAAATGAAACTTTGGTTATAACTAGTTTATTACATTCAAAACATCACATCAAAACACAAGTTTCTTTGGCCTTTTTTTCTCCGTTCTACAGCATATGTTCTAGATGGCCTCCATTTAGCTTTTTTTTTTGGGGGGGGGGGTCACCCTGTATATGTATATATACATATATATATACATATAAATGTATATATACATATACATACATATAAATATACACACATATATATATACATATAAATATACACACATATATATATATACATAATAATATACATATAAATATACACACACATATATATACATATAAATATACACACACATATATATGTATATATACACACATGTATATATACATATAAATATAAATATGATGATGATTGCAACGTCTTGTAAGACGAGTGCCACTCCCTCAGACACTTAAAGTCTATGAGCCCAAAAATGACTTCCATCGCCACAGGACCATTTTAATAGACAAATGCCTAAGGGAGTATCTGTACACAGATGATGTTACAGAGTCTTAGCTTTGTACGACAGCTAAGTCTCTCTCTCGGTTCAAAATGTTGAGATCCAGCAACAAGCAAGAGCAAGATGGCCAGCAATAAGTTAAACTGCAGACCAGCTTAATGCGGGTAATGGTCTCCCGCTTTCTGTTTTTTTAAATCAGAGATTTGCTTCTCCTAGAAAGGTTGCTTTTACCACGGCTTATATATACATATATAAATATACATATAATACAAGAGATATTTCAAAAGTAATGCCTCCTATTTTTCATTCTGCCCAAATAGATAAGAGGGGATTGCAAATTGCATTGTTATGATGAACGAACTTATGCATTCATGATCAGAAAGTTTCATCTCTGTTGCAGATATTGATGGCGTGAGACTCTAAAAAAAAAAAAATAAAGTATGGATATATGTCAGAAGCTTTTTTACCAATATTTTTTAAAGTCATCCTCTCCTTTCGATTGTCTAGCCTTAATTAAAATATAAGTCACTTTCAGTTTGGCGGTGGTTGTAACAGCTAAGACGTCAGGTTTTTTCCCCCGTCCTTTTCCTCCTTCACAGTACGGGTTCAAGCCTGCCTTCCTACTACCACTTTTTTTTTTTTTTTTTTTGCTCGAAACGCACATCCAAACACCCAGGCAACACCAGGCTGAAATGCTAGTATATCTATATATCTATAAATATATAATTTCAATATATATTACCAAAGAAGAAAAAGTGCAATAACAGACTAAAACCAAAAGACACTTCAAAAATAATTTATTTCGCTTTTACTCTAATTCAATTTTTCAAAAAAGCATAAATTCGACAAAAGAGGGGTGGAGTAGAGAAAAAAAACTGTATTAAGACATCTTTCAGCAGACACTTTTCAAAATAATTGTTAGCAACGAGGGGTAACATCATTTAAAAATGTGGTCAAATGTGTACCTCACTTAACATAAATACCCCGGACAAAGAGCAAAATCCCACCCCTTCACAGTAGAAATCCCTAGATGTAAGAAAGCCTTCCATTCTAATAGTTTCTTTCCTAGGACTGCTAGACTCTGAAATTTCCTTCCAGGTTCCTGCTTCCGACTGTACTGACATGCAGAAGTTCAAGTGTAATAACAGACATCTTGCTGCTTTACTCCCTACATAGTATTTCTGCAAATTATGTCCCAATTAGTAGCCCCCTACATCAAAGTGACAATGTGCCTTGTTTGGAGTAAAAATGCAATTAAAAAAAAAGTCATCTCCTTTGAAAAAAATTCAAAATATTTTCAAAAAGACATAGTAAGAAAATGTTGCGTTACCTTGACGATACCTCGAATCTGCATCTCTGCGACCATTTCAGCCGTGAAAAGAAAAGTGATGAGGAGATCAATGATGAAGGTGACATATTTCAACTCTGGGTGGTACTCGAACGTCTTCGGCGTGTTCATACTGACAGAGATCATACTAATAAGGGCACAGAGACGGAAGACCCGGCGAACCCATGCCTTGTTCACCCAGTCAATGTCCGTGCTATCGTTGACATTTTCGTCGGGACCGTAATCCGATAAAGCCATATTTTCACGAAAGCTCGTCTTTCTGTTGACAAGCATGGCTGAGTCGTGGGGGTGAGCTAAAAGTTTTGAGAGAAAAAAAAGGGGGAGGGGTCACAACTAGAGCACACAAAAATAATAAACATTTAATTTTAGCTTGGAGATGTCGCGCCGACTCCTTAGTAGTGCAATCATCAGGCTGAGATCTTTCGTGAATATCCTCATCCTCTCAGAGATAACGAGTTGAAGACGATACATGCATTTATACCACAAGTCTTTTGTGATGAAAAACCTAGAGAAAAGAAAAGGAATATTTAATTTGAACTCATACATGTTATAAACAGAATAAGTGATAACACAATTATCAAATAATTATATCACATCCGAACTATAATCTATACTCTTATAAATTTGGGTTCTTTGATATTCATATTAAAAACCTTTTTTTCTATTTATTTATTATTTGCTTCCCCACTGAGCAAATTAGACACAAGGTCGTTTTGTTAATGTGGAGAGTGAGGGGAGGAGGACCAGTTCTGAGAAAGAACTGGATAGTGATATTTAGTATGAAGGGTTTCCGCTACAGGCCAAGCCTTTTTTCTGTTATCAAAGTGTAGTATCTGTTCTGCCAGATACTGCAATCAAAGTACTATGTAGGGGCAACCCCACATATCAGACCATTGATCTTGAGCAATCAGTTTTGGTCAATGATTTGATATGTGGGGTTGGACACACATATTACTTTGATTGCAGTATCTGCTGGAACAGATACTACACTTTGATAACAGAAAAAAGGCTTGGCCCGAAGGTCAAGAAGAAAAAAAAAGGCGAACCTTTTTTTCTGTTTATTTAGTTATTCATTTGCTTCCCCCCTATCCGAGCAAATTAGGCACAAGGTCGTTTTTTTAATGTGGAGAGTGAGAGGAAGGGGGACCAGCTCCCCCGAGAGGGAACTGGATAGTGACAATTGGTATCATTGACCAAATCTGATTGCTCAAGAGCAATTGTCTGATATGTTGGAGCAACCTCACATATTACTTTGATTGCAGTATCTGCCGGAACGGATACTGCAATCAAACACTTTGATAACAGAAAAAAGATCTTGGCCTGAAGGGCAAGAAGAAAAAAGGCAAACCTTTTTTCTGTTTATTTAAAAAGAAAATACAACTTTGTTACATATAGGTCATGGAACTGCATTCATCTGCAAAAGATCTAACTAATTTGCATATTCTTTTAAACATTCATTTTGGTTGGTTGGTTGGTTGGTTGTTTTACATCATATCAACCCTTTTCGGGTTATTTAATGCCGAATCCAAAGATTTTGAAGAAAAATTTTTTTAATAGAATATATTTATTGTTTTCACGTCGGTTTCTATTTAACCCATAGTTGGGACCCTAACAGGTACTACCACTCCGGGTCAGAGTGGACCTGGGAGCAATGGTAATTAAAGGGTGGCTCCACACTCCCCAAAGCCCACAAGCTGGGGCCTCACCACTAGATATAGTTTAAGGTCATATTCAGGATCCCCATTGAGGGACTTTTACCCTCTGCAGGGGAGCAGTCGGCGTATTCTAATGCCCCACTGACAGGGCCTAAACATTCATTTTAATTAATGCCCTATTAGTATTTCGGTTTTCTTATGAGATGATCATCTTTAGTTAACTAATATGTGTAATTATATTCATGCAGATATTCTACATGATTTATACTTGCGCAAAAAGGTTATAGTAAACACAAACCTCTTACATATATTATGTATGCGCATACAGTGTATCACAAAAGGGAGTACACCCCTCACATTTCAAGTATTTAAGTACATCTCTTCATGGGACTACACTGATGAAATGATTTTTTGACACAATAAAAAGTAGTCTGTCTGCAGTATATACAACAGAGTTAATTTATTTTCCCCTCAAAATAACTCAAAATATAGCCAATAAAAACTAAATCACTGGCAACAAAAGTGAGTACACCCCTTACGAAAAGTTGTCAGTAGTAACATACAACATGTTAACTCTCAATATTTTGTGTGACCACCATCATTATCCAAAACTGCCTTTACTCTCCTGAACGGAGTTTACCATATGTAGCCACTGGAACACTCTTCCACTCTTCAATTACGACATATAGAGCTAGTGGATATTTGAGACTTTGCGCACCTCCACCTTCTGCTTGAGGATGCCTCAAAGATGTTCTATTGGGTTCAAATCTGGAGACACGCTTGACCAGTCCATCACCTTTACCTTCAGCCTCTTCAGCAAAGCAGTGGTTGTCTTGGATGTGTGTTTTGGGTCATTGTCAAGCTGCAACTTTGCTCTGCGACCCAGTTTCTGGAGGGAGGGGATCATGCACTGTTGCAGTATGAAGTTGACTTGCAGAAGTGAATGAATTCATCCAGGTGCAGAAATGAACGTCTGGTTTTCGGCCGTTTTATTTATTTGTTTCTCAACGATGTTTGGGAAAACCAGCTCCGCCGAAAAGGGGGACTCTTGCAGTGTCCAAATGAATAGCAATTGTCTGATATGAAGGGTTTCCCCCCCACATTGATCAAAGCTGATTGCCTTTCTGGACACCCCAACTGGAAGGCCGGGCAGTTCAATTTGCTTCAATCAGTTTAGCTTTATTTATACGAGAAAGAGAAACAAACACTGGGAACCTGGGATTTTTTTAAAAGTCGATCAAAATAAAGATAGAGACGACGTCCGTTCTCGAATCGTAGATATTATAATCTAGGAAGTATAAGGAAAGTTCTCCAAAATAGTAAACTTGTTGAGAAGCCCATCGCAAAAAGCCTTTTGTGGACATACAAAAACACGCGCCCTCATTTTGCCTTTTATATAATAGACTAGCGACCCCTCCCGGCAGAAAAGTGCCCAGTTGAGGGTGAAGGAATTAATGTTTTTAGCCAATTTTTCAATATTTGTCGTTCGAAGGCTCGGGCTTCAAAGCGATACTGATCTCGTGAAAATCTATCGCCTCTTTCAAAAGTTTTAGACATACATACATACATACATACATATAAACAGACAGGTGAGATTTATATTATAGATTTTGTTTCAAACAAAATCTTCCACTGCGGGTATCAATAATGAAACAAGTATTTATTGATTTTAAACGACCAGTATAATTAAAATCTATGGATACCCCCACCCACAGGCACTCACTGTTTGGCCACCAATCAGTGAGACAAAGACTAAAATCTCGCAGTAGCTTCATCAATATAGAGGAAATCGATCCCAGGCAAGCTGCCTCCTATAGGATGGAACGATGGCGAGACTATAACAGCAGGCATAAAAATGAAGCCCTACCAGACCCAAAAGAAACACTCCCCCAGGGTTCAAACCATGGTAGAAAAAACTGGGTGACTCTAAATAGAGCCAGAGCCAAAGTAGGCAAAACAAAAGACAATCTCCACAAGTGGGGCCTAGACACCTCACTTTTATGTCCATGTGGAGAGGTACAAACGATGCACCACCTTAGGGAAAACTGCCGATTGGGTCCTCATTGCTCAAACCAAGACCTTAAGAATGCGATGGGTTAATTTCTATTGCGATAAGATATGATGATGATGATGACCCCACCCACAAGTGTTTGTTTTTTTCAGGAAAAATAGCAAATTTATGGTTAAATATTTCAAGAATCAGAATCAGTAATTGTATTGGAATCGTCTCATCACTAATTGCTACATATTACTATATTTTGTTTTTCCATCGTTCCAAACGTCGTCAGAATAACACGCAAGATGAGAACAATAGTCCGAATAATTCGAATAAAAAAAAAAATTATCCTCGTCTCAAAAATTCAGGAAACATTATTGTGGTTGATCAGAAGTTTTGTTACCATGGTGATATCGTTGGATCACAGGGTGGAGCAGGTGCTAGTGTGATTGTAAGAATTAGAAATGTATGGAATGTGTTAAGGGAACTTTTGGTTTATGTCAGGTTTCGGGCAAACCTGAACGGACGGTTCACAAAATGTGTAGCAAGAATGCTTTGGGTTTGTTGGGGGTGGAAGTGAGAGGAAGATGGGGGGGGGGACTGATGTGTGGAGGGGTGCTCTATAGAAAAACCCCTTTAAATTTATCATGAAAAAAAAAAAGAAAAGAAAAAAGTAGGGAAGTACTTGCCACTTTTGTCGAACAAAAACGCTTTTCATTTAAGTGGATGTCATAAGCCACAAGACTCACTACAACAAGGGCACTTCACAAAGGTTTAAAAACCAGAACAGTTGGAGAAGTCCTACTATTCAGTCTGCGATGGAGTAGTTAGTGCCAACGAAGAAGAGTACTTCTTCGAGTTAGTAAGAAGAAGAAGAAGAAGAAGAAAAAGAAGAAGAAAAAGAAGAAGAAGAAAAAGAAGAAGAAGAAAAAGAAGACTAGAGTCGATACAAATTAAAAAAAAAAAAACTAAATCAAAGTGACGATATTCAACAGAACAGCATGTTTTGTTATTTTTCTATTTATTTATTCTTTTTTTACAAGAGATTCACCACTTATCAAGGCCCGAAAGCCACTTGAGGATAAGGGTTAATAAACACAAGGTAGTACCGTAGTAATCGTTAATGGCGTAAGTTGTGTACAATTTATTATTTATATTTGATTATTTAAGAGGACGGTTCAACAAGAACTTGTTTACATTACGGGTGGATGTTGGGTGGGTGGGATGTTTTTTTTCTTTTTTTCTTTTTTTACAAAGGAGTCACCACTTATCAAGGCCTAGAAGTCACTCGAGGATAAAGGTTAATGAGTCTACAGTAGTCAATGGGACAAAGGAGTCACCACTTATCAATTTTTATTTTTATTTTTTTTATTCAATTTTCACCCCAAACAAGGTACAGTGCCACTTTGAAGCAAGGGGCTACTAATAGGGACTTAATTAGCGGGGTCATTATGAAGGGAGACGAGTAGAAAGATGTTTGTTAACATTACACTTGAACTTCTGCATATCAGTGCAGTTGGGAAAGCAGAATCCCGGAAGGGAGTTCCAAAGACCTGCAGTTCTGGGGAAGAAACTATTGGAGTAAAAGGCTTTCTTGCACCTAGGGATCTCTACTGTAAAGGGATGAGACTTAGTCGCCTGTCGTGTTTGTCGGGGGTAGTTACGTCGGGGAGGTACAAGTGTTTGCAGTTCGTCAGAGCATTCACCATTAAAGTATTTGTAGAACAGGCAGAGGGATGCAACATCTCGTCGATGGGACAGAGGCTGAAGCCTAGATGACAGTTCAGGACCTATCAGGTTGGCGACTCTCTTTTGAACCCTGTCCAGGAGCGAGAGACAAGCAGCAGATGCACCAGCCCAGATGTGACAACAGTACTCCATACATGGGCGAATGGTTGCCTTATAGAGGTATAGGATACTGTCAGGCGTAAGTATCAAGGTCTATAAGTCACTCGAGGATAAGGGTTAATGAGTCTACAGTAGTCAATGGGACAATATCGAGCAATTGTTATTAGTGGACATTTGGTAAATTGGATTACTTAAGGGGAACGGCTCATCAAGAACTTATTCACGTTGGACTTACTTGAAGACAACGATATTGTAGACAGTTGGAAAGCAGAAGAGAGTTCTACAGGCGTGCAGTTTTAAGAAAGAAGCTTTGTTCATGGAATCTACGTTTAGGTTTAGGCACAGATAAAGAGTGGGGGAAATTATTGATAGTGGTTTTAGTTCGACGAATGTTTTTCGTGAAAGTCAGACCAGGGGGAACCACAAACTGGAGTTCAGACGAGCACTTGCCATGAAAATAACGATAAAGCAGAGATAGGCTTGCAACATCTCTTCTGTGGAAAAAAAGTTGCAGAGAAAAGAAAAGGACATCCCCCCACTAAGCTATGAAGTCTATTTTGAACTCTGTCAAGACAGGATAAGCTGCTTTTAGCAGCTTATCTTGCCCAGATGTGGCAATAGTACTCCATCCTTGGACATACGTGGCTCTTATACAGGCAGAGAATTGCATCAGCAGTGAGATATCTACTTGAGTGGTAGAACAATTCCAACATTTTTTCCAGCAGCCTTGGCAATAGATTTGATGTACGTATTCCATCTCAGATCAGGAGTAAAGGTCAGACGAAGAAGCTTGTCAAAACATGGGGCCTCCCCAAGATGATAGCCATTCATTTCAGTTTATTTTACTAAAGAATGAAGATGGCAATATTTTGCAGATGTAGATATTGGATGCACTTAAAAAAAAAAGTTAGAAAATGCAGACACTTAAAGATTTTTACAAAGATTATTTTAGTCACAGTTTTAAAGCAAGAAAAATTAACATACCCTCATCCAAAATTGAGTGAGAGATGCGGGGGGAGGGAACTAAAAAAAAAAAAAAAGAGAAAAGGAGAGAGAAAAGAAAGAAAAAGAGGAGGGGAAAAGAAAGAAGAGAGCGAATAGAAAAGAGAAAGAAAAAGAAAGAAATTGTCAAAATATTTGATGCTTATTCAGACAGGAGATGAAATATTCCAAAAATCACATAATTTGATCAAGTTTTTTTAAGAAAATCAAATTTTACTCAGTGACTATGAGGGGGGGAAATACTAACGGTGATAGTAAAATCATGGGCAGACAACTGATTTTCATTTTTTGGGGATAATGTCAAAAAGACCACCGAAACGTGCAATTTAAAACCATACAATAATTTTTTATTATTTGAATTCATCGGACTACTGTTCTCATCGTGAGTGTGTTTTTCACAATATTTCAGTCGATGTAACCTCTGACTTTCTTCAGGTGTAACTTGTCAAACTTAGGAATGTTTCTGTCGAACTCGAGAATTTATTTACTTCACAGGGGTAGCATGCTCTTGTTCCATCAGCCATGAGTGGATAAAGGTCCTAAGTAATTTGCAAATGTATTTTTTCGGTCGCCCACACTGAGGATTAAAATGTCAACCTTCAGGAGAAGGTCACATTTTAGAATTGATTTTTTCTAAGTACTCTAATCACTGCGCTACAAGAACCAGTTTATCATCATAAGTGCTAATCTGAATAAGCAGTAACAAACATCAATTAAGCATATATACAGGGTGTCCATAAAGTTCGTGTGCACTTTAAAAAATATATAACTTTATTTATATTTGCGATAGAAATAATCTGTAAAAAATGTTATAACGTTTCATGTATCAAGTTTTAAGTATAGTTATTGAATAATTTTTCAACACAAAATTCGTAACAATTTTTGATAAGTAAAAAATAATAAAAAAATATTTTCTTTTGTTTTTCAGAATCAATTTGATCCCATGGCTTCAATTGAGGAAAAAGTAAACTGTGTCCTTTGGTTGGCTGAATTGAAATCTACTATTGCTGTACAAAGAAAGTTTAGAGTTGAATACAATAAAAAAGCGCCTCATAGGAACACCATTGTTAAATGGATGAAAAAATTTAAAGAGACAGGCTCTGTCCATGATAAACCACGGTCTGGAAGGCCATGTGTCAGTGACGAAAGTGTTGCTTCCATAGAAGAATCCTTTACTGCAAGTTCAAGAAAGTCTGTAAGACAGGCATCATTGGAGCTCGGGTTGCCAAAGTCTACTGTGTATAAGATTCTGCGGGCAAAACTTCATATGAAAGCTTACAAAATTCAATTACATCAACAGTTGTTAGAAGAGGATTATTATGCATGGCTAACTTTCTGTCACCAGTTCAATGAAAAACTTTGCAATGATGATGCATTTGTGAGTAATTTACTGTTTTCTGATGAAGCAACATTTCACATTAGTGGCAAGGTCAACAGGCATAATTGCCGAATTTGGGGAACTGAAAACCCAAATGAAACTGTTGAACATGAAAGGGACTCTCTTAAAGTTAATGTGTGGTGTGTTTTGGGAATAAATCGAATCATAGGACCATATATTTTTGAACATCGTGTTATTAACAGTGACAGCTACTTAGATATGTTGCAGAATTACTTTATTCCGCAACTTGAACAATTAAACTTGAAAGATGATACAGTGTTTCAACAAGATGGAGCTCCTTGTCACTTTGCTCGGTGTGTTAGACAGTTTCTAAATCAGGAATTTCCTAACAGATGGATCGGAAGGGGTGGACCATTTCATTGGCCTCCATGTTCGCCAGATTTGACTCCATTAGATTTTTTTTATGGGGACATGTGAAAACAATTGTGTATGCAACCAAACCTAGTTCATTGGAAGATTTGAAAGCTAGAATAACTAATGTGATTTCAGGCATTACTATAAATCATTTGGCAAATGTTTTTCGTGAACTGCAAAATCATATTACCCTTTGTATTGCTAATGATGGAGGGCATGTGGAAAGTTAAATAAAATTTCAATAAAAGCTTAAAAATATAGATTTACTTCTTTCAAATCGATTTTACGGATTATTTCTATTGCAAATACAAATAAAGTTATAAATTTTTTAAAGTGCACACGAACTTTATGGACACCCTGTATATTAGATTTCAAAAGATTATTTAAAAAAAAAATGACTTGAGTGCTGTCGGCTAGAATTGAAACCAAGACATTTAGCATTCCAACTGTGTTCCCTCTTGCTTAAGCTAACCCAACAGATAGGTAAGAAAGATTTTAAAATTAAACCACTTCAAGCTATGAATGAGTTTTCAAATGCGTAAAAGTAACAAAACATTTTGCATTTCAACTTGCCGACATATTTTCGTACGCATCATCCATCCAAACAAAGATTTTACTCGTTATAAACCATCGTTGATGTATGATTAATATTTCTTGTTAATTTCAGTGTTATGCGACCAGTAGTTTAAGAGTTTATTGGTTAAATATTTCACACACACACACACACACATCTACTGTTTTATTTTTTTAATTTTTTTTTTTTTTTTTTTTTTTTTACATGGAGGTCACCACTTATCAAGGCCCGGAAACCACTCAGGAATAAGGGTTATTGCATGTACAGTAATCAATGGGATAATATCGTAGTAATCGTTAGTATTGGAGATTTGATAAAGTGTTTTACTTAAGGGGCGGTTCATCAGGAATTTGTTTATGTTGGACTTGAAGACATTCAAGTTGTGGTCAGGTGGGAAACGGGCAAACGGAAGAGAGTTCCACAGGAGTGCACTTCTAAGAAAGAAGCTTTGTTCATGGAATCTACATTTTGGTTTTGGTACAGGTAAAGAGTGGGGAAAATTATTGACAGTGGTTTATCGTGTTTATTTATATAGACTAGAACTAATGTTTTATTGGTTAGTAAACAGCTTCCAAAACTTTAAATCTGAAATTTTCCAAAATAGCCAATCAAACAAAAAACGGGTTAAAAAAAAATAAATCCACAACAAATAAATGTTACCAAAGGTAAAATAAGCTCTGTCTACCTAGATGGTTTTTTTTTTGTGCTTTAGCTTATTTTAAAGTGTTTTTTAATGAAAACAATGCTAATGGTTGTCTCAATAATCGTTCAAAAATCGAAAATTAAATAAAATATTGATAGAACATTTCATTTTTGCATGATTAGTGACATTTATTAGATGTGTCTCTATCAGTATTTTGTTTAATTTACAATTTTCGAGACTCCAAAATGATCGTCTAATGTCAGCCATTTTTTTTTCGTGTTCTAACTGAAGACTCGATACCACTTGTTTTTCAAAGTAAATAAAAGCTTTAAAATAAGTTAAAAACAAATAAACTTATCCATGCAGGTAGAAATTTTTCCTTTGGTAACATTTATCTCTTATATATTTGCTTTTTGACAACTTTTTCGTTTTGGTGACTATACTGAAAAAAAAAAAATGTTCTTTCAATCTTTTAATCCATGGGAGGGACGGTCAGACAATTTATACAAATTGGTGCTTGTTAAGATAGAGTCGATAGATCGATTTTTTTTAAAATGTCCTTTTAAGCAAAAACAATATTACGTACGTGATTGTCATGTCGAAAATAGTAATATATCTAAAAATTATGAAAATTTATTAAGTAGAACTATTGTGTTTTTAGGGTAATTCCATCTCAAATCATCCAGACCATGACACCCTTACCTCTCAGGCCTGTAAAACTGCCCATCTTTGAGGTCCGATTGTGAGCTAACGAGGAAAGAACCAAACACCTTTTTTGGAGGAATTTAAGGTCAGACTAGCAAAAATATCTAGGAATAAAAAAAAATTCAATTTCCAATAGTGCCACATGTTTCTTTTGGGTTGCCTTAGACCAATACCCAAATCCCGGCTTAAAGGTTCAATAACTCAGAAACAGTTCATTTTTCAGAGGTTTTAAATGTGATTTTTGGATTCCTTGTGT
Organism: Euprymna scolopes; assembly: GCF_053919585.1. NCBI lineage: Eukaryota > Metazoa > Mollusca > Cephalopoda > Sepiida > Sepiolidae > Euprymna > Euprymna scolopes. Next base: position 5,248,985 of record NC_136492.1, on the reverse strand, counting down.
GGAAAACCTTGTCCATACAAATTTTCAAGGTTCTACCTAGTCTAGAAATTGATTTATATCCAAAAACGTAATTTCATAATTTTGTGAATTTGTGCCTCGACGCGATATACATAAAATACCAAACTTGCGATATTTCCGGAACCGCTTAGAGTTAAAAGCTAAAATTTTCAGGATTCCCTAGCTTTTATGATACCAACATATGATGAAAGTTTGGAAAAAATCTGAGCGGTAAAGGTGTCAAAGATGTTTTTTTTCTGGATGATTTGAGATGGAATTACCCCTTAGTAAAATAAAGTCTATTGCTATAAGGTTATAAATATTGCACGCCATAGGCATCTTCTATAATATAAATCTCACCTGCCTGTTTAAATGTACGTATGTATGTTTGTTTGTATGTCTGCCTAAAACTTTCGATAGAGGCAACGGATTTGCATGAGATCGGTATCGTTTTGAAGCTCTACCCTTCGGATGACAAATATTGAAAACTTGGCTAAAAACATTAATAAAAACGTTTCAATCGACTAGCATTAATTTAAACCTTCGCCACTTCCGGTTTGGCGATGGCCACAACAGCAAAGACGTCACATTTTTATTTTATATTCTGTTCCTCCTTCGCGGTGTCTGCCTGCCTACTACCACTTTTTTTTTTTTTGCTCAACACACACCTCCAAACACCCGGGCGACACCGGGCACCCAGGCTAGTGTAATCTAAAATATGCGTTCCAAGTTATGTCCCCTGTATATAAACTCTCCATCGTTAACTTTATAATGTCTAAGAAAAATACAATTTTACCCAATTTTCTGTAAAAATTACTTTTAACTATAAATAACTTTCTACTCAATAAATTTTCATAATTTTTGGATATATTACTATTTTCGCCATGACAAGTATATTCATGATATTATTTTTGCTTAAAACGATATATTAAAAAAAAAAATCGATCTGTTGACTATCTTAAGAAGCACCAAAAAAATGGTAAGACAATATCGAATCAACGAATATCAAGAAATGGCTGATAAAAGAAAGAATCTTTTAAAACAGATTTCAAACTAATGGTTCCATAAAAAAAAAAACATGATATTGGGATAGAAAGAAAAAGAAACGTTATTTTTAAATAAAAACGGTGTTCGTTTACTAAGTTAATGTGCTTGTTTTTTGTTTCTTAAACTCTAACCCAATTATCCTCCCCCTCTCCTCCCTTTATCTCTCTCCGTCCCACCCATTATGCCCCTCTCCTCTCCCACTGTTCACCCAGAAACAGATTTGATGGAATCAGTTGCTTAGCCCTCCTTCTTTACCGATTCCACAGAAGAGGTCGTTTCTTCTAATCGTTTTATTCCTACCTTATCTCTCTGCAATGTAGTATAGTTATCTTTAAGTATTTAAGCATTTTGGCGTCTTTTTTTTTTGTTTTTTCTGACACTTGTTTTTGATAATTCATAGACATTAGCAGATTATTACGTTTGTTTTGATATTTTTTGTAAATTTCATTTAATGATTTTGCATACATTTGATAGATATTATGAAGAAGAAGAAGAAGAAGAAGAAGAAGAAGAAGAAGAAGATGGAGAAGAAGATGAAAAGGGGGGGACAAAGAAGAAGAAGGGGGAGACAAAGAAGAAGAAGGGGGAGACAAAGAAGAAGAAGAAGAAGAAGAAGGGGGAGGAAATAGATAAGGAGATGGAGAAAAAGAATAAGAAGATAAAGGAAAAGATGATGGAGAAGAAAAAGATGGAGGAGGAGGAGGAGAAGGAGAAAAAGAGGAGTTTTTTTTTATTTTTTATTTTTTTTACATTTTCACCCCAAACAAGGCACATTGCCACTTTGGTGTAAGGGGCTACTATCAGGGGCAGCAACTACTGGGGCACTATGTTGGGATTTGGGTAGCAAGATGTTGGTTCACGTTACACTTGAACTTCTGCATGTCAGTACAGTTAGGGAAACAGGGACCTGGAATGGAATTCCAGAGTCTAGCGGTTCTGGGGAAGAAACTACTGGAGTAGAAAGATCTTTTACATCTAGGGATCTCTGTGTGGGGGTGGGATTTAGCTGCCTGTCGGGTTTGTCGAGGGTGCCTACATCGTGGGGGCACAAGTGTCTGCAGTTCGTCAGAGTATTCACCATTAAAATACTTGTAGAACAGGCAGAGGGATGCAACCTTTCGTTGATGGGACAGAGGCTGAAGCTTAGATGCCAGTTCAGGGCCTATCAGATTGGCGACTCTCTTTTGAACCTTGTCTAGGAGTGAGAGACTAGCAGCAGATGCACCAGCCCAAATGTGACAACAATACTCTATACATGGGCGAATGGTGGCCTTATAGAGGTACAGGATACTTTCAGGTGTCAGTAGTTTTCTAGCATGGTAGAGAGAGCCTACCTTTTTCGCAACGACCCTGGCAATGTTTTCAATATGATTGTTCCAACTCATGTTTCCTGTGAATGTTAGGCCAAGCAGTTTGAAAGATGTACTCTCAGACAAGGAGTCACTGGCCATTGCTATTGGTGGCAGAGAAGGTTTCTTGTAATTATTGAAGGAAACTAGTTTAGTCTTGGCAGCATTGAATGTGACCATCCATTTATGTCCCCATTCCACTACAGATTGGAGGTCATCCTCTAGTGTTTTTGCCATTTCTTTAGTTATGTGTTCATTTGTTTTCCTGTCATGCCGGTTATAGAGTGTGGTGTCATCAGCATATATACCCATCTCAGAGGCAGTTTTGTCGAGGAGGTCATTAATAAATATTAGGAACAATAGAGGTCCAAGGATAGACCCCTGAGGCACTCTCACATTTATATCACACTGTTTAGATGTACGACCGTCGAGGACAACCTGGATTTTTCTCTTATCTAAGAAGGATTTAATTATGTTAAGTATTCTACCAGTGATACTGTATGATTTAATTTTCCTGAGGAGACCCTCGTGCCATACCCTGTCAAAAGCCTTAGATATATCTAGAGCTACTGCTCTGCCCTCCCTCGCTTTGTCCAGTGAATGGTATATGCGTTCAGAGATTACAGTAAGGATGTCTGCTGTGGAACAGGCTTGTCTAAATCTAGGAGATGCGAAAAAAGGAGATAAAAAAGATGGAGAAGAAAAAGATGAAGAAAAAGAATAAGAAAAAGATGAAGAAAAAGAATAAGAAAAAGATGGAGTAGAAAAAGATGATGAAGAGGAGATGGAGAAAAAGAGAAAAAGAAGGAAGAGAAGAATATTCAATAAATAAAATCTAAATCTATAATTTCATTAAAAAAAAAATTAAGAATAAGAAAAACCAGAGGGTAATTTAATTTTTTATGTAAACTGTATTTAAAAAAAAAATTTTTTTATTACATTTTCACCCCAAACAAGGTACAATGCCACTTTGATGTAGTGGGCTATTATCAGGGCCCTAAGTTACAGGGATACTATGTAGGGAGTTGAGCAGCAAGATGTCTGTTTACATTACACTTGAACTTCTGCATGTCAGTACAGTCAGAGAAGCGGGAACCCAGAAGGGAATTCCGAAGTCTAGAAGTTCTGAGAAAGAAACTATTAGAGTAGAAGGCTTTCTTACATCTAGGGATCTCTATTGTGTAGGGGTGGAACTTTGCTTCTTGTCGAGTTTGTCGGAGGTATTTACGTTGAGCGGGTACAAGGGCTTGTAGTTCGTCGGAGTATCCACTATTAAAATACTGTTAAAACAGGCAGAGGGATATTTCTTAGAACGTTTTATATACCGTCTAAAGCATAATATCTAGGATTTGCGAACGCACGTCTCGTCTAGATTTATTTACACCAACTTTTATAAAAATCGCGCTATTTCGCCATGTCGCCTGTTTGCTTGGCTTTTTAGTATAAATAAAGTGAAACTAAATTGAAATAGTGTGTGTTCTCAGCTTTCGCACCGGAACGTCCAGAAAGCAATCAGCTTTTGATCAATGCAGTAGAAACCGTCATATCAGACAATTGCTTTCATTTGGACACCCCCATTTTTTATGAGGAGCTGGTTTTCAACCCAACATCTTGGTGAAACAAAACCAAAACAAACTTGATGTTTGACCTAATTCACTTTTTAGTTAAGTCATCACGCTTTTTTTCACTTTCGCCTCATGGATTCAGGTTCAAGCATACCTCTCTCCCCCAACTGTTTTTTTTTTTCAAATACCCGGGCACCGCCGGACTGTATTTATTGCATCACATTCGTTTTTTTAAATTGTTTTTTTTCCCCCCGATTTTTTTTTTTTTAAGAAGTTTTAACATTTTGTTTTTTTAAACAGTGTTATTCGTTTTGTTTTGATTTTACTCCCTTCCCTCCCCACCACACACCTCTAAACACCCGAGCAACGCCGGGTACCCCCCTCTAGTCTATAATATAAATTTCACCTGTCTGTTTAAATGTATGTATGTATGTCTCGCAAAAACATTTGACAGATTTGACAGATTTTCACAAGATCAGTATCATTTTGAAGTTCGATCCTTCGGACGTCAAATATCGGAAAATTGGCTAAAAACATTCTTTCACTCTCAACTAGGCACTTTCCTACAGGGAGGGGTCGTTTTCTTCGCCGATATTTTCGAAAGCCATTGCCTCTTTTCGATTGTCTAGGCTTAATTTAAACCTACGTCACTTCCGGTTTGGCAATGGGTGCAACAGCTAACGCGTGTGGTACGGGTTCAAGCCTGCCTGCCTACTACAACTTTTTTTTTTTTTTTTCCTCAACACAAACCTACAAACACCTTGGCAATGCCGGGCAACCAGGCTAGTATATGTATATATCATTTCAGCCTGGTCCATAAACTGCAGAAGTACCTTTAATACTTAAGACAGTTCACTGGTATCTGTTCTGATATTACACCTTATATTTTCTTTCTTCTGTCAGCGAAGGAGAAATCCTTTCAGACTGAGGCAATTTAATTTTTTTTTTCTTATTAAAAACTGACCTTGTGTCTAACTTTGCCCTCGTGGGGAAGCAAATAAATGGGGACACACACACACACGCACAAAAGTATTTCGAACGAAACATTTGACATTCAAAACAAAATAACTTTAAACAGTGTGGAATATTGAGTACGGAATGGGAGTTCCAAAAGTAATGCCTCCTATTTTTTCTCCCAAATGGATCAGAGGGTTTTGCAGATTGTATTGTTATGATGAATGAACTTATGCATTCATGACCTGAAAGTTTCATCCCTTTATTGCAGATATTGACGGTGTGAAATTCTAGGAAAGTAACCCCTGATATGAACGCGCTTTAGAAGTGTCACTGAATTTCTAACAAAAGCGAATTGATATGCTGGTGACTATGTAGTAAAATAAATTCTAGAGCACTAAAGATCACTCGTTTTAATGGTACTACTCATGTCTTCGTAGGTTTTCAACTTTTTGTGTTAACGACCCTCATATATGGAATAATGGGTAAGCATGAAACAGGCTAGTAAAAATAACACATTTCTAAAGCCAACCGATATTTCAAATGACCAAAATATTTGACTTTTGTGCAGTTTACACACAGTGGCATCATTTTTTCAAGAATGTACAACAAAGCAGAAAAAGGAGTGAAAAAATAAATATACAACAAATAATTGTTACCAAAGGCAAGCTGAGTTACTTTTCGACCTACCTGGATAAATTTATTTTTATGTCTTAACTTATTTTAAAGCGTTTTTTTTTTTACTTTTTTTTTACTTAAAAAATAAAAGCAGTATAAAGGCTGTTAAGTTAGAATGAAAAACAAGATTATGGTCTTAGCCCAGCCTTGATAATCGCTCAAAAATCGAAAATTAAATAAAATACTCATAGAACATTACATTTTCGCACAATTGATATTTATTGGATGAGTTTAGTATTTGTTTAATTTTCTATATTTGGAGCAATTATTGAAACTTGACTGAGACCACAATTTCGTTGTTTGTTCTAATTCAATAGACTTTACATTACCTTCATTTTTTAGTAAAAAAAACAACAAAAAAAACACTTTAAAATAAGTCAAAACACAAAAAACTTATCCAGGTAGGTAGAAGAGTATCTTAACTTGCCTTTTGGTAACATATATATATATATATATATATATTTTTTTGTTAGCTATTTTGGAAAGTCACCCATTTTTTATGTCACTATGTATAAAAACGAATAAATAAGATAGCAGAAACTCGATTGATAGATTCAGATTAAAAAGTTTTTTTTTTGTTTTCTTTTTTACAAGTCATCACTTATCAAGGCCAAAAGGCCATTCGAGTTCAAGGATTAATGAGTGTAAGGTAGTCACTGGTGGTGGAGGTTGGGTAGAATTTGATTATTTAAGGAGGCGAGAGATCAAAAACTTGTTTACATTAGACTTGAAGATGACTATATTGTAGCCAACTGGAAAGCATGCCAGCAGAACCGAGTTCCACAGGTGGACAGTTCTTTGAAAGAAGCTTTGTTCATGGAATCTACATTCAAATTTAGGTACAGATAGAGAGTAGGGGAAATTTTTGTTAGTGGTTGTAGCTAGACAAGTACTTTTTGTAAAAGTTTGGCGTGAGGCATGAAAATAATGATAGACAAGAGACAAGCTCATAACATCTCTTCTGTTGGAAAGAGGTTGCAGGGAAGAGAAAAGAGCATTACCCGCCAGGATTCGAAACCGGTTCTGAACTCTGTCAGGATAGGTAGCTTTGAGGAGCTTCTCTCCAGATATGGCTCTTATACAGATAGAAGATTGCATCGAGAGATACCTTCTCGAGCAGTAGAATGATGCAACCATTTTCCCAGCAACATTAGCAACAGATTTGATGTATATCTTCCATTCCAGGTCAGAGGTGAAGGTAAGTCCTAGAATATTGTCGAAGCAGGGTACTTCTTTGAGATGGGAGCCATTCATATCAATTGAGGCCAAATGGGGATCAGAGTGTAGTGTTTCTTGTTAAGAATAGCCACTCAATGGATTACAGTTCTTACAAAGTCTGTTCCGAGTACTGACAGAGAACCTACAGTTAGTCCCAGCATGCTAGTCTATGGATGGGGTACCAAATTCTAGCCTCATTTTTCACTTTGGAAAAGTTGGGTCATGTGGTACAGGTGTCACATTAAATAGCACATCATTAACTTTACATGTGACTGGGGACTTTTTTTTTTTTTTACAAGGGAATCACCACTTATCAAGACCCAAAGTCCACTGAAGGACAAGAGTTAATGAATGTTATTTGGTAGTGTAGTAATCGTTAATGGTGTAAGTTGGGTACAATTTGATTATTTAAGAGGAGGGTTCAACAAGAATTTGTTTACATTAGATTTGAAGGCTACATACTGTAGTTGGCCGGGAAGCGAGCCAATGGAACAGTATTCCACATGCGGGCAGCTGAAACAAGTTGGTAGGAGTACATGTGGAGGTATACACCAGCAAAATATGACAACCCGCAGGAATGGCCTGAATTCACTTGTAAAGGGCTCGAGAGGGCAATGAAAGTAACTTTGTGATGGAGTTTCCCAATATCTCAATAGAGTTGCACCGAACATTGAAACTTTGACTATGGGCGATTTGTTAATTCGGGCAAAGGTGCTCGCATGAGATACAACTGAAAAACTGTCGCAGCCATACAGCCACCTTGAGATGAAGTCAAAGTCACCGTCCATAATGAAATCTTGAACAGGGATCATCTGTTACAGGAGCAATGGCCAGGACCATATGACTAAAGACCGCATAATGAGATGGCCTGATGGAACAAGTATGTGAAGGTCACACAAATAACGATGTTTCAAGTGTAATGAGATCGGTCACTTTGTTTCAGAATATGAGGGAAGCGAACACGGGGGTGGGGGTTGGCTGACGTAAGTGTCAGTCTCCACTCCAAGCAAGTGAAAAATGAGACACATCCAATCAACCACGTACACATCAAGAGACGACAATAATCAGCCCTTGTTGACGCTGGCTGTTCCAAAACTCTGATGAACAAAGTGGTGTGCCGTTAGTGTAGACGCCAGACCATTAAAGTGATAACCGCAGACGGAAAAGTTATGAGATGCTGTGGGACTGACCAAATTAAGCTTACGATGACAACCTGTTCTCTTTGCACCGGGAGGTCTTAGTCATCAAAAGGAAACTACGACCTTTTACTGAGATTCGATGCCCTCAAATAGTTGTGGGGAGTACATCTGGCTGAATCTGATGAGTTTCACTTCTTTGCAAAGAACGTATCTGTCAACAAATGGATGAATGCATCAGAAACTTCAACAACAACACCTAGCATTAGTCAACAGAATAGACCCAATTCGCCTCCACAGCAATGCTCGATCAATAAAATTTTGTTTGAGCCGAGATATGTTCATCAGAATTTAAAAGTTAAAAACCACAAGAACTTTCTTGTCAACTTGATAATTCAACATTACTACCAAGTTTCGGAGTCCATAGGGAATGAACTTATACAAATACACATTGTGTAATTTACGGAACGTGCTGTAATAATATGATGGCTTTTTTCAGTCTTGATAGACTATGGATACCTGCTGTAAGGGTGCCTGCTCGTGGAATTTTTGTGGCAAGAGTTGTCCAATCCCCAACCACACCTCTCTGTAGTCAATGTTATTATATACTAATGGCAAGTGGAGGTTCAGGACGACTGGAAACAATACCGAAATAAGCACTCCTTATCTGTGCTTAAACCGAAAAGTAGATTCCATAAACAAAGCTTCTTTCTTTGAACTGCACGCCTGTGGAATTCTCTTCTGTTTTCCTGCTTTTCAACTGACTACAATATGGTCATCTTCAAGTCCAATGTAAAAACAAGTTTTTGATGAGCCGTTCCCCTTAAACAATCCAATTTACCAAATTTACATTTCTAACGATTACTACGATATTGTCCCATTGACTTCCGTACATCATTAACCCTTATCCTTGAGTGGCCTTTGGGCCTTGATAAGTGGTGACTCCTTCGTAAAAAAAAAAAAAAAAAGCAGAGAACACATACAGTGCTTAGAATTCTCAAATGGTCGTCCATCTGGTAATTGCTAAGTCTTCTATGAGGAAGGTGGGCTCTTTCTATCGTGCTAAAAGGCGACTCACACCTGATAATATCCTGTATCTCTAGAAGGCCACCGTTAACCCATACATGAAGTATTGTTACCACAGCTGGGCTGGTGCATCTGCCTCTAGCCTCTCACTCAAGGTTAAAAAAAGAGTCGCTAACCTAATATGTCCTGAACTATGAACTAAACTTTAACCTCCGTCTCATCACCGAAACGTGGCATCTTTGTGCCCGTTTTACAAGTATTTCAATCGCAAGTACTCTGACAAACTCCAAGTTCTAGTACACCCTTGATGACAATATCCCCGACGAACCCAAAAAGCAGCGAAATCCCACCCGTACACCGTAGAGACCCCTCGATGCTGTAAAGCCTTTTACTCAAATGGCTTTTTCGCTTGGACTCCTGCACTTTGGAATTCCCTCCTGGGCCCCTGCTTCCCTGAGAAATTCAAATGTAATGTGAACAGACATCTCACTGCCCAACTCCATAAATAGTATTCCTGCAAATCTGGTCCCAAATAGTAGCCCCTCATGGATAAGTGGCCCTGTGCCTTGTTTGGGGTAAAATGTAAATTTAAAAAAAAAAACTTGGCAGGTTCAACTTTGCTTAACTCCAGTGATTTGACGAGAACCTATGTGTCAACCTGATTATGCCATATGCTGTGATAATAGTGCTATTATTTAGAAACCCATTCTGAACATGGGGGAAGGTGAACTTTGTTAACTATTCTGTACTTTCATCTAACAATTTAATAAACAAAAGAAGTACTTATACAGAATACAGTGCTATTTTAAAAAAAATAAGATTTTCAAGTTAATTGTAATTTTTTATGATATGTTTATTGTACAGAATAGTTAAGACCCCCCCCCATCACCATGTTAAGAATGGATTTCTAAATAATAACGGTACTATTTCAGCACGAACTGTATTCTGCATAAGTGCTACGATTGAATTTAGCATGAAAATTTGGTGTTTGTTAAGATAATCGACACATCAATTTTTTTTTTTTAAATGTGATTTTAAGCAAAAACAACAGTACTTACTTGTCATGTCGAAAATAGTAATATATCCAAAAATTACGAAAATTCATTGAGTAGAAAATTATTTATAGTTAAAAGTAATTTTTACAAAAAAATTGGGGGAATTGCATTTTCCCTAGATGTGAACACCTGGAAGATTGCAAATACAGGGGACATACTTATCTCCTTTTTCATAACTATAATGGCCGACGTTCTGTTTTAGCCGATAGTGATAGACTTTTTTTTTTAATTAAAAACAAAATAGCATTTGTTCTACTCGGTGCATTTTTATAATTTCTGGATATATTACTATTTTCGACATGACAAATAAGTACTGTTGCTTTTGATTAAAACCACATATTTAACAAAAAATTGATCTGTTGACTATTTTAACAAGCACCAAAAATCCTTTCTAGAAAATATCACGGTTTTTAAACTGCACAAGTACCTTAAATAAAGTATGACTTAACATGCAATGTCATTATCAAACTACAAATCAAATAATAATAAAGGTGCAAGTCCAGAAATCAATCTAAATAAAAAAAAATAAAAATACAGAAAAACCTTTTATGATGTACATAGTCGTCATTAAACGACGATGTCATATTCCAAAAATCATATAAATTTATCAAGTATAGTTTTATTTTTAACTTGGAAAAATCAAATTATTGAGTAAGCATAATGGGACTTTCTCGCTTCACCATCTTGAAAAAAAAAAAAAACAAGGGCAGATAACTCCACAATAATTCAAAATTGCAAGATTAGTTCTGTAATGCAAACGATTTCACAATCGCTTAAAATGGTTTTAAAAAATTTGAGTACTTATGTACTTATTGTAGCGTGCTATTTTTTAAATAATATTTTCAAGTTAAAGTCACGGGGGTGGGGGTATTGTTAGGTGTAAGTACAGAATAGTTACAAAAAAACATTATCCCTTCCCCAGGTTAAGAATGGCTTTAAATAATAACGTTATTATTTCAGCATGGTACAAAATCCCTGGAAAAATAGTTGGATCACTCTACCGCTCCATGCAATACTCTATCCGTACAAGAGCCAAGTACGCCCCAAAATGGTGTACTGTTGCCACATCTGGCCAGAAACTGCTCAATGCGCTCTATCCAACATTGATAAAGTTCAAAATCGACTACGAAACCTAGTTGGTGATGTCCTTTTCTCCCCCTTTACAAACTCTTTCCCACACAAGAGACGTTGCGAGCCTATCTCTGCTCTATCGTTATTTTCATAGCAAGTGCTCGACTGAGCTCCAATCTATGTCTTCCCCTTGCCATATTTTCACAAAAAACGCCTGACTAGTTTACAACCAGTATAAACGATTTCGCCAACTCTGTCTTATGCCTAAATCTAAATGCAGATTCGACGAACGAAGCTTCTTTCCTTCCCAGAACTGCCCACCTGTGGAACACTGTTCTGCTGGTCTGCTTCCAAGTTGAATACAACATAGCAGCCTTCAAGTCTAATGCAAACAAGTTCTTGTTGAGCCGTCTCCTTAAATAATTAAATTCAACCCAATTTACACGATTAACGATTACTACACTAACACTACCACTACCACCGTACAATCATTAACCCTTATCCTCGAGTGGCCTTTAGACCTTGACAAGTGATGACTCCCAAGTATAAAAGAAAAGTGCATAGTATCAAAAGTTGTTTTCTTAATTACAAAAAAAAAAAAAAAAAATTGATCAATTTGCGTGATTTTTGAAATATGACACTTTCGATCCGTGACGAGTATTATAAATATTTTTTCTGTATTTTTTTTTTTTTTTAATTAGGTTGATTTCTGGAGAAGGACCAAAATAAATAAATAAGCGTATAAAAATGACGTATTTTGAAGGAAATAGAATTTGGGACGTTAAAACCGTACACAACTGGATTCTTCCTTATTCACAGTAAAATAAAAAATGGTAAATATCTCGAAGACTTAAAAAAAAAAAAAAAAGTAACAACAGAAAAAAAAGCAACAAAAAAAAAACGAAGCGTTGTTTTCTCTTAAAGTAAAATAGATATTTGTTGTATATAAGAATTTGAAGTTACGTTCTTGGAAGATTCGTCGACATTATTCGAAAAAAGTAAAAAAAAAAAAAAAAAAAAAATCTTTCATTTTTTTTTTTTTTTTTACAGGTATTCTGTTCCTATTTACAATGCCTCCCCACGGGACAGAGTTAGACACCAGGGTCGTTTTTTTTAACGTGGAGAAAAGGAACAAAAATAAAAAATTGTCTCAGTCGTGAAGGATTTCTCTTCCACTGACAGAACAAGAAATTAAAGTGCAGCATCTGAAGAACAGATACTACACTGTGATCTTGTCCCGAAAGCCAAAGTTCTTCCTCGCCATTCTTGTTTATTTTCGAATTCGTAACATTTTCCAAAAACAGTCACGGTCATCGGACACAGAGGGCATTTCCCTGGAATATTCCAAAGAAAGTGAAAAAAAAAAAAAAAAAAAAAAAAAATGGGGATTAGGTTGTGTTTATTGCCTCCCCACGAGGGCAAAGTTAGACACAGAATCGGTTTTTACTTTTTAACATGAAGAAATTCCAGCTCACCCAATTAGGGCATTCTGGATTGAAACAAAAATTTAAATTGCCTCAGTCTAGAAGGACTTCTTCATTGACCGATGACATGATAGACTAAGTGTATTATTGTAGCATCAGAACAAATACTACACTTTGCTCCTAGCCAAAAGGCCACGGTTGTGGTTATAATAATAATAATAATAACAACCACAACCGAGCTGAATAAACATGTTACATTGAATAAAAACACTAAAAACATATCCTGTTAGTTAGAAAAGTAACTTATCTTTCCCTTGATAACATTTATTTGTTATATATTTGTTTTTTGACAACTTTTTCGAATCTATGTGTACAGTAATACAAACCCAATCCATGTTTCCTTTTCTCTACTGGATTTAACACCAGAGAGGACGACTCCTCTGGTAGAGGAGGAGCGTCGTCTGTTACAACGGCCGAAACGTTGTGCCAATAAAACCCAAGATGAGAATCAAATCAAAACAAACATTCACATCTCATCTAAAAAAATTCAGAATTGCAGGAACGCTATTATTTTGGGGGAAAAAATCTTAACATGGGAAGAGGGTGGGGTGGGGCTACCTTTGGCTATTCTGTACTTTCACCTAACAATTTAATAAACGAACGATACCGTAAAAAAAAATAATAATAATAATTAATAACGAAGGAGCAGCCAGAAGTGTGGTGGAAGCAATAACCGTAAAGATTACTTAAAAATACCGTAAGAATTGTATAAATAATAAATTATTATTATTATTATTATTATTGATAAATTTTTTACCTGGCTTCCAACTTAACATCTTCCTTTAAAATGACGTCTTTCCGTGTTTTCGGGTATGCTGAAATCGAATACCGCATTTAAATTTTCCGCAAATAAGTAGTTTTCCGGATATTAAGCAATGTCATTTCCTATGTTATTGCTGGTGGCTATCTTGTTACATGCACGTTTGCGCCTAATTTCTCGAGATTGCGTTTACACGCAAGAGCGCACGCTCGTGCATACCAATATGGCTACCAGCAATAACATAAGAAATTACATATCCGGAAAACTACTTATTTTGCGCAAAAATTTAAATGCGATATTCGTTTTCAGCATACCCCGTCATTTTAAAGGAAAATTTTAAGGTGGAAACGAGGTAAAAATTAAAGCCCCGGTCGGAGTTAGAATCAAGATGTAGTCAGAAGAGGTTACTCTCCTAGGCATTACCACCATTTTTAGAGAGGAATAGTTCTGTTTCCTAAGTGGTTACAGGTATTTATTTAATCTTAATTCACTTGGGGGGGGGGAGTTTTTCCTACATTAAAAACCGACTGTGTGGACACATTCATTTCTCGTCGGGGTGGGAGAGGTCATAAATAAATACAGGGACAGTCTTGGCTTTATCTGGCTACGATTAAAAGTATCTGTTTGCGCACTCATGCAGTTTAACATCCATAAGTAAATTAATTTTCATTTCAGGAGAGCTCCGTCCTGACAACGTAAGAACAAACAAAGCCCCCCCCCCATGGTAAGAACGGTTTTCTAAATTTGTTTATGAATGTTAAACTGCAGAAGTGTCTCTGTTCGATCTGAGGAGATCATCTTCCCAGGAATTACTTCCTCCTTTCAGAGGAGGAATTTAAATTACCTCTCGTCTGAGAGAGATGGGAGCTCATTCGCGATAAAGTGCCGATGGGACTATACAGGTATTTTTGTCTCTACACCCTGTGGTCCCTGTATGTATTTTTTTTGGGGGGGGGGGGAATAATTTTTTCACATTAAAAAACGAAGGTGCTTTTGCAGTTTACAGACCGTGCTGAAATAATAACGTTATTATTTAGAAATTTGAAGGGGAAGCAAAGTAGATTTTTTCAGGTGTTTATGCACTTATGTTACCGTGCTATTTTTAAAAAATAGTATTTTCAATTTAACTTTAAGTTTTACGATATTTTTGTTTTAATACTTAGGTGAAAGTACAGATTAATTACAAAGCACCATATTCATGTTAAGAATGGTTTTCTAAATAATAACGTTATTATTTCAACACAGTAAACATAAAGTGCATAACTTAAGTGCCGATTTTTATCCGACCTTTTTGGCTTGAACGAAAGTGTAGTATCTTTCGGTCTCGAATGGGGACGGGACGGCGTATCTTCCCAAGCATTATCTCCTTTTGGATAGGGGTGGGATTTAAATGTTATTGTTTTTCGCCTGAGGTGCCTTCATTGTTGATAGTGTCAATCAAACCTCGTGGTCCCTTTCGAATGGGAGAAGAACGGATGTCTGCATCCCTAACCACATTTAAAAAAAAACAGATTTTGTCCTCATGGGGAGTCAAGTAGGTACAACGGAAAAGATCGAGGAAGAAAAATAAAGAATATTACAGAAAAAAAACGAGAAGGAGAGTAAATATCGAACACGAAGTTTTAGTGTTTTTTTTTTGGGGGGGGCAATGTGGAATCTTAACTCACTGTTCTAAGGGAGGTAACTATTTTACTAAAGTAGTTGAAAAGAATGACGTTTTCTTACAATTACTCGAATGTTTTAAGAAAAAACGGTACTAGTGCACTTATTGATCCGTGCTGAAATAATAACGTTTAAAAAGCCATTCTTAAAATGGGGAGGGTGTTTTGTACCTATTCTGCACTTTAACCTTACAATTGAATAAAAAAAAAAAACAATTCGCTCAATACCATGACATTAAAGTTGACATATATTCGGTGGTTTTTTAATAGTATTTTGTCTAGTTTATTATTTATAACACCTTTTCCCAAACTTACCATGTTAAAGAGAGAGTCGGGCGCCATTTTGAATTTTCCAATACATCGGTAAACAATGTATGTTTTTCGAGCTGAATAAACATGTTACATTGAATAAAAACACAAAAAATATATCCAGTTAGGTAGAAAAGTAACTTATCTTGCCTTTGATAACATTTATTTGTTATATATTTGTTTTTTGACAACTTTTTCGAATCTATGTGTACAGTAATACAAACCCAACAATATCGCATTTTTAAATTTATTTATTTTTTTGTAATTAATATTATGAAATATTTTTACATAAAATTCTTAGTAAAATAGAGTTACCTCCCTTAGATCAATGAGTTAAGATTCCGAATTGCTAGATTTTCTGTATATTTGATATTTTATTAATAAATGGGAGATAAACAAGCTGACATTAAAAATGTATTTTTGGGTGCTTATTTAAAAAAATACAAAAAAGTATAATGTATGCACCAGTCACGTCACGAATATGTCATATTCAAAAAATTACCTAAATCAATCAAATAAGATTTTATTTTTAACTAAAGAAATCAAATTTTATAAGTAAGCAAAAAGAGACTTTCCCGCATTGCTAGCTTGAAAAAAAAAAAAAAACAAGGACAGATAACTTCACAATAATTCAAACTTGCGAGCCAAGCCTTGTAATGCTAACGATTGCACATTAATCGCTTCAAATCGTTTAAAAAGTATTTTCTTTATAAAAATAAGACTACCTGATCAATCTACGTGGTTTTTGGAATATGACATTTCCGTTCTGTGACAGGTAAATACTTCATAAAGATTTTCTCGTATATTTTTCATTAGGTTGAATTCTAAATAAGAACCCTCCCTTATTTTTTTAAGAAAATAAATAAAAGCTACAGGTGTAAAGAAAAAAAGTGTACTTCGTCGTCGTCGCCGCCGCCGCCACTATCTCTTTTAAAAGAATCACAAATACGAGGGTGGATCTTAAAAAACACACACACGGATAAAATCGTAAATCTATATATATATATATATATATATATACATTGACATTTAATATGTGAATAATTAATTATATTTATATTATTTATGAGATAGGTCTTTCATATATATATATATATATATATATATATATATATATATATATATATATATATATATAAACACGCGCGTACGCTACAGGATGAAAGTGTCATTTGTTTAATTTCAAACCTTTCGGATTATTGGATTACATATTCATTCCATTAATGACTCGGAGGATAAACAGTGGTTAATCTCTAAAAGAAACGGGAAGGATACAGCCGATAAAAATAATAATAATGAGGAATCGCGGAGGATGGTCTCGTACTTACTGTTTCTTTCCAATTCCTGATGGCGGAACAGGAAGTCGTCTGCTTCAAAAACCCGGAAGTTGGCAATACGAAAGAAAGAAAACCAAAATCAACCTTCAAGAGTCAAAAATGAATTCCTCTTACCCTTTTTTAATTGTTTCATCTTTTTTTTAGGGGGACAACATTAGTAACTTAACCCCAACTGTAATTTTCAAATAGACAGTAGAAAGGTGAAATTGACTTTTAACGGTTCCGAAAAAGGAACTCTGTGAGTTTTTTTTTTCTTTTTTTTTTTTTTACAAGGTAGTCACCACTTATCAAGGCCCGGAAGCCACTCGAGGATAAGGGTTATTATGTACAGTAATCAATGGGATAGTATCGTAGTAATCCTTAGTATTGGAGACTTGATAAAGTGCCTTACTTAAGAGGGCGGTTCATCAGGAATTTGTTTATGTTGGACTTGAAGACATCCAGGTTGCAGTCAGGTGGGAAACAGGCAAACGGAAGAGAGTTCCATAGTCGTACACTTCTAAGAATGAAGCTTTGTTCATGGAATCTACGTTTTGGTTTTGGCACAGATAAAGAGTGGGGAAAATTTTTGACAGTGGTTTCAACTAGACGGGTGTTTTTCGTGGAAGATTGGCGCGGGGGGACCAGAGATTGAAGTTCAGAATTTGTTTCCTATAGACTCAGCAACGGTTGGGCTGATTTTTAAAAAAATTTGCACCAATATACTTCATGTATCTGGCAGTGTTCTTAGATAGGTTTTGTAGAGGGATGTCTTTGATAAGTATCGATCGAAATAATCCGATGAAGGAAGGAACAGGCGATTTTGACCAAAGTTGACACCTTATACAGCCTAACATTACAAGTGCATTTAAGAAGTTTTATTACCACACAAGCAGAAGGACCCAGCATATAAAATCAACAGTATGTTCTAAGATATGACAGGATCACGTTCAAAATGAATGCTGCTGTTTAAAGCACAAATCAACCATGATACTTGACTTTTTTCATTTTGAATTTAAATTCAAGCCCTTATCACTGCACAAGCAAAAAAGCCCTACAAATAAAATCAACAGTAAGTTCTTTGATATGTAAGAGAAATTAATTTTTCTGTTTAGAGCACAATTGAAGTATGATACTTGACTTTTGTATTTTAAACTTCCTGCTAGTCTATTGTATAGTTAAAATTTCTTATCAAACTTTAGCATATAAAAGTGTCATAGAAACACATATGTCTGATCAGTAACCCCAAGTCCAGGTGGCAATACAAAATAAAGTCAGTAATGTACTTCTCTCGCTCTCTCTCTTGATTAATTTACCATTTTAATGGGACAAAACCAGTTAATCACTCTGTTACGTTCAAATCGAAAAAACTGTTGAAGAAGAAGACAAGAAATCTTATTTTAACAATTAAAATTAAACGTAGATTCCATGAACAAAGTTTCTTTCTTAGAACTGCTCGCCTGTGGAATTGTCTTCCGTTTTCCTGCTTTCCAGCCGACTACAATATGGTTGTCTTCAAGTCTGACGTAAACAAGTTCTTGATGAGCCGTTCCACTTGTTAACAAATTTACCGAATTTCCATTTGCTAACGATTACTGTATTGTCCAATTTCTACTGTACACTCTTTAAACCTTATCCTCGAGTGGCCTCTTGGCCTTGATAAGTGGTGATGCCTATGTAAAAAAAAACAAACAAAAAACATTTAAAAACAATTTTATCAATTATCTGCATGTTGGCTACATAACATCAGTTCTTCTCTCTTTCATCATCAACGTCTCTCCACAGGAACAGAGAACTTGAATGCCTACTGGAGAGAACTTGAATACCTACTGGAGAGAACTTGAATGCCTACTGGAGAGAACTTGAATGCCTACTGGAGAGAACTTGAATGCCTACTGGAGAGAACTTGAATGCCTACTGGAGAGAACTTGAATGACTACTGGAGAGAACTTGAATACCTACTGGAGAGAACTTGAATGCCTACTGAAGAGAACTTGAATACCTACTGGAGAGAACTTGAATGCCTACTGGAGAGAACTTGAATGCCTACTGGAGAGAACTTGAATACCTACTGGAGAGAACTTGAATGCCTACTGGAGAGAACTTGAATACCTACTGGAGAGAACTTGAATGCCTACTAGACACTATCCTCGAATATCTAAGGTTTCTGTACAGGGATTTGTCAGTGTCAGGACAACCTGGTATGAGGATACTTTTCCCTCGAAGTAATTTCTTCTCCATGTTCACGAAGCTGGATACTCCACCAGACTAGATAAATTCTTGTCCTGAAATCCAGTAAGACCAAGAGACCAAAATGAAAGATATACTACAACGTATGAAAATGGTTAATTGGGAAGAGAAAAATTATGTTCTCAATTTCTTTACTAACTCAGTGTTTGAGAGATAAAGAACTTTAATGGAACATTCGAATACCTATGTATCTCACATAGACTTCAAGTGTTAGCCCCAGGTCGTGGGCCCTTTGATTTCTGAGAACTTTGACTGAAGTAAAATAAAAATAAAAAATCGGAAAATACACTTGTAAATTCATTTTTTTAATCTTTAACAAATGTTTCTTACAGTTTAGATTTCTCTATTCCTGACACATTTAAGTTTCTACAAAACGCATTTATTGATTTCTCCCATAAATTAAACAGTATGATCCTGTCGATGCCGGATAAGTTTGAATTTCTTCTGCATATGACATAGATTTTAACCTTTAATGTTTTATCATTAAAATACCCCTTCGAATTTTAACCTACTTCCAGAAACACCTCTGGCAATTTCTTCTCCATGTTCACGAAGCTGGATACTCCACCAGACTAGATAAATTCTTGTCCTGAAATCCAGTAAGACCAAGAGACCAAAACAAAAGATATACTACAACATATGAAAATGGTTAATTGAGGAGAGGAAAATTATCTTCTCAATTTCTTTACTGTGTTTACAGTGTTTGAAAGATTGTAGAAGACTAGGATATAAGTACCCTAACTCGCTACAAGAAAAAATAATGAAACGAATAGAATGAAGAAAACAAAGAACTCAAATGCTGGAATAAAATAAACATGTCGTTTATTTTCTGATGAGAAATGAAAGTCTTGGGTGTACACGCGTTCATTTAGCCATTGATGACTACGCGCGTGGAAGGAAAGGGGAATGCAATAGAGAAACGCGAAGTGGCAAGCCAGCCTGTAGAAAGAGAGGGTTAAGCTCAGTAGAGCGTCGTGCGCATGTCTGTTTTGATGGACCAAAGCCGAAGGGGAGATAGAGTGAGAAAGTCAATCCAGTTCATGGAGAGAGAAAGCGTATAAAGTGTACGTACTATTTGTTGGCTTTTTGTCCCACATAGTAGCAAGTGGTGTGAGGCACGTGCGTGCGCGTGCATGCCGAAAAGGCACGCTGTCGGTCCGTAGACCGTACAGCTCGAAATCTGGTCCTAAAAGGGAGAAGCTGCTTATTGCTCTTGCTTTTATAGTTGTTTCCGCTGGTCTTTTGCGCATGTGTGGATTTCCTTTGAAAGGGGAAGTGACGTCGTCCGTGTGTGCTTACGTGTGCGTGTATGTGAGTACATGTGTGTACGTTAGCGTGTGTGTATATATACACGTGAATGTGAGTGCATGTACGCGAACGTGAATATATGTACGTGTGTGGACGTGGGTGCGTATGTCTGTGTGCGCGTATGTATATGACAAGTAATATAGCTTGAAATGTGAACGCGTGTTTTTGTGTGAGACTAAAAAAGGCTCGCGCAAGATAAAGAAATTTAATAGAACATTTGAATATCTATGTATCTCATATAGAGTTCAAGTGTTAACCCCAGGGTGTGGGCCCCTCGATTTCTGAGAACTTCAGTTGGAATAAAATAAAATAAAGAACACCTTCCACGACTAATGAAATATTATGTGCAGTATGTACATTTCATTCATGCTAAAAAAACTGGAGAATCGACAATTTCAGTCATTTTTAGAAGAACTGGACTTTGATCACTCAGATATTCGGTATTTCACTGCAATTCATTGGTTCAGCAGCAACTTTGAGAAGATTTTGTAAGGAAAGAAATTGAACACAATTCAAGATGTTACACATTTCACTATCAATAATTTCCCCCACTCTTTATCCGTGCCTAAACCTAAATGTAGACTCCATGAACAAAGCTTCTTTCTTAGAACTGCACACCTGTGGAACATGAACAAAGCTTCTTTCTTAGAACTGCACACCTGTGGAACATGAACAAAGCTTCTTTCTTAGAACTGCACACCTGTGGAACTGTCTTCCGTTTGCCTGCTTTCCAACTGACTACAATATGGTCGTCTTCAAGTCCAACGTAAACAAATTATTGATGAGCCATCCCCTTAAGTAATCCAATTTACCAAATTTCCACTACTAACGATTACTACGACGTGGAAAGTGTTTCTGTGTGGAAACGTAGATTAAAGATTAGACAGACCTGTTGAAAAAGAGAAGTGTTCATGTGTGTGTATCGAAGTTATGGTCCGTAGCCATGATATATTATTTGTCTCCTTAAATTTAGTAGTAGAATCGTCGCTTCTACACTATTGGGACGAAATGTCGGAAATTGTAAAACTGAACTTCACATGAAAACAATGGTATCTACACATTCCTTGTATTTTTAAGATGATTACATCCAAAAATTATGAAAATCGCTAAGGTAGAAAATTATTTATTAAAGAAAATAAAAAATAGAATTTGCTGAAAATGATCATAAGACACAGGAGAGTTCAAAAGAGAGGTAATTTCCCTTTTGATTTAAAAAAAGATGGCGGCAATTTTTCACCTGCTAACAGGATTAAAGTTGTCTTTTTTTAATAATTCATTAATATTCAGGTAATTTCGACTGCATAATTTGGAAGCTACCATTATAACTTAATACTTGGCCTTTTGGCCAAGATCAAAGTGTAGTATATGTTCTTCAGATGCGGCACTTCCATTTCTCGTTCTCTTTCAGTGGAGGAGAAATCCTTCACGACTGAGACAATTTTTATTTTTGTACCTTTTCTCCACGTTAAAAAACGACCCTGGTGTCTAACTCTGTCCCGTGGGGAAGCATTGTAAATAGGTACCATTATAACTTATTAGAATTGACAAAAAAATCAACAGAAACCATTGTTTTTTATCTGAAAACTCCATTTATCGACTAAAAAATTCCGTCCCAATAGTGTAGAAGCGGCATCGAATCATGTGTCATAAAAGATTAGAGACAATACTATAGGATGAGAAAGAGTTTTTGTGTGTATCGCCTGGAAGTTTGTGTGTGGAAATAACCATGTCTTCGTTGAACCCCGTGCCAGAAGGCTGGGTGAGTTCTATTGAATCCCTAGAGAGAAATGGGGTGGGGTGGGGTGGGGAGACAGGTCTGTTCCACATGGAATTGTTGTCAGTCCAAGATCTGTGAAAAAATCGAGAGAGCATGCTGCCGGTTTAGCCTTTTATAAACTCGGTCACATAATTGAGAGCTGGTTTCTGATTGAACAAGCCAGGAAGGAAGTGTATTCAAAATCTCCAGCTGCGAGAATTTGCTCCTGCTTGTGTTCATTGCAATTTCGTCTGCTAGAATACTTTTAACAGTCCCGAGCAATCTTTCATATAGTTGATCAAACTTTAGTATAAAAATGCCATGAAAACACACTTTCTTAATCCTACCATTAACGGGTGATATTATGAAAAAACAAAAAACAGCTTCATGACAGGAGAAGTCAGTAATGTAATTTTTTACTCTCTCTTAATTATTTCATCATTTTAGCACACCATAGAGCCCTTGAGGTTTTTTACAGAGCACTAACAAGATAATTTCTAAAATAAATATAAAAAACATTAATCTCAAATTTTAACTAATATCTGTTTATTAGTTGTTTCTGATTGTGATTTTATTATATTTTCATGTTTATAACCATTTTTTGTTTGTTTTTGTTTAATCAAAAATTGTTGCATTTTTTTGTTAATTTATTTTTTTATTTTCTTTTTCATGAAACATCCTAAAACTCTTTACAGTTGTAGTTATGTATTATATATCTTTCCAGTAAAAACGATTAATAATCAAATGTCTGTAGCCATTTAATTTTTCCATATAAAGTATTTGGTCCTTTTTAAAAAAGGGCTTCCAAAGCCCCTCAGCCTCACTCACCCATTTTAGGAAACCCTGATTTACACCTTGTTTCACTTGACACTATAGGATCTTCAGTGGCTGTAAATATGAGCGTACTTGATGCATTTGCGTTTCTTATTAATTCTCTTTGGATATGTGATAGATCTTGGTTTGTTAAATTCCTGAATTCAACCTGAAACTTTTTTTTTGTTTGTTTTTTTTTATTTATTTTTTTTTTAATTACATTTTCACCCCAAACAAGGTACATTGCCACTTTGTTGTAGGCAGCTACTATCAGGGACATAGGCATCAGGGGTACTGTATAGGGAGTTGGGCAGCAAGATGTCGGTTCACGTTACACTTGAACTTCTGCATGTCAGTACAGTTGGGGAAGCAGGGACCTGGAAGGGAATTCCAAAGTCTAGCTGTTCTGGGGAAGAAACTACTGGAGTAGAAGGCTCTCTTACATCTAGGGATCTCTACTGTGAAGGGGTTGGATTTAGCTGCTTGTCAGATTTGTCGGGGGTATTTACGTTGAGGGGGTACAAGTGCTTGCAGTTCGTCAGAGCATTCACCGTTGAAGTACTTGTAGAGCAGGTAGAGGGATGCAACATTTCGTCGATGGGACAGAGGCTTAAGCTTAGATGACAGTTCAGGACCTATCAGGTTGGCGACCCTCTTTTGAAAAAATAAAGTAAACAAGAGTTACTTCAATGGAATATGCTCCAAGGAACTTACTGAGATTAGCAATTGTATCTGTGTAGCTTTCTGAACAACTTAGTTGTGACCGACCTCACCCATCAAAATCGACAGTAGTATTATATATATATATATATATACATATACTAGTCTCCCCTTTGGCCCTTAAAGGGTAAGATGAAAAATGTTCAAAATAAAAAATTGTTTTGAGATTATATTGCCTTTTATTGTCTTGAGAAAACATCTTTTTAAGTGATAAGTAAAAAAAAATACAACTCAGGAAGCCTCTGGAGCACTACTGCAAGCACTAAAAAGCAGTACTAAAACCAAGTTTTTCCATCCCACTTCCTTGAAGACAAAATATTTTTTAAGTAAAGCTTGAAAAAAAAAAATTGTCAAAATCCACAGGTGCGCTACTAAAAGCAGCAAATATGGTTATAAATATGATTATAGTTATGTATTGTATATTTAAATTAGTTTTTTTTAACTCAACGGAGTTAAATTACATTTATTTGTACCTATTTACAATGCCTCCCCACGGGACAGAGTTAGATACCAGGGTCGTTTTTTAATGTGGAGAAAAGGTACAAAAATAAAAATTGTCTCAGTCGTGAAGGATTTCTCCTCCACTGAAAAAGAACGAGAAATGGAAGTGCCGCATCTGAAGAACAGATGGTATTTATTTGCTCCCCCACCGAGCAAATTAGGCACAAGGCCGATTTTTAATGTGAGGAGTGAAGGGAGGGGGAAGGGAACAAGGGGACCAGCTCCCGAGAGGTGGGAAATGGGAGCTGGTTAATGGTCAGGCATGTGGGGTTGCCCCCACATCTGGTCTTTGCTAGTCATAGCTAGTCATAGCTTGCAGCATCTGAAGAACAGATACTACACTTTGATCTTGGCCAAATGTAAGGAAAACACATTAAAATAAGTTAAAACAAAAAAAATACTGTTGAGCTTGTGTATGCTTCGAATAGCAGCAGTGGTTTTTAATATCGGACTTAAGACTGGGAGGCCATGAAATAGGTAAGCAGACACACTTTTTGAAACTGGAAGTCAGGAACCGGATGGACAGTTTAAACGTCCAAGCAAGTAATCTGATCTGAATTTTATAATTATATAGATTTATATCTGTGTGTATGTATATATATATATATATATATATATATATATATATATATAGAGAGAGAGAGAGAGAGAGAGATAGAGAAAGATCAATAAATCAGTAATATAAAGAATAGGATCACAAAGGTTGATTAACTAAGAATATAAAAAAATGTAGAAAAACACCAAAAGAATGTCACTATGACATTTTTGCAACTGTACAAGGGCATTGCAGCTGGAGGAGATTACTTACTGCATTTGTATTGCCACAACATAAATACCCCCCTCGCGCAAGCAGCAAATTTCCACCCTTTCACTGTGGAGGTCCCCAGATGCCGGAAGACTTTCTACTGTAACAGCTTTTTTTTTCTCCAATCATCTGCCTTTTTTTTCTTTTCGTATACACGCGTGCGCACACACACACACACACGCACACACACACACACACACACACACGCATGCACGCAGGCACGCATACTATTTTTTTACAAGAAAGTCACCACTTATTAAGGCCTGAAAGCCACTCATGGATAAGTGTTAATGAATGTAAGCTGGTAGTGTAGTAATCGTTAATGGTACAGATTGGGTAGAATTTGGATTATTTAAGGGGACTGCTCAACAAGAATTTGTTTACATTGGACTTGAAGGCTACCATATTGTAATTGGCCAGGAAGCAGGCCAGTGGAACAGTGTTCCACAGGTGAGGTAGTTCTCGGAAGGAAACTTTGTTCTTGGAATCTGCGTTTAGATTTTCGGCACAAATAGAGAGTGAGGGAAACTGATGGTAGTGATTGTAGCTAGTCGAGCGTTTTTTGTGAAAATTTGGCGAGGGGAGACCATAGATTGGAGCTCAGACGAGCACTTGTTGCCATGAAAATAAAACAGAGACATGATCGCGACGTCTCTTCTGTGGTTGCATATACGATACATATATCCATGCACCCACACACATGCCCGCACACTGACACACGCACGAACACACATACACACACACACACATAAGCATGCGCACAGACACACACATATGCCCACACATACACACATACGCAATCACACACACATGCACACACGTACGCACGTACGCAATAACACACATACACACATATGTAATCACACACGCACACACATACACACACATACACAATCACACACACGCACGCGCACACGCACACACATACACAAACATGCACACACACATACACAATCATACACACACACGTACGCAATCACACACACATGCACACACACATACACGCAATCACACACACACGAACACACACATACAAACACACACGCAATCACACACACACACACACACACTCACGCACGCACACACACACACACACACACGCATTCATTTTCAGCTTTGGTTAAAATAACAGTTTGTATATCCCATATCTTCCATAATAGTTTAATGTTTTTCCACTTGATACTGATCTGAGAGGATGCTGCTGTGTCGGATGAAGATGATGAAATGAGGATGTTTATTCTTGCAAAGTCAAAAGGAATGTGCATCTGGTGATGAAAAAATGTCAATTGGTATACTGGTTTCCATTACAGAAATGAACGATCCAAGAAACTACTGTTCCTACCTCTGAATCCCATATCAGCGAGATTCGTTTTGCCACTCGTTATTTCTCTGATCGCCAATTTTAAATTTTATAAATAAAAGAAATCAAAACGTTGTCTGGCACGCGCGTGCGCACACACACGCACGCACACACACACACACACACACACACACACACACACACACATAATTCCGGGTTAATATTTTTCAGAGGTGAAGCAACTAATGAAGTTTTAACAAGGTTCGTACAAGAGTGCTCAATACCAAAGTAGGGCAAGGTATAGTTTTTATTTCTTTTACATAAGCATTTATATGTCGCTACATATTCATGAGTATGTTTCGGTCAGCCAGTTACAAGTAACTAGAGATATTTGTAACTGGCAGACCGAATGTGTGGCGACATAATAATGCTTATGTAAAACTAATAAATATACGTATATATATATATATATATATATATATATATATATATATATATATATATATATATATATAAAGTGAACGTATCTGTGTACATCTCCCTACGCAATAACTCTGTCAATTTTTAGTCTACTGACTTGAAATTTGAAATACAGGGTACTGAGATTTGGGAAAATCGATGTGATCGGTTTTTGGCCAGAAATTTGGCAATTAAGGGGTCAAAGTTCAACGATTTGACCTTTGAGAACTCTACCAAACTCCTCTGACAATTTTGGGTCTACACACTTGAAATTGTAGATATAGGTTCCTTGGACATGGATCTAACTTAATAACTTGATTTGAGCCGAAAACAATAAATTTTAAGGGGTCATAATAGGGGTCAAAGTTTTTTTAAAAAATTGACCTCTGCGGTCTCTTCCAAATTACTCAGACAATTTCTGGTGTAAATATTTGAAATTTTACATAAAGGGTATTCAGAGATAGGGCAAGCTTTTTCATCAGTTTGAGTCGAAAATTTTTAGTTACCAATATATAAATGTATGTATGTATGTCTGTTTGCATGTCTGCCTTAAACTTTCAATAGAGGCGACGGATTTTACCAAAATCAGTATTGTTTTAAAGTTCGACCTTTCATACGACAAATATCGAAAAATTTGCTAAAAACATTAATATCTTCCCCTTCAACTAGGCACTTTTCTACAAGGGAGGAGGGTCACTTTTTTCGCCAATATTTTTTAAAGTTATCCTCTCCTTTAGATTATCTAGCCTTACTTTTAAAAAATGTTGCTTCCGGTTTGGCGGTGGTCGTGACAGCATAAACGTTAGGTTTTACCCCGTTCTTTTCGTCCTTTGCGGTACAGGTTCGAGCCTGCCTTCCTACTACCACTTTTTTTTTTTTTTGCTCAACATACACATCCAAACACCCGGGCAGCGCCGGGCTGAAATGCTAGTATATATATATATATATATATATATATATATATATATATATATATATATATATATATTATTAGTTTTAGTTATATATAGGTAAATTTTCAGATTAGGTCCACCACTACAATTTTCTTTTAAATGATGACTTTAAACGGTTTTCGGCCATGCTGAATATGAAAATCGCTTTGTAATTTTGCAGAAATAATTAGTTATCGAGATATAAAAAGTTTTAGTATGTATTGTATTCTTTGGCGGCCATCTTTGTTACATGCGTGGATTTGAGTCACCCATATTGGAGCCTATTCGTGACCAGACACACACACAGACATTCAGTTTTATATTATATATATATATATATATATATATATATATATATATATATATATATATAT
Organism: Euprymna scolopes; assembly: GCF_053919585.1. Classification (NCBI taxonomy): domain Eukaryota; kingdom Metazoa; phylum Mollusca; class Cephalopoda; order Sepiida; family Sepiolidae; genus Euprymna; species Euprymna scolopes. Next base: position 5,221,141 of record NC_136492.1, on the reverse strand, counting down.
ACTAGCAAAAGTACCCGTCGTTGACTGAGTTCAAAAACAGCCTACAGAAAATGGACTCTGATTTATGAAAGTATGATAGGTTATGAAAAGGAAGGGTTGTAAAGAGATAGCTTCGAATTTGGGGCTATCAAAACCAAAGCAAAATATGATGAAAGTAAAAATAAAATAGATAAACCCCATATACCGTAACTGTTCACACTGAAACACTTATCACAATATTTTGTGAATCTATATTAAAAAACCTTGTTAAACTTTGTGACATATTTCCATTCTATGGAGGTCAGGCGCAAACGAACACCCCATCATTTTATTATACCATATTTCTTCAAACTGAAACATAATTATCAAAGTATACTTATGCATATAGATATGAAAAGTCTTTATTAAGGTTTGTGCCTATTTCCATTCTATGGAGGCCAGGCGCAAACGTAGACCCCCACAATTTTTCACCTGCTAACACAATTAAAGTTGTTTTTTTAAATAATTCAGTAATATTCAGGTAATTTCGACTGCATAATTTGGGAGCTACCATTATAATTATTAGAATTGACAAAAAAATCAACAGAAACCATTGTTTTTTATCTGAAAACTCCATTTATCGACTAAAAAATTCCGTCCCAATAGTGTAGAAGCGGCATCGAATCATGTGTCATAAAAGATTAGAGACAATACTATAGGATGAGAAAGAGTTTTTGTGTGTATCGCCTGGAAGTTTGTGTGTGGAAATAACCATGGAGAAGCCATTGTTTTTTTTTATGTGAAAACTCCATTTATCGACTACAAAATTTCGTCCTAATAGTGTAGAAGCGCCTATATATATATATATATATATATACATATATATATATATATATATTAAATTAGAATATCCTTAAAAAGCGAGACTCATTTAAAATAGTGCCCCCAAAATAGGCTAAAAACTAAGTTATAGGAAGATGTTCTTGGCTGTAAGGGTTGTACGAAACTAAAAAATAAGTATAAATATGAGCTCCATTTAATATGGAGGGAAAAAATAAACGTGTTCACAACGGATTGAAGAACTTGTTGGGAATAGTTGTAAGCGTCTCTGTGGAGTGACTGGATGGAAGATTTACAGTTCTATGGACGAGAGGTAATTGTCCATCCTTTCACGAAACAGCTGTAAGAGCTTAACGCCAAAAAAAGTGAATTTCTATTCATGTAGGTTGTGATTTTATTCAATTTACGTATATATATATATATATATATATATATATATATATATATATATATATATATATATATGAAAAAAGTGTCTAATCTGATAGAGGAATCTGTGTGAAGACAACGATCAATGTGTATGAGGCAGAAATAATAAATACCGAAGATATCTTAAAGCTCTGGAAAGGTTTTATAAAATCCGTAAAATACTGAACATCAAGAGGAAGTCTTTTACACCCGATACTGACACCATCGAACAATCTAACAACTATAACATAGAAATGAGAATCGTCAAAAATCAAATGCGTTGGATATTTAGTGAGGATGAGATTTCCAAAGAGACCGCAGCAAAGAACTATGAAACGGTTTAAGGATGCACAGAGGTATAACGTTAAGATTGGTGTGAATAACTGGGAAGTTCAAATCGTGGATCGAAATAATTGGAGAAAAGTAATTCATAGAAAGATGCAGAAGATTTGATCAAAAACGTATTTTTTAAAATTTTTTTTGTTTTTTTTATTTTTTTTGTTTTTATTATTTTTTGTTTTTTTTTTATTTTTTTTGTTTTTTTTTTTATTTTTTTTATTTTTTTTGTTTTTATTACATTTTCACCCCAAATAAGGAACGTTGCCACTTTGATGTAGGGGCTACTATCAGGGACATAAGCTACAGGGGTACTATGTAGGGAGTTGGGCAGCAAGATGTCTGTTCATGTTACACTTGAACTTCTGCATGTCATTACAGTTGGGGAAGCAGGGACCCGGAAGGGAATTCCAAAGTCTAGCTGTTCTGGGGAAGAAACTACTGGAGCAGAAGGCTCTCTTACATCTAGGAATTTCCACTGTGAAGGGGTGGGATTTAACTGCTTGTCGGGGGTATTTACGTCGAGAGAGTACAAATGCTTGCAGTTCGTCAGAGCATTCACCGTTAAAATACTTGTAGAACAGGCAAAGGGATGCTACATTTCGTCGATGGGACAGAGGCTGAAGCTTAGATGACAGTTCAGGGCCTATCAGGTTGGCGACTCTCTTTTAAACCTTGTCTAGGAGCGAGAGACTAGTAGCAGATGCATCAGCTCAAATATGACAACAATACTCCATACATGGGCGAATGGTAGCCTTATAGAGGTACAGGATACTTTTGGGCGTTAGTAGCTTTCTAGCACGGTAGAGAGAACCTACCTTCTTTGCATCGGTCCTGGCAATACTCTCAATGTAATTGTTCCAACTCATGTTTCCTGTGAACGTCAGGCTGAGGAGTTTAAAAGATGTACTCAATTAAAAGATGTAGATCAAGAGTTTTTGGCCAATATTGAAACATGCTCTTAGAAAATAAGATGAATCTGCAATTCCTGACGAATTTCAACAAGAAGAGTGTTAGATTTTTTTTTCTTTGTTTGATGCACCATGCGAAGTCACACAATGGGGTAGATGGCCTTTACACTGCCCACCACAACAAAGTATGTAAATACCTCCATTGGAAGATCTGTAGAGAGATGCAGCTTGACAGACCGACGAACATCTGGGAACATGAACCACCACCGATAACATCAAATGGAAAAGTGAATGTATTCTACGACAAGACATACAGGTGAGCAGATACATAAAAGACAAGGCCATCAAGCCAGATATTGTAATATGGAACAAGTCCGAAAGAACTGCGCTCATTATCGATGTCACAGTCCCAAATGATTTTGGCCTTAATAGAGCTGAACGGGAAAAGATAACAAAATATCAGGACCTAAAAAATGATCTAAAAACCACATAGTATCTCAAAGAAATAAACATTATACGGGCTGTGACAGGAGCAACTGGCTTAATAAAAAAGAATCTTCAGAAATACTTAGAAGCAATCCCGGAAAGACCAAACTGTAAGAAAATACAGATAACAGCCATAAAGTGAACAGCGTCTATTCTTAAAAGAGCCCTCGGTTATAAATTTAAATCTTAATGGAATCAAGTGTTCGCTTTAAGACAGAGCCCTTTGAACTCTATTTTCTTTTTTTTTTTTTTTTTTTTTTTTTTTACAAAGAAGTTCCCACTTATAAAGGGCCAGAGGCCACTCGAGGATAAGGGTTAAAGAGTGTACAGTGGTCAAAAGGACAATATAATAGTAATCGTTAGAAGTGTAAATTTGGTAAATTGGATTACTTAAGGGGAACGGCTCATCAAGAACTTGTTTACATTGGACTTGAAGACGGCCATATTGTAGTCAGCTGGAAAGCAGGAAAATAGAACAAAGTTCCACAGATGAAGAAAGAAACTTTGTTCATGGAATCTATGCTTAAGTTTTGTTCATGGAATCTATGCTTAAGTTTAGGCACAGATAAAGAGTGGGGGAAATTATTAATAAGTTGCGTAATTGTGATATGTATTCTTTGTTTTATAAAACTAATTGAAGTATATTAATAAAAAAAAAAAAGGGATAAGACCAACAATTTTATGAAGACGTGCTGCCACCCAGATCACCCAACTATTCTGTGGATTTAAATCAAAATGTAGATTCCATGAACAAAGCTTCTTTCTTAGAAGTGCACGCCTGTGGAACTCTCTTCCGTTTGCCTGTTTCCCACCTGACTACAACTTTGATGTCTTCAAGTCCAACATAAGCAAGTTCCTGATGAAGCGCCCCCTTAAGTAAGACACTTTATCAAATTTCCATTTCTAGCAATTACTACGATATTATCCCATTGATTACTGTACATGCAATAACCGTTATCCCCGAGTGACCTCCGGGCCTTGATAAGTGGTGGCTCCCATGTAGAAAAAAAAAAAATAAATAAACAAGTCGTTTGACAAGACATTCAAACTTAAGTGCCTACTAGACATTATCCTCGAGTGTCTAAGGTCTCTCTGTACAGGGGTTTGTCAGAACAATCTGGCATGAGGATACTTTTTCTATAGTAGCAAACCCTGACCAACTATTAAAAACCACATAGTATTCACAGCCCAAATAAGATCTCCTTGGTATAGCTAACCCACACTAGCTTTTACGAGGAATGGTGCACCTTCTCCAAATGACGTTACTACAAGTAGCAACAATAAACTGGACACTCCACCAGACTAGAAGAATTCTTGTCTTGGAATCCAGTAAGACCAAGAGACCTAAAAAAAAAATATACTAAAACATATTTAAAGGGTCAATTGGAGAAAATTATGTCCCAACTTCTTTATTAACTCGGTGTTTGAGAGGTAAACAACTATAATGGACTTTTTTTTTTTTTACACTTATTAAGGCCAGGAGGCCACTCAAGGATAAGAGTTAAAGAGTCTAAAGTAGTCAAAAGGACAATATAGTAATCGTTAAAAGTGTAAATTTGGTAAACTGGATTACTTAAGGGGGACGGCTAATCAAGAACTTGTTTACATTGGACTTGAAGACGGACATATTGTAGTCAGTTGGAAAGCAGGTAAACAGAACAGAGTTCCACAGGTGTGCAGTTCTGAGAAAGAAGCTTTGTTCATGGAATCTACATTTAGGTTTAGGCACAGATAAAGAGTGGGGGGATGTTCGAATATTTATGTATCTCATATAGAGTTCAAAGTGTTTGCCCCAAGAAGGGGGTGGAGCTTGATTTCGGAAAACTTTGAAGGAAAATGAAATAAAAACTGTCCCTCGACAAGCACCAGCAAATATTGGCAAGTTTCCTTGCCACATCTGTGAACGATAACGCAAGACCGAATCTGGGTTAAAGGTGCAAAAAAATTAGTAATTATATGATGATGCTGTGTCGGATGATGACTGATCTGATGAGGATGTTTATTATTCCGGAAATGCCAGGAATTTACATCTGCTGAAAAAAAAATGAAAGTTGCAAAAAGAAAAAACACCAAAGAAAACAAAAGCAAAAGAGAAAAGTCAATTGGAGATGGGCGTCAGTGAGAATCAGTGGATTTACAATCTAAAGATGACTTTTTGTGATGAGTGTTTTCCAGTATCCATTTCGGACATGCGACACCCAACAAACTCCTGTTCTAATCTCTGAAGTCCATTTTATTATTTTATTCTTATTTTTTCTTCTTTTTTTTTATTTTTGTGATTATCAATTTTTTGTTTTACTTCTGCGATTATCAATTTTTTTTTATTTGTGATTATCAATTATTTTTTTCTGTGATTATCATTTTTTTTTATTTGTGGTTATCAATTTTTTTTTTATTTCTGTGATTATCATTTTTTTTATTTCTATGATTATCAATTTTACATTTTATAAACAAAAGAAAGTACAATGTTGCTTCTTGTTGATTTTAGATGCCTGGCACCAAAGCAAACCCCACGATACTAACCTTCCAAAAGTGCCTGAGCAGCCCCGTCGGCATTCCCTGATAAGAGCACTACTGGCGATTAGCAATAAACTAATCCCCTTCTCAAAAGAGAGGATACAAAGCCTGGGAAGGGTGAACCTTCTAGAACTGCACAGAATGAGCACTACACTGCAATTGACAGGGATCAGGTCATTACAAGAATGGTCTAATTTCGATGGGGGGGGCGAAGATAAAAATCATTAACCTCTTAGAAGTGCACGGAATAAGACTTTGTCTATTTATTCTATAAATTGATGAGAATCAGTGGATATCTGATGTTATTTAAAAAAAAAAAAAATTTTTTTTCATGGAAATCGCTCCAGACAAAGCATGAAACCATTTGATGTAAGGAGCTAAAAGAAAAAGAAAAACAAAAACTACTACTCCAAGGTCAAAAACTTACCTATAGTTACATGAAATAGATTCTGATCTAGAAAACAGCAATTCTTCCCCGTTTGTCAGAATAGAATGTGAGTAAAGGAAGTTAGAGTTATGTGGCTCCCGAAAGTAAACCCAAGATCCACTTCCTACTCTTCCGAAATTACTGTTTGCGATAATTGCTTGTTAGTTTCAACTACGAAAGAAACTCCTGAATCCCATATCAGTGAGAATCAGTGGATTTACAACATTACGATGCTCTCATTCTCATTTTGTGATAAGCATTTTACAGTTTCCAGTAAAGTGATGTCATTCTGCAGTGTTTTTTTTTTTTTGCCGTTGAAATTAGTAGCATAAAGAGTGGGTATACACATTCTGCCTCTTGAAAATGGGAGTTGCTCCCGAAAATATTTGAGGAATATACCATCTACAGTCAAGAATATACCATCTATAATGAGGTAAATAAATATTTGTTGGAAACTATTGAACTATTATTATTATTTATTTATTTATCTGTTTACAATGGCTGAATAATTCCTGCATTGACAAGCCTTCAAACACACCTTTTAGCATGTCGTTCCAAATGGTACATCGATTCAAACTCGGCTTATCCAAACTATGTAATGTAGTTTGCGATTAAGGAAGTTGATATGAGAGTGATGGTGGCTAAGTCAGGGCTGGACTTAGGTAATTGGTGGCCCTAGGCAAAGTGAATTTGGTGGCCCCCAAATGAAATAGAAAAATAAAAGATAAATACCAAAAAATGAATTTATGCAATTTATTAAAAACTAGATGCATTTATATTTAAATCAACAAATAACTGAAATTTATACGAACATATTCGCGCAGATGTCATACACCTTCAACAAAAAAATCAACTTTTCGTGCTTTGATGGCCGAATGTGGCGGCGGATGATGAGTAATGAAATTTAAGATAGCACCTCTTTGTCTGAAATGAAACGCTCCACCTCTCCCCCTCTTCTTCCCCCTCCACCTTTCGTTTGTATTTTTAAATAAATAGAAAAACGGGTTTATAATATGAATATCAATATACAAAAAAAAAAAGAAGTTTTCGTTTCATATTCACAACAAAATTATGAATGGAATTTAAACGCTTTATTCTAAGAATTTCAAGTAGAAAAGGCACCTGTAACCCCTAATTGTATGTTTTTTAATTTTTATTTATTTACTAGCATGAGTGCCCGGCGTTGTCCGAGTGTTTGGAGGTGTATGCTGAGCAAAAAAAAAAAAAAAAAAAAAAAAAAAAAAAAAAAAGGTCAATTTTTTAAACTTTGACCCCTATTATGACCCCTTAAAATTTATTGTTTTGGGCTCAACTTAAGTTATCAAGTAAGATCCATGTCCAAGGATCCTATATCTAAAATTTCAAGTGCGTAGACCCAAAATTGTCGGAGGGGTTTGGTAGAGTTCTTAAAGGTCAAATCGTTGAACTTTGACCCCTTAATCGCCAAATTTCTGGCCGAAAACTGATTACGTCGATTTTCCCAAATCTCAGTACCCTGTATATCAATTTCGAGTCTTTAGACTTAAAATTGACAGAGTTATTGCATAGGGAAATGTACACAGACACACACACATTCACTTTTATATATATATATAGATTTTACTGTTACATTAAATCTATGGTCCTGGATATGACCTTAAACGATACACAGTGGTGAGACCCCAGCTTGCGAGCTTGAGCTTTGAGGAGTGTGGAGCCACCCTTTAATTGCCATTGCTCTCAGGTCCACTCTGACCCGGAGTGGTAGTACCTGTTAGGGTCCCAACTATGGGTTAAATAGAAACCAACTTGAAAACAACAAATATATTCTATTAAAAATTTTTCTTTAAAATCTTTGGATTCGGCATTAAATAACCTGAAAAGGGTTGATATGCCGTAAAACAAAAACAACAAAACAAAACAATAAATCTATTTAATCCATGGGGTTAGCATGCTCCTGATCCATTGCAATTATATACTTAGTATCGCTTGCATTGAGGTTTAAATCTTGAACCTCCAGAAGAATGTCATTTACAACTGAATTTAACCAAGTACTCTATCTGTTATGCCACTGGTCTTTGCATGGCGTAACGGATAAAGTACTAGTTAAAATTCAGTTCTAAGTGAAACTATTCTTATTATTTACAACTTCCACCCAGTCATGGCTGATGGAATAGGAGAATGCTACCTTAAATAAAGGGTTCCATTCAAAATTCTGTGCAGATTCTAGAGTTTGAGAGAAATCTTCTCAAGTTTGACAAGATACAACTGAAGAAGGTCAGCAGTTACGTTGGTAGAAACATTGCGAAAATAACGCTCAAGATGAGAACAGTAGTTCAATGTAATACAAATATACAAAAAAAAAATTGATATGTTTTTTCTTATAAATCCTGTGTGAGGCTCCCACTAATCAGAGTCCCTAAGCGACTAGCTAGTTTGCCTATGTCTAACGCCAGTTCTGGCTAAGTGGTTAACAGCACAGACTAAAAACCTAACTGTGCTAGGTTCAAATCCAGTTTGTTCCACAGAAACACTTTCATGAAACCCACAGCTAATCTTGTATCTAACTTTCTGGAGAGGACATAGATAATTTAAAGAGGTTTTTATACTATTATCTAAGCCAAGAGCCACTCGAGGATAATGAGATTGATGAGCTGTCAGTTGCTTATTTGTTTTTACTGTTTTTCTCCCCCCCCCCCAAAGGCATAGCGCCACTTGAACGGAATGGATACTATTTGGGATCAAATCTACAGGGATACTACGCCTGTAGTATGCTTGTAGATTTGAAGGTGATACTAAAATTGTCCCCCCTAAAGAAAACAACTCGACAACTTTATTTTGAAACTTTTATTGAAAAAAAAATCAATTCAGGTAATTTGATTATGTAGTAGAGCTGACATCTATTTAATGTAGCCGCCTTCAGCCTCAATCACCGCCTTTTCCACAAGTGCTAGTAGGAGCTCGGTAAATACTCAGCAGATGACAGTGATCAGGCTGGCTTTGGTGTTATGGGGAGGTCGTGTTGGAGATGTTCTTAATGGTTGAAAAAGAAGGGGAGGGCCAGTGAGAGAAGGGTGCAAAGTCATAGCACTCCTTCTGAAGCCAAGCCTGGTCTTTTCGAACTTGTGGGCTGGCACCAAATCCTGCTGCCATATCCAGAGTCTGCCAGCAGCCACCTGATTGCACCAGAGGACCACCCCACACTTCAACACATCGGTCGTCAGTTGATTTACTATTAAAATAAAAAAACTTTTTGTTTATAATATTTTTCACCTCAAAGTCCAACGGGAACAAGTTTCTGATGAGCCGTTCCACTTAAGTTAACAAATTTACCGAACTTCCATTACTATTGATTACTATATTGTCCTTTTGACTACTCTACACTCTTTAACCCTTATCCTTGAGTGGCCGATCGGCCTTGATAAGTGGTGACGCCTATGTAAAAAAAACAAAAACAAAAAAAAAACTAGGCACAGCGCCACTTGGACATAAGTGGCTACCATTTGGGATCAACATTCCACAGGTCCCGCTAGTAAATAAATGAATATATGTTCTTGTGTTTTTTTTTTTTTTTTTTTTTTTTTTTTTTTTGGTGTTTACATAGGAGTCACCACTTATCAAGGCCCAGAGGCCACTCAAGGATAGGGGTTAATGAGTGTATGGTAATCAATGGGATAATATCGTAGTAATCGTTAGTAGTGGAAATTTGGTAAATGGATTACTTAAGGGGACGGCGCATCAGGAACTTGTTTACATTGGACTTGAAGACGACCATATTGTAGTCAGCTGGAAAGCAGGCAAACGGAAGAGAGTTCCACAGGCGTGCAACTCTAAGAAAGAAGCTTTATTCATGGAATCTATGTTTAGGTTTAGGCACAGATAAAGAGTGGGGGAACTTATTAATAGTGTTTTCAGCTAGATAACTGTTTCTCATGAAAGTTTGGAGAGGGGGGATCATAGATCGGAACTCAGACGAGCACTTGCCATGAAAATAATGATAAAGCAGAGACAAGCTTGCACCGTCTCTTCTGTAAGAAAGAGGTTGCAGAGAAGAGAAAAGGGCATCCCCTACTAGGCTATGAAGTCTATTTTGAACTCTGTCAAGGCAGGATAATGTCTTTCTAGCAGCTCCTGCCCAGATGTGGCAACAGTACTCCATCCTTGGATGTACTTGGCTCTTATACAGGTAGAGGATTGCATCATCTGGGAGATATCTACTTTTGTTGGCTATTCTGAAATAAATACCCAAAATAAAAGAAGTAATAATGTGAAAATGGTCAGTAGTAGTAGTATTAGTAGTAGTAGTATTAATACATTCCTGTAATTCTTAGATGGTAGATTTGCTTAAAGGATTTTTTCTTTTTCTTTTTCCTTGCTAATCGCCGGTCATCCCCGCAGCCTCCCTATATTTCTGATAAGCATAAGAACTCTTACTTTCTTCATCTTCCTCCTTGCTTATTTCTTCCTTTCTTACCTCGGCATCATTTTAATTGGCTGTTTAAGCTGCAAGGGCTTTTGTTGCTGCGATGATGTTGCTGTGGTGGTGAGCTAACAGTTCAGCAGATAACTCAGGGAGGTGGCTGAGAGTTAGGGTTAGGGTGGGGCGGATATGTGGAATGAAAAATACGGACTTTGCAAGCAGAGGCTGGCTGACCTAGATATTTCTTCTTCATCAGTGGATTTACTTTATATACCGGTCGGGATACTGATTGACTTTCGACAGAGAAAATAAAAATTCGGACGATAAAACCTTCATCCACAGCTGATGGGGATCAGCAGAAATATATATGAATATCCCTTATCTTTTTTTTTTTTTTAATGTAAATCACTCCAAAGCACAAAGCCACTTGATGTAAAAAGCTAAAATATAAAACATGAACCTATATATCCATAAAAGTGAGAATGTGTGAGGATACTTCTCAACCTATATACTCAACGAATTTTTGATCTATAGACTTAAAATTTGATATATAGAGTATTCAGACATGTGGAAAACTGATAGGTTCATAAAAGTAGTAGTTGATGAGCAGAAATCAGAAACTCACAGTATTAATGCTGGAGTTCCTCAGGGGTCCATCCTAGGTTCAACATCTACATCAATGGTCTCCCAAATCACATCCTTACATCATTTGTAGACATTTATGCTGATGACACTACCATCTATGGTAACACATAAAAGGGCGTAAATGACCAAGTTCTCTGATTCGCTTTCCTCTGATCTCGAGCGCGTGGTGAAAGAGATGGCTGGTTAATTTTCATGCATCTAAAACCAAGCTCCTATCTTTACATCATCAATTGAAATGAATGGCTCTTGTCTCTTCATGTTTTGACAAGCTTTTGGGTCTGATCTTTACTCCTGATCTGAACTGGAACACGTACATCAAATCCGTTGCCAAGGTCACTGGAAAAAGGTGGGGTCCTTTTACTGCTCCTGTACATATCTCACTGCTGATGAGCCCGGTACATCCAAGGATGGAGTACTGTTGCAACATCTGGGCAGGAGCTGCTAGAAATATCTTATCCTGCCTTGACAGAGTTCAAAATAGACTTTGTAGCTTAGTAGGGGATGCCCTTTTTTCTTCCCTGCAACCTCTTTCCCATAGAGGAGACATTGCGAGCCTGTCTCTGCTTTATTGTTATTTTCATGGCAAGTGCTCGTCTGAGCTCCAATCCATGCCCCCTCCCTGCCTGACTTTCATGAAAGTCTGGCTGAACCACTCTCAATTTCCACCACTCTTTATTTGTGCTGAAACCTAAGCGTGAATTGCATGAACAAAGCTTCTTTCTTAGAACTGCACGCCTGTAGAACTGACTACAATATGATCGCTTTCAAAGTAAACAAGTTCTTGATGAGCCGTCCTCTTAAGTAATCTAATTTACCAAGTTTCTGCTACTAATGATTACTATGATATTATCCCATTGACTACTGTACACTCATTTACCATGATCCTCGAATGGCCTCTGGGCCTTGATAAGTGAGGACTCCTATGTAAAAAAATAAACAAACTTTCAGATGAAAACTGATTAAAAAGTTTTCCACATATCTGAATACCCTATATACCAAATTTCAAATCTGCAGACAAAAAATTTGTTGAGTATATAGGTTGAGAAGTGTCTTTACACATACACATTCTCACTTTTAAAGATATAATTTCATTTGTAATAATAAAAATTGTTATGGTCAGCTAAATTCTTCATTTAAAATTTTAACAATTTAATTCTCTTGAAAATAAATATTCCCAGTGTTCATATTGAAAAAATAATTTTCAGCTAGATATTCTTAAAATCACTTCTTATTATGTCGTCATGCGAGCCGTGTGCTTGCACTTGAAGAGACTTAAAAACTGTCCATTTAATATTCCAACAGACCACTACCCAGAGAAATTTTTAAATCTTCAACATATGTGATATTTATATATACACAGTGGCGCCAAAACGAAAGTCTGCGCTTGTCATTTTTTTCAAAAACCACATATTTGAGCTAAATTTAATGTAACTGTTTAAACAACCTATACCTCATTTTATTCCTCTATAATTTTACCTGTTCATGCTTGACTTTTAATTGAAGTATCCTAGTGTTCAGACGGCACTTTGTTTTTTCCAGAAATCATTGGCTTGTGTCTTGCAACACAACCTTGCAAATTAAATTCCTTCAATCTGTTCTTAACTATAGAAAGAGCACTTTTTAACATTACACTGTTGTTGGATTTGGGGAGCCATTTCAAATCTGTTTCTGAGGCTGCAGATCTTGATAGCATTATCTTCCCTGTAAGGAGTACAAGATTAAGGAGCATCACAAACATTTCTGGTGTTTTGGTGAACCACTCGTACAGTTTTCTCATCACATTTCAATCTGCGGTTGATTTCTCGATTGGATAAACCGGAAAGGTAGAGATTATTGAGCTCCTGACGATCACTAAGAGAAAGTCGAGGCATATGGACTAAATGTTACGTTGTATAACCTGGAACAACAACAACAACAATTACGATTAGAGATGCTTTGTTGCTTAAAAAGCGGATATTTTAAGTTGTTTTTAAGTTCATTTGTTGTTGCAAAGCTTCTTTTTATCTTCTCGGTTTGAAGTTATTTTTTTTTAAATTGGCGTGAACATTAGGATACTTCAATTAAAAGTCAAATATGAACAGGTAAAATTATAGAGGAATAAAAGGCGAATCAAATAAGGCATAGGTTGTTTAAACAGTTACATTCAATTTAGCTTAAGTTTGTGTTTTTTGAAAAAATGACAAGTGCAGACTTTCGTGTTTATGGGAAAATATGTTTATTCAATTATATTTCACCTTTTATTTATACCAATCTTTTAATTTATGAAGCTCAATGTAACTACAGAGCATAAATGACAAAAAGTCTGTATTCCAAATTTCAAGATGTTTACTATCTTACCGTTTATTTCTTTTTCGATTTAGCTTAAAATTTGCAGGTTTTGAAAAATGACAAGCACGGACTTTCTTTTTGGCGCCACTACACACACACACCCGTCGTTGACGGAGTTCATAAAGAGTTTTCAAAAAAAAAAAAAAAAAAAAAAAAAAAATGGACTGATTTCTATAAAAATATAAGTAACTTGAATTCTTTTAAACTAATATTAATTTCTACAAACTTTTTTCGTCATATAGATATACAGAGACACACACAGATCTTGCATTGCTAGAATCATCTTTGTTGGTGTGTGTGTGGAGAGCAATTGCTCAAACGAACATGAGGGGGCAGTAGTGAGAATCTATTGACACAAACGTATGAACACTAATCAGGGTTCTCCATTGTAAATGACTCCCGTTGGTGGAAGTGAGCGATGTAGCTCATAACTCCCTCCCCATGGTGGGTTATTATGACAAGTTCGGTAGCTCTACGTCAAAAGGTGTGAGCATGCATAGGGTTTCTCCTTAAAAGGGACTCCGCCTTCCTGGGGACCCACTTTATCATACCCATTTTAGATTCTTGATACCTCTTCTATCACTGTACGTGGTCAGCTTAGTATAATAGTAAATCATATAGGAGCCTATTTGTAGACAGACACACACACAGACAATGAGCTTATTATATAGATATATACAAACATTATATATCAGATATGTTTACAATATGCATATCTGGGTAGTATTTTGTCTAAGATATTTCATTAAATATAGATAAATGTATTTGTGAATAGGCTTTACACTAACCGGACCTTAACCTCCCCCACCAGTTTTTATCTACTATGAAATAAATACTAAAATGTGAAAATTAAAAAAATAACAAGCCAAGCATGCTAAGTCCCCCTTCAAGAGTGAAAAATTTACAATCACCATGACTAATGTTTATGCAAAATTTTAAAAAAATTCATTGCATGGTTATTAAGAAAAGTGCAAACAAATGGGAGTGAATTACTAAGTTCAATCCCTTCTTTCGTCGGGGGGGGGGGGACATCAATGATAACAATATTTCAAAAAAGTGCCATCCTATTTTTTTTTTACATTGCCATGTGAAATGCATGCTTACAATTGAAATGACTTAGAAACTGTCTATTTAACATCCCAACGGACTATTACCCAGAGAGATTTTTACATCTCCAAAGAAAACAAAAAAAATGATTAATAAAAAAAAATAAATGATTAATAAAATAAAAAAATGATTAATAAAAAAAAAGGATTAATAAAAAATAAAAATTAATGATTAATAAAAAAAATAAAATAAATGATTAATAAAAAAAAATAAATGATTAAAAAATAAATAAATAAATGATTAAAAAAAAAGAAAAAAATAAATGATTAAAAAAAAAATAAAAAATAAATGATTAAAAAAAAAAGAAAAAAATAAATGATTAAAAAATAAATAAATAAATGATTAATAAAAAAAAATAAAAAATAAATGATTAAAAAAAAATGATTAATAAAAAAAATAAAAAAAGGATTAATAAAAAAAAAAGAAAAAAATAAATGATTAAAAAAAAAATAAATAAATGATTAATAAAAAAAATGATTAATAAAAAAAATAAAAAAAAGGATTAGTAAAAAAAAAGAAAAAATAAATGATTAAAAAATAAAAAAAAGGCCTCAATTGAGGCGAAAGTTTGCTTCCTATCTTTAAAAGGTAAATAAATAATTATTTTAAAGAATAAAAAAAATATTGTTTTGGCTTTCTTAGAAAATTTTTAGTATACGTTTATAACGCCATTATAATTTATAATCTTAAAATTTTTTTTAATATACATTTATAAACGCCATTATAATTTATAATCTTAAAATTTTTTTTAATATAGATTTATAAACGCCATTATAATCTTAAATCTACAAAAAAATTTTTAATATACATTTTTTATATATATTTATAAACGCCATTATAATTTATAATCTTAAAAGCAATAAAACAGACGTCACTCTTTGAAATGTCCCTAAACCCTAACCCATCACTACTGATGATACGAACAAGCTTGTAAGAAACAAAAACGCCATAATTAGATGGCTGGACAATATCAAGGCTGACCTCCATGCTCTAAACATTACAGAGCATTCTGTCAATGATCGTAATGTCTGGAGAGCAACCATTAACACCAATGATAACACGATAAGCATCCAAAAAGCGGCAGTGCTAATCCAATTAGGATCAACAATAGTCCTCTTCTCATGTCAAGATGAAAAGCTATGACTGAAGAACTCCAAGAAATTCAAAAATAATTTGGTACAGCGATTCTGGTATGTGAATTGTTCATTCTTATTATCCTTGGTTATAAATATAATCGTCCAAATTTTTGTGATCATATCCAAAACAATTGCATTAGTTTGTACCATTCATTTGGCATTCTATTGTGATTGGTGTTGGACTTGAAGATGACAATATACTAGTCAGTTGAGAAGCAGACCAATGGAACAAAGTTCTAAAGGCAGGTAGTTCTAGGAAAGGAGCTTTGTTCTTGGAATCTGCATTTAGGTTTAGGCACCGATAGAGAGTGGGGGAAATTATTGATAGTGGTTTTAACTAAACTAAGCCAGGGAGGGCATACATTGGAGCTCAGACGAGCACATACCATGCAAATAACGATAGAGCAGAGACATGCTAGCAACGTCCCTTATTAGTCTGTCCTTACCTCTGGCTATAAATATAATCGTCCAAATCTTTATGATCATACTTAAAACAATTGCTTTAGTTTGCATCACTTGACATTCTATTGCGATTGGTGTTGCATGCCAGTAAAGGGTCTAATCTCAACAATCAGTCCGCCAGAAACTGGGCCATTTTGGTGGCTTTTCAGCTGTTGGACTTAGGTAACTGTTCTGGGAAGCCCTTAAGATGTCCACCCTCCCAGGCCTTGCCTCCAGGTTTTCAGGTGGAGCAGGTTTATAGCTTTTTGTCTAAGCTGCCATCACCAGGAAATGTTGACAGGGCTACTCAGGCATATTGTGCAGGGTCAGAGTACTCCTCCTTTAGGGAGCTGGCTCATTTTCACACCTTCTGACCTTGTGTCACATTCTCCAGGGATTGGTAGGAGGTTAACACCTACCGAACACAATTATGCCAAAAATACTGAAACATTCCTCATGTAACAGCTGCTGATGCTGGGCTAGCAGCAGCAACATGCAAATGACCAAGCCGGGCATGTTATTTGATGGCAGAGATAAAGAGGACATACGTGCTAAAAGAAGTTGTGTTTAAGATGTAGAGGATTTGAGACATGTTCAAGACACAAGAGGACAGAAATAGACGTGTTACACACATGGCCTGGTAGCGACAGGGAAAGCCGTACTAAACATGGTTGGATAAAGACAGAGTAACATGTTTGACATGGCCGAGTTGTTGAGCACATTGGAGAACGAGAAGACTTTTGAACTAATACAAAATAGGGTATATTAATTTGCTGTTTATTTAGAAAGAAAATACGACTTTGTTATATATGGGTTGTGGAATTGCATTAACTAGCAAAAGATCTAGCAAATTTGCATATTCTTTTAAACATTCAGTTTAATTAATTCCCTATTAGTTTATTTTTGGTTTTCTCATGAGATGATCATATTTAGTCAACTTTTACGTGTAATTATATTCATGCAGATATTCTACAGGATTTATACTTGCATAATATTTGCATAAAAAGGTTATAGTAAACACAAACCTTTTTATATATATTTATGTATGTATGTATATGTTTAAAAAAATGTTACCTACCAAGCTCCTCTGTCAGTTTTTGGTCTAAAGACATGAAACTTAATATATAGGGTAAAACTATATTTGGGTTTTAGCCGGGGGGGGGGGAAATTGGTGCTAAAGTGTGAAAATTAAAGAAATGAAATTTGCCAGGTGAAGATCGGACGAGAGCATTACGAATATGCATGCGTAACATAATAGCTATTGGTTCATGTTTTAATTTTTAACCTTGCAGCAAACATGTCTTCATAGGTCAGGCATTAATGTCGAAGAAGGAAGTAAATCGTAAGCTAAACGTTTTGGTTTTGATTCTTGGTGATGGCACAGAAGTTTTTTTTTTTTTTTTAACTCTTTAAAACTTTTTAAACATTTTAAATCAAAAGACATTGCATTATTCTGGAAGTACCTGTAAATAAATGTCTGTTTGTATTAAAAAAGAAAAAAAAAAAGAAAAAAAAAGGTGAGTTGAATTCTGTCTTTATGACTGTCTGCATAGTGTGTAGGACCAGAGCGTTAACATGTAACAACTATGTTACACTAAGATTATTAAGAAAAGGTCTGTATAATAATAGTGTTATTTGAATATGAAGGGATTACAAAATTAACACTTGAGTTTTGTTTTTTTGCAACCAAACAATGAAAAAAATCAAATAAAAAAACAAAACAAAAACAATTTCAAATTTAATTTTCAAATTTGTTTTATACATTTTCAGAAGAAATAACATTCATGCTCCCCAAAGACGGGAAACTAAAATAAATTCCCCTTAAAAAGGAAAATCCCGTTAAAGAAAAAAAAAAAAAAAGTTTAAATGAAAAAAGAAAAATTCAATTCTCACCCCCTCCCAACCTCCCTCCCGAACCGTTTGTAAAAGTTACAAATTTGCCAGTTAAAAATGACTAAAATGGATTTTAAATGAACAAAAGAATTAAAAATAAACAAATTATTGATTTTTTTAAGAAATCCGATCTGAATATAGAAATAATTTTTTTTTTTTTAATAATAATTATAATAATTATAAAAAAAGTCATTTTGCATTGTTTAGGAGTGATTTAGATATTTTTGTTATTTTTATTTTTTAAAGAAAACCAGATGAATGCGAGAATATGGGCAAGCAATCTCATCAAGTTCTTGACTCTTTCCAGATTTCTAGAAAAAAAAAAATTTCTCTCCAGGTGTTCAGATAAACCTTTAGTTCAAGAAAAAATTCTGTAAACTGTAATTATATAATTCATAATTATTTTTCAGGAAGAAAGAAAAAAAAGTCTTTTTTAAAATGTAAGTCTGACCTCTTGAATAAATTCTAACAGCAAGAATTGGCAGTCATTAATTAACCTTTCTTATAGGATTCCTGGAATAAGGTTTTTTTTTTTTTTTTTTTGAAAGGCATGCATAAAAAGAGCAGTAATACATTGTATCACTTGTAATATGCAAATATAGCAGTAATAAAGTTGCCGATTTAAAATTTGTGCTAATGGTAGATGTGGGGGAGGGGAATTAGAGCTTCTTGATGCCAATGATGATAAAAAAAAAAAAAAAAAAAAAAAAAAAAAAAATGCAAGATTAATAAATCGAACCAACTTCCGACCATGTTTTTTTGACAGGCGGCAGACATTTACATTGGCTGCAAGAGTAACTTACCATCATTTAGAGATTTAAAATCAGGAAGGGCACTGTATACCTTAGAAAATGGCTACGTGGTGATCTCATTTTGGCTTGCAATTTCCTCAACGATCATTATGATATATACCTTAGGATCTATTATTCACTCCTGCACCTGAAAGAGATCTATGCGGACACAAGAACCCATTTCACTGCCGATTTTGATTAAACCAAAAGGAGGGTCGCTTTCTCAATTAGGATCTCTGGCCCTTGGAATAGATTTCCAAGTGATGCAATAAATGCACTAAGAATGCAACAATTCAAGGTGAATTTTGACAGGTTCTATGCTTCTGTGTCCTCTTGTGTAAATTCCTACCACACTTTCCTGACATGGCAATCGAAGCATGTTGTGTCAAATAAATTGAGGAAAAAACAATAAAAAGGAAATTTTTGGTCTCAAAATAGTGTTTGTTTACTTTCGTATATCAGCTATCATACATAGATGGTTAAGCCAACTCATCCTTTGATCCGGAGAGCTTCATTATTAGAGCTGGATATTTCATCTGAAATAGTTTAGTCTTAAGAGAAAAAAAATTGGGGGCATTTTTTTTTTTTTTTTTTTTTTTCTAAAATGGAGGAGAATTGAAAGATTGGGTTACTTGGAATTTGAATCTGCATCCACCATTCATAAAGAGGGTGCTTAGTTGAAGAAGAATCAGCTTTTACACGTGGCATTTAAAAAAAAATAAAAAAAGTTACTAGTGCACTTTAGCAAAGCGGCAGTATTTTTGTTTTCTTTTTCACAAGAGTTATACTAGAAAAAAAAAAAAAAAAAAGAGACAATCCAAAATTCAATGATTTAAAAAAATTTTTTTTTAAATTTATAATTTAACTTTGTTCAGATAAAGTTACCGAAAAAAAAAAAAAAAAAAAAAAAAGCACAAAAATGTCAAAATATTCTAATACGACTGTTGCATTTTATATTTGAACTAGCAGGGTGACCCAACATTGCCCGGGATTGTGTGATGATTAATGAATGTTTCATGCTCCCATATTTTTATTGTCATTGAAATCAATGAAATCGTTCGTTTTTCAATCGAGTCAATTGATTATTTGCTCTGATTGGGGGCTCATCACAATGCCCATGAAGGAAGCTTCACTTGCTTCCTTGCAGTAACTTAGTTCACAATACATTGTATTCTACATTGCACTGTAGAGAACCTTTTATTAATTTTATAAAATTATTTTTATATATAATGACTGACACTAAAGTTTAAAATGTAAAAGTCAAGTATCTGGCTTCAATTGTGCTCTAAAAAGAAACATTCATTTCGAATGCGCCCCTGTCATATCAAAGAACCTACTGTGGATTTTATATGTCAGGCCTTTTGGCTTGTGTGCTAATAAAACTTCTCAAATGCACTTGTGATGTTAGGCTATGTAAGGTGTTAACTTTGGTCAAAATCGCCTGTTCCTTTTTTCATCGGATTATTTTGATTATCGATACTTATCGAAAACATTCTGACACAAAGAACATCTAAGAATACTGCCAGGCACATATAATACTTTCATGTGAAATTTCATAAAAATTGACCCAGCCGTTTTAGAGTCCATAGGGAATGAATTCACAAAGTTCTTTTTACATAATAGTATAATTTTTTTCTTAAAGTTATATAAAAAAATACATTCATTTTTATAATATTCTAAACTGAATGTTATATTTAATTTGCGTTTTATAATTATTTCGAAACATAGAATGCTATATTTTATTTGTTAAATAGAAAAAATTAAAATATTGTTCCTTTTTACTTGTCTCTCAACAAGGGTAGGATGTGGGGAAAATTCAGCTTCCCAAAAAAGAGGCATTCTGGATAGGAAGAAAAATAAAAATTGTCTCGGTCTAGAAAGATTTATTCTCCACTGATCGAGTTCAGAAAAGGTGAAGTACAGTATCAGAACAGATACTACACTTTGTTTCTAGCCAAAAGGCCAAGAACAAGAAAAATTTTAATTCACTAAGTTTCGGTAAATAATGTTTCCTGTTATGTTTGTTTTTACTGGATTTATTTTGACTTGCAATAAAATTTTGGTTTTAAAAATTATTAAATTCTGAATTGTCTCCTCTTTTCCCTAGTATAACTCTTTGAAAAATGGAAAAAAAAAAAAAAAAAAAAAAAAGGTACTTCTGATTAGCTAAAGTACACTAGTGGCAAAAAAAATAAAAATGTTAGTAGCTAGACTTCATAGATAGATCCATAAAGATGAAAAGTTGTACACCTGTATATTGGCTGTAAGAAAGAGAAGAACTTTTAAAAGTAAGACATTTGTGTTGGGTGTGTATGATTGTGTGTGGTGACAAGAAAAAAAAAAATACAAAAAACCCAAAAAAACCCAGCTGTATATTAAAAAACAGCTGGAAAATCTGCAGGCAGCATTTTGTTTTCTTTTAGGACTTTTCCTCGTAATATTTTTAAAAATATTTTTTTTAAATATTTTTATATAAAAAAAAAAAAAAAAAATTTCTCAAATTTTTTTTTTTTTTTTTATAATTATTTAAAATTCTTTTTTTTTTTTTTTTTGACAGATTCAAAGTTTCTTTCAATGTCGTTCAGTGCTGCCTTCACATGGTTGAAACACCAAATAATGTCCGACAGCGGCAGATACGGTAGAGAATCTGATGCAAATGCCCAAGTTGACCGTCTCTTGCCATAAGCAACACCCTCCCTATTTTGAAAAAAAAAAAAAAAAAAAAAAAAAAAAAAAAGACACACACACACACACACAAAACAAAAAAAAAAAAGAACAAACTTGTCAACAAGTCTGAGTTCATTGCGCTTGAACCAAATGATTTTCATCCATTAGAAAAAAAAAAAAAAATTTTTTTGTGTTATCCCACCCATCCCGATTCTCTTTTATCATGATGTCAGCCATCTTGAAAAAGCTAGTCATAGTTTGACAAAAAAAGAACAAATAACTTCTTGGAAGCTCCACTGTACAAGTTTTTTTTTTTGTTTTAATGTTGAAAAAAAAAAAAAAAAAAATCCCCCCCTTTCTTTTGAAATATTTATTATTATACACAAACTCTGGTCTGGTCCGTAATCGAGGAAGTCTTTCTTGCACAATAAATTCCTGTTGTGGTGATGTGAGTTAAACACTTGTCACGACCGCCTCTCTGAAAAAAGAGAAAAAAAATAAGATTAATGGAAATATATATATAACTAGATATTTTAATCTGTTAAAAACGGCCAAAATTTATAGCCTGTTGACTTAAAATGGGTACTTAATGCGAGATTGATAGTTGAACACGATTAAATTTGTGCTCATTTTTACATTAAATATTAAACTATATTAATCCCTGAATCAAACAGATATTATAGTACTTATGTCACTGCATCTTATCACAGAAAAGGTCCATACAAAATTTTAGCCCGATTGGTCCAGTAGTTTCTGAGAAAAAGTGGAAGGAACAAACAGCCAAATGAGTGTTTTTTTGTGAAAGTTTAGCAAGGGGGGGGGGGTATGTGTGAAGCTCTGATGAGCACTTGCCATGAAAATAATAAAATTAAAGTGGAAAATTTTTTTTTTTCTTAACCAGTTAATTAGATCACATAAATATAAATACCATTAAATAATACAATTAAAAAAATGCGTCCATTATTTTTATTGGTCATTCTGCTATTCTGCTGATAAAAAATAAGAAACTAAAGGTGAACGATTGTGAATTATCCAATTTGCATTCCATCCAAATTCTTCTTCCATACCATAAATATGAATGAAAATTCATTTACCCCCCCCCCAAAAAAAACCGAATGTTCAATTGTACAATTTTTTTTTCTTTCTTTTTCTAAACTTGATTACAGTTGCAGCAGAATTGGAAAACAATTGTCTTGATTACATCAACAACGATTTGCCTTTAGTTGCAAGAAACGTTCCCAGACTCAAACAAGCCATTAACATCCCATAATAGTTTTGATTAGCAAGGAAACAACCTACAAAGCAATGAGAGTTATTTGGGTTGAAGTTCAATTTAGGTAATTGTCCTGTGCCGAAATAGTTTTGTATTATTTCGACAAATCAGTTGTTAGGGAAGTGGCTTTGTAGATTAGAGGTCTCAAGTTCTTTCCACCAAGCTTAACCAACAGTCCATAAAAACAAACTCTAAAAACAAATATATATATGTTATTTTATTTGTTTTTGTGATACGTTTTGAATGAATTTAATTATTTAGATGAAAGTGCATTTTTACCTAAATGCGAGTTGGGAATAATTTTCCCTTTGACCAATTTGGTACCCCCAAATGGGGAGTGGCATATATAGTGTTTATAAAATATAATTATCCGCTGACACTTGTTTCATCTACGGCTCATCAGAGTGGCTGAATCTAGCGAGATTCGAAATCGGGACCTCATGGTAAGAAGCCTAAACTCTTACTACTGGTCCCATCTCGCTCGACTGTTTGGATATATCACAATTTACATAGACGTTATTTCATATATATATATATACCCCCCCCCCATTATTAATATTTTTTAACCAAAATTTTAATACATTAAAATTCCGATAACGTTCATATACCAATAAAATTAAAGTCAAAATTAATTGATTCATGATTTTCAGTTTTCATAATCGAACATGCATATAATATTTTCATAAAAATCAAGACAACAAAATATAACATGTGATCATCATATTGTGCATTTTCTTATGCATTACAATTGTTTCATAATCATTTGGACAATTTTAAATATTATATCATTTAAAAATATTCCAAAATAGCTACTCTTCAGAGGGCAAAATACACCAGTTATACATATACGAATACATTCATAATCTGTATTTTAAGAGATCAAGCAGTTGGACCTATCTCCACACTACTCATATTTTCTTTCTTTTTTTTTTTTTTTAATTTTTTTTTTTTTAAATTTTTTATTTATTTATTTTTTTTTTTTTTTTGATAGCCTTTGAATTTAGTAATCGTTCCATTTTTGTATTTCTACCTTTTAACTGATATTTCAACCAATTACTTTTATTTTAATATTAATTTAATCTTTTGTGTGTTTTTTTTTTATTTTGATAATTATTTTTCTTCCCCAGTTTATTAATTTGATTGATTTATCTCCCAAATATTAATCTACATCTTCAAATTCTAGTTTCTATTTAGATTGCGGGGTTTGTATTACTGTACACATAGATTCGAAAAAGTTGTCAAAAAACAAATATATAACAAATAAATATTATCAAAGGCAAGATAAGTTACTTTTCTACCTAACTGAATACATTTTTTTGCTTTTATTCAATGTAACATGTTTATTCAGCTCGAAAAACATGCAGTGTTTACCGATGTATTGGAAAATTCAAAATGGCGCCCGACACTCTCTTTAACATGATAAGTTTGGGAAAAGGTGTTTGAGCCGAGATCGAAACCAAAACCTAAAGACAGTGAGTCAAGTACAGTACGATAACCATTAGACCAGCTTGACATGAGCCTTTAAAGTGTTTTCAAACCTACTTATTTCTAACATAATCTGTTATGTAAAAGATTCACTCATGCACATTCGTGAAACAGTTGACAAACATAAAAATCCAATGACTCCCCCCACCCCACGTACCAATTTTGTAATTTTTAGCCCTTAGCAGCCCTTTATTCCTGGATGAAAACTGATTAAAAAGTTTTCCACATGGCTGAATACCCTATATACCAAATTTCAAGTTTGTAGATCAAAAATTCGTTGAGAATATAGGTTGAGAAGTGTGATCTCACACACACATACATATATATACATACACACTAGTGGAGGAGGTGGGTGCCTGGCTTTGCCCGGTTGTAAAATATGCTTAAATATGGTATTTTAATCCGTCCAGATTTCGTACATATTATTATAGAGTTGTGATTTCAAAAGTAAAAAAAGTATTTGGATGCCATCAGCTAGAATCGAAACTGAAAGCAAAACTGTAGCATTAAAGCTGGTGACGTTACCACTGTACCAAAGTGATACACATATGAACTGATTAAAGATAAACTAAGATAAATGTATAAAATGTTTAATGATTTTTTTTTCAATTTTGATTTCTTTTTGACTGCTGACTTTTATAGATTTTGCAAGCCTTATCAAGGAGTTCCTTTTTTTTTTTTTTTTTTTTCTCTTACTCCTATTTGCCTCACTTGGGTGTAAGGAATTAGGGTTACCATTTGAGACCATGTAGCGAGTTGCAAAGTGAGGTGTCTATATGCATTACATTTTAATTTCTATTTGTTTATATAGTCAGGGAAGCATAAAAAAAAAGGGAGAGAATTCCAAAGTCTAGCAATTTGAAGGAAGAAAATAGATCAGAAGGCTTTCCAGCTCCCAGAGATCTTTACAGTGTAGCGATAAAAAAAAAAGAAAAAAAAAAGAAACAAGAAAAAGAAAAAAGAAAAAAAAAGAAAAAAGAAAAAAAAGAAAAAAAAAGAAAAGAAAAAAAAGAAAAAGAAAAAGAAAAGAAAAAAGAAAAAGAAAAGAAAAAAGAAAAGAAAAAAGAAAAGAAAAAAGAAAAGAAAAAAGAAAAGAAAAGAAAAAGAAAAGAAAAAAGAAAAAGAAAAGAAAAAAGAAAAAGAAAAGAAAAAAGAAAAAGAAAAAAGAAAAAGAAAAAGAAAAGAAAAAAGAAAAAGAAAAAAGAAAAAAAAGAAAAAAGAAAAAAGAAAAAGAAAAAAGAAAAAGAAAAAAGAAAAAGAAAAAAGAAAAGAAAAAAAGAAAAGAAAAAAGAAAATAGAAAAAAAGGAAAAAAGAAAAGGAAAAAAGAAAAGGAAAAAAGAAAAGGAAAAAAGAAAAGGAAAAAAGAAAAGGAAAAAAGAAAAGGAAAAAAAGAAAGGAAAAAAAGAAAGGAAAAAAAGAAAGGAAAAAAAGAAAGGAAAAAAAGAAAGGAAAAAAAGAAAGGAAAAAAGAAAGGAAAAAAGAAAGGAAAAAAGAAAGGAAAAAAGAAAGGAAAAAAAGAAAAGGAAAAAAAGAAAAGGAAAAAAAGAAAAGGAAAAAAAGAAAAGGAAAAAAAGAAAAGGAAAAAAAGAAAGAAAGGAAAAAAAGAAAGTAAGTAAAAAGAAAGAAAGAAAAAAAGAAAGAAAGAAAAAAGAAAAAAAAAAGAAAAGACAATTGAATATTCATAACTTGTTAGACAAGTCAGGCATAAAAACTGTATTTGTACCAAATATGGTTGAATTTCGGAAAAGATTGTGAATTTTAAATAATTAACGAGTTTGCAGAAATAATCACCTAAAAACAAAAAAAATGAAAATCTTAAATATAAGTTACCTGCAATAATAATAGATATATTTCGTTCACTCATCAAAAAATTTCATGTTCACTTATTTAAGATTTATGGATTTTTCCTCTTTTTTTGGAGAGGAATTTTCTTTTTTTCCAATTTTACCGAATATTCTGATTGCAATTAAATATAATTTTTAAAATCATGTTTGGTTCTTTTATTAAAAAATAACCTAAGTTATTGATTTTGTCTAATAAAGATTTGCATAAATATGTGCATTTGCACATATTTATGCAAATTTAATGAAATACTATACATCAATGTATCCATTGGAGGAACCCAAGTTTGTTTCATATATAGGAGGTGGAGAGAGGTAACTAAGGAAAATGGAAATACATATAAGAAATGAAAAAAACAAATGATTGATATTTATTGAATATATATATATATATATATATGTATGTAGTGACATCAAAGGAGATGCAATGTTTATCTGATATAAGCAATCGTAAACTTTGATCTTATATAAATACCAAGTATTCATATATAGATATTTTAACCCCAACCAAATAAAGGAATTTAACGTTATGTTTAATACCTACAATACTATTTTATATATATATATATATATATATATATACTAGCAGGGCGACCCAACGTTGCTCAGGATTTAAAGAGGATTAACAAATGTTATACACGTGTAATACTTTTATTGTCATCAAAATCAGTGAAATCACTCATTCGTCAATCAAATCAATTTGTAAATTGTTTTTTGGAGTATTCATTGAACAATGAATTTGATTTGTAAATTTCAACTTAACAGTTTTAATCTCTTTTCTCTTTATATATATATATATATATATTTTATTACCGTTTTATCTGCTTAGTTACACATGTTTCGGTTACCGAATCGTATCAACGACCCAGTAACTTCATCAGACTTTAACAGAAATGATTATTATGATTTGAAAAACGATGTTAGAAAAAGCAAAAAAAAAAAAAAAAAGTGGAAATTTCAATTCTAATTCAACAACATTAAAGTTTTAAGATTTAATAAACATTGGAAAGGGGTGAGGTGGAGTTTAAAATATTCAACCAGACACGGATAGGAATAGAGAGAGAGAGAGAGAGAGAGAGAGAGAGGGTAGGTGGAAAAGAAGAGAAGGGTGTAAGATGCGTAAAACTTTGAAGGCGGAGGTAGGGGGAAAGAAAGAGAGATGAGAACTAAAGAGAGAAAGCGAAAGACAAGCAGTCAAGGAGGTGGCGCTCACTTGCGGACTATATTTGCTCTGCAATAATATTGAGCACTCAGATTTTACTAATTACCATTTCTGCTATATATATATATATATATATATATATACAATAAATATTAAAAAAAACAATCTTTAATTACTAATTTTTAAAATAATTAGTATTATTGCAGGTAAAAAAAAAAAAATAAATAAATCAAAGATAAAAACACAGGAAAGACAACACAGAAAAGTAGCAGAATTAAAGAAACCGAAAAAAAATTATAAAAGAACCCCATCCTACAATAAATGCATCCAATTACAATGCGCAAAAAAAAAAAAAAATCAAACAAACAAAAACACATCAAAGACATAGAAAAGCACATCTATAAGCCATAAATATAAAAAAATACATTTACAACAAAACATAAAACTAGGAGATCAATATATGCATAAATACATCACAACCACAAAACATTTATACAACCTTTTCTCAAACAAACCGATTTATAACAACAAAAAAAATTATATATAAAGTTGTGTATGTTCACATGTTTATATTTAAGTACAGAATTCATTGAAGAAAGTAATTAATTATGAATTTTGGCACACAGCTGCTAGGCATAAGGATAGGTAATGTGGGCTATATTTAATTTAGTTTTATTCAAAAAGGGCAAAATAAAGTGGCAGAAGAAAATTCAAGAAAATTCATGAAAATTTTCAATTTTTTGGAAATGTTAATACGGATTAGACATCGATTAATATTTCACAAATTTTAATTTCTTTCAAGTATTTTTTTTTTACAGTGTTCAGGCGGCATAATATTGGCACAACTTTGCATGTTGTGAATTCAAATGTTTCCGATTTGCATTTAATTCATAATCTTCACACAATTAAGTAAAATTTCATGATTTTCTTTTTTCTCAGGACTCCTTAAGCCTTAAATTTCAAGAAATTTTCTAGAATAAAAATCATGTAATTAATTTTGATCAAAATTGAAATACGGATTCTGGACACATAATTAGTATTACAGTGCGCAATTCTTTGGAAGAAGACCTAACAGTGACGCAAAACTGTTTTGCTTGGGGAATTAATTATACCTGTCCTGGGACGGGTATTTTAGTATTCCAACTTTCTGTCGCTGAATACTCTCAAACTGTTTACTGTTTATGTCCACAGTTTTGGCATTTATAAGTACTTAATTTCCCTCAATTCATGTGTTAATTTCTGGTAGCCTAGGGGTAGAATACCAAAAATATGTGCACAAATATTAAAAATAGACAAATACACACTTAAAAATACACTCTTATATGATCCTTAAAAAATTTAGTTTCAGTTTAGTGTAAGAAATATCATTGTAGAGTTTTAAGTGGTGTAGAAAAAATAATTTGCATATATTTAAATGAAATTTAACCCAAAAGAAAAAGGAAAAGAAATAGAGAGAGAGAAAAAAGAAAAAAAAGAATCAGAAACAAGAAAGAAAAGGGAAAAAGAAAGAAAAGGGAAAAAGGAAAGAAAAGGGAAAAAGGAAAGAAAAGGGAAAAAGGAAAGAAAAGGGAAAAAGGAAAGAAAAGGGAAAAAGGAAAGAAAAGGGAAAAAGGAAAGAAAAGGAAAAAGGAAAGAAAAGGAAAAAGGAAAGAAAAGGAAAAAGGAAAGAAAAGGAAAAAGGAAAGAAAAGGAAAAAGGAAAGAAAAGGAAAAAGGGGAAAAAGAAAGAAAAAGGGGAAAAAGAAAGAAAAAGGGGAAAAAGAAAGAAAAAGGGGAAAAAGAAAGAAAAGGAAAAAAGAAAGAAAAGGGGAAAAAGAAGGAAAAGGGGAAAAAGAAGGAAAAGGGGAAAAAGAAGGAAAAGGGGAAAAAGAAAGAAAAGGGGAAAAAGAAAGAAAAGGGGAAAAAGAAAGAAAAGGGGAAAAAGAAAGAAAAGGGGAAAAAGAAAGAAAAGGGGAAAAAGAAAGAAAAGGAAAAAACAAAAGGAAAGAAAAGGAAAAAAAGGAAAGAAAAGGAAAAAAGGAAAGAAAAGGAAAAAAAGAAAGAAAAAGGGGGAAAAGAAAGAAAAAGGAAAGTAAGAAAAAGAAAGAAAAAGGAAAGTAAGAAAAAGAAAGAAAAAGGAAAGTAAGAAAAAGAAAGAAGATAAAAGATAAAAAAGACAACGAAGACGAAGTAATGTTCTACAAGTGCAAGCACTAAGAAAGGATTACATGCAGGTGGAGGGGGGGGGGGAGTCGACGTGACTCACCGATTCGAGTCTGGCGTCTGTTGATGCTGGTAAACTGTACACCCCTGGTGTTTGCCTGTCAGTGGATAAAGATAAAACTTGTGTAACTCATTAACAGACACAAATAGAGTATAGCATCGTAGACAAGTGTATACACATATACATGTGTGTGTATGTGTAAGATCAGGATTAAAGAATAAATGCTGATGAACACGCATAAAATAAAAAATAAACATAACAAACTAAATATACTAAAAAAGGACCAATTTTAAATTTTGTCAAGAGAGCATGTTACTTTGACAGAGTTGTGGTAGGTGAAACGAGTTCAAATAGTTGAGATGGCGAGGTAGGAGATAGTATAAGGAATCTGTTTTTTGGACTCCCAACATTTTTTGTGGTTTTGGTGTAAAAACATGCTTTCTTGATAAATTCTTTTAATCAAACGAAATATTATATATTTTCTTTTGATACTCATATATAAAACAAGAAAATTGATGATGAAAACAAAGAAAGTTTTAATAAATTACAATATTTATTAATCCACCGAAATTTAAAACACGAAATCATATATAAAAAAAAAAAAAAAAAATCTTTAACCCATAGATTTTCAAAATGTCGATGCTTTTCATTAGAGGATAAAAATCAGTAAAACATGTAAAACTGGTTTGTACAAATTAAAAAACAAAAACAAAACAAAAAAATATCAACAAAACAAAAAACAAAAAACAACAACCTCCCCTAACTTTTGTGAATTCAACATCATCAAAAGTAGAAGATGAAGGAATCATCGAAATTGAAAGATGAAGCAATGAAATTATACTCCGTAAGGTCAACAGGGAAGAATGTCATCCGAGGTGCGAACGGATTAGAGGGAAATCCAAAAAGTCGGTTTATTATAAACTGAATTATACATCAATTGAAGCCATTAGAGAACACATCCGAGATGCTGCCCCATGGACCAATATCTTCTCTCTTCCTGATGAACAGTGTGAGAATCAGACAACTGAATGGTGCGAAGCAGGCACCGAAGCACATGTTCCTACGGAAGTATTACAGCAAGCCCTACTCACCCCCATGGTTCACTGCAGATTGTGAAGCTGCCATTGCACAAAGACAGCATGCATTCCACCGGTGCATACATCATAAGTCAAATACAAATAGGCAAAGATTCATAGATGCTAGAAATCATTGCAAGAGTGAAATAGCGACAGACAAAAAAAGTGTAAAATGTTTTTGATGGGGGGGGGGTATGAGACGAATGGATTCGCCAATCATTTTTTATAACCAACGAAAAATATTGGAATCGTCACATCACTGACACACACACACACACACACACACACACACACAGAAATGGCAAAGAAAAAGAAAAAACACCAATGACCTCTATCCTCTAAGGCAATGTTATATATCACTAAAAATTTGATTAAAAAGAAAACAAAAAAAAACTATCCTGCATTGTACTGGCGTTTCAAAATGACAGATTTTATTCGAATCAACACAACGTTTACACTTACAAATCTACTTTATATATAAGTCTATGTATGTGTGCATACGCAGAGTGTTGAGCAAAATCCGTTAAATAATTTATGGAAGTAAACCCATCAATTTATTTTTTTAAAGCATTTTTCTATCTTTCTCTTCAAACTAAACCAGAACTTTTCTTCTTGTTTCTCACAGAAGAGACGTTACAGACTTGTCTCTGCTCTATCGTTATTTTCACGGCAAGTGCTCGACTGAACTTAAATCTACGGTTCTCCCTTGCCAAACTTTCACCAAAACCACTCTACTAGCTACAACCACCATAAACAATTTCCCCCACTCTCTATCCATGCCTAAATCTAAACCCAAATTCCATAAAGAAATCTTTCCTAGAACTGCCCGCCTCTGGAACACTGTTCCGCGGTACTGCTTCCCAGTTGAATACAACATGATAGCCTTCACGTTCTCATAAATAATCAAATTCTACCCAATTTACACCATTAACGATTACTAAACTACTACCTTACATTCATTAACCCTTATCCTCGAGTGGTCTTAGGGCCTTAATAAGTGGCTCCTAAGTGTTAAAAAAAAAAAATCAAAAAAATCAAACAGGCATTTCACATTATTTGAATCTTCAAACTTGATTGTGATTTTCATAACGTTTCGGTCGATGTAACCTCCGACCTTCTTATATCTGTATATACAGTAATATATGGTAATAATAATTAGTAATAAATCGTGATATTTGCAACTAGAAAAAAATATAGGTTTAAGGCTCCTAAAATTCATACTAGAATTATAAGCAAAGACCCATGGCACATTGGCACAGTGGTTAGAGTACTTGGAAAAATCAATTGTAAACGTGATATCCTCCTGAATGTTGAAGGTTCAGTTCTCAGTGTAAGTGACCAAAAAATACAATTGTGAATTACTTATGCTGACGAAACAAGAGCATACTACCCCTGTTCAAAATTCCGTCCAAATTCCCAAGTTCGACAAGATACACATGAAGAAGGCCAGAGGTTACATTGACAGAAACGTTGTGAAAAGTCACATTTAAAATAAGAACAGTTGTCCGATGAATTCAAATATCTCAAAAATTCAAAAAGCATTTCACAGTTGCATACTAAATCTTATGTTTAAAATTGAATTATTTTCTGAAAAAAAAAAAAAAAATAAAACAAAACAAAAAAAGAAAAAAAAAAAAAAAAAAAAAAAAAAAAACATTTCAAACAAACATTCCAACATATAAATATTGAAAACTAAAAAAAACTAAAAAAAAAAAAAAATGGTTAAATTTTAAAAATAATATCACGCTAACATTAAATCTAAAATTTGAAATGAGTATTAAATATCACTAAATATAAACAATAATCCATTCAAAAACGATTCAATAGTTAAAATAAGCGACAGTTTTATTTGAGTGATAAAAAATAGGGGCATAAAAACGGATAAGATTTTCCCCTTAAGAATATTCAAACGAAATTTTGTAATCAATATTATTTGTTTTTTTGGAGACTTCTGAAAAAAAAAAAAAAAAAAATAAATAAATAAAAAAAAAAAAAAATAAATAAATAAATAAAAAAAAATAAATAAAAAAAAAATAAATAAAAAAAAATAAATAAAAAAAAAAAAAATAAATAAAAAAAAAAAAATAAATAAAAAAAAAAAAATAAATAAAAAAAAAATAAATAAATAAAAAAAATGAAAAAAAATAAATAAAAAAAAATAAAAATAAAATAAATAAATAAATAAAATAAATAAATAAATAAATAAACATACCGGGATCAGTTACATTCACAATTTTTAAGTTCTTTTTTTTTTTTTAGATTCAGTATCTAATCAAAACAAGCGAATAAGGAACGATAACTCTTACTAAAATAATAAGAGTTATTTCCCTTTAATTGCTATTTCTTTTTAGGTGTTTTATTAAAGAAAATCTCCATATTAATAATCTGCCAAACCAGATAAGGTTAATCTTTTTTTTTTTTAATACATGATATACATATTTAACTATAGAACCGTTACTTTTATTCCCCAACTGCTGTAAAAATCCATGTAAAATGTGCATATATTTTCTCAAACGTAAAAATACACTTGTGAGTGCGTGTGTGTGTGTGTGGGGGCGGGAGTAATCTGTAGATTTTAATTTTACTGGTTGTTAAAAAAAAAAATCAACAAATATGCATTATTTTATTATTACTACCAGCACTGGACCATATTTTACCCCCCCCCCCACCAAGAAAAAGATAAAGGAGTCGTTTTTGGCATTGGAAAATAGACAAATTTTTCAATTTCGATACCCCAAAACATTCTGATTTCATCCCATGAAGACAAACTCTAATGAAATCTGACAAATAATAAAAAAAAATGAACTCATTGCATTAGTACGATGTATGTACCTCTAGTGAACCCGTCTAGCAGCAAAATCCCACCCCTTCATTTTAAATGCCAGAAAACCTTCTGCAGAAGCAATATGAACAGAAATCACAAAATTGTTTACTTTAAATGGCTGCAATTACTTCAAAGAAAATCAATAAAATAAAAAACAAAATCAAAAACTACCTTCCCAAAAAACAAGAAAAAAATAAACAAAAAACAAGCACACACAAAGAAAAAAAAAAAAAAAAAAGAACACACATATACACACAAAAAACAAACTAACAAAAAAATAGCCGACAACAAAAATCACCAAAACAAAACAAATTTCTAAAAAGTATTTTTTTCTAATAAATAAACTAGTGGAACCTGTGGAAATTCCACGGCGGACTCTTTCATATGTAATATATTGATGTTAGCATCCTGTGGATATTCAGCATAAACGGAAACCCTGATATTATTGTAGCTCTTTTGTTAAAACTGCAAAAGTATTTAAATATCTAAGCTAACAGGGACGCTCGCGTGACACACAAAATAACACACATGCCATCGTATTAATGTGTGTGTGTGTGTGTGTGTGTGTATATATATATATATATATATATATATATATATATATATAGATAACCAGATTGATATTTCATCGATCCAAGGAAGAAGTGCTTGGAATTGACAGAGTGTGCTGATACCATATGTACTCCCCCCCCCCCACTCAGCAATCGCGATATGTCAGCCATGGAATTAATAAAATTCGCAATCCAACAATATTTGGTTCAAATAAACTTCAGTCTGTTTGACTTGTCCACCAATTTGCAGTCATAAATATCCAACAGTAACAAGAAAAAAAAAGGTGACAAAAATTAGCCGAAAAAGATGTCAGCTACACAATTGAGAGAAAACTTGTTTTACGATTTTTAAGATCGTCTGACGACATGTTAAATTAAGCAATGCATTCAAGATTAATAAACTCCCCCTCCCTCCCCTCACTTCTCCCCCTCCCTCCCCTCACTTCTCCCCCTCCCGCTTCTCGAGTTAACAATCATGTACACCTTGTAAAAAGATTTGATCCCGAATTAACTCAAGAAAGTGAGAAATATGACACACTCTTTGTTTCAGCTAAAAACAGAACGTTTGGATTCTTTCATAAAATTCATAAACCCTTTCTGCAATCAAACCACTTTTGGTACAAACAAACTCTAGTCTATGCCTGCCTTCCCCATCAAGTTTCAGTCAGAAATGTCCAACAGTCTTTTGTTTTTATTTTGCTACACAAAAATAAGCAAATAAATACAAAGCAAAAAATTGTCACTAACTCTTTATCGTGGCTGAGATGGTTCTCTTCAGTTCAGAAAGTGTTTGGATAGACATTATCTTTGAAACAATAACCAATGACTCTATCTGAAAGTACATCTTTTAAACTCCTCGGCCTAACGTTCACAGGAAACATGAGTTGGAACAATTACATTGAGAACATTGCTAGGACCGCTGCGAAGGTGGGTTCTCTCTACCGTGCTAGAAAGCTATTAACGCCTGAAAGTATCCTATACCTCTATAAGGCCACCATTCGCTCATGTATGGAGTATTTGGGCTGGTGCATCTGCCACTAGTCTCTCGCTCCTAGACAAGGTTCAAAAGAGAGTCGCCAACCTGATAGGTCCTGAACTGTCAGCTAAACTTCAGCCTCTGTCCCATCGACGAAATGTTGCATCCCTTTGCTTGTTCTACAAGTACTTTCATTGTGAATGCTCTAACGGACGTCATAGATGGACTATTTTGCACCAACATAAATGATTTGCACACTAAAGATAATTAAAAACAATTTTCTTTTTTTAAATCAAGCTTTCTTCAAACAAAGCCCTTGACAGTTGCTGCGGGCCTGTCAGACTAAGAAGCAATTTATTGAAACTAAAGAAAAAAAAAAAAAAGTCTTTATTTGAACTTTTAGTATAAACATATGATTATGAAACAAGGTTTTTACTTGGAGAAAGCCCATACAACATATATATTTATATATATATATTAAATTTGTCTTTACATAAGCAGTAATTTGTTGCTACACAGTCATGAGCATGTTTCGATCTTCTAGTGTTTAGTAATTAGAGACCTCTTCAGGCAACAACGCTTATTTATGAAAGCAGAATTCTTATATATATATATATATATATATATATATATATATATATATGGTTATAGTTATGGAATTAATAATTGAACATAAAGAAAACTGAAAATTGTTTATATGTTAATCGACATTTTGTGTTCAATGAACGAAAAGTCTGAACAATAAAGATGAAATGCCGATAAACAAACAATTTTCATTTTTTCAGAATGTCCTATATATGAATTTTACAACCAGGCAAATCCAATTAGTTCTATTATTGACCTATAATATCTATTCGTATTCGTATAATCTGTTGTGTGATCCGGATTTTAATCAGACTCTTGTGAGAGGATTTCATCGTTAATCAAATTATTGGATTTCATTAACGATGCTTGGCCAATAAGCGAATAAACACGCAAACACATCAAAATGGCCGACTTGATTTCCTGGATGATTTTCTGCATTCGCCAATAACTGGTCGTCAAATAACAAACAAAAACGAACATTATATATTAATTTTTTTATATTTGATATTTTTTCTTTGAGATGAGTAATTTGTTTATTTAATTGTTCTGCCGACTGTTATGCTCATCCGAAACAACAAATATGAAAGATCAGGATAACAGTCCACAAATAAATAAAGAACTAAGATTTATATTAGACTAGCGGGGGTACCTGGCGTTGCCCGGGTGTGTGAAGTTTGAATTAGTTTCCGGCCTTGATAAGTGGTTACTCCCTTGTAAAAAAACAAAACAAAAACAAACAAAAATATACATCTTGTTGTCAAATTCCCTGCTCAAGTTACCCCTTCCCCTAATCTGACTCCTATCATAGTAGCCCATTACATATCAGTGACAATATACCTTGTTTGAAATGGAAAAAAAAAATATATACTCCACACTCAAATCTAATGTAAGCAAACATCTTGTTGCTCAACTCCCCATCCAGGTTTCACCATTATAAATCTGGCTCCTATCACAGTAGCACTTTATGCTTCAGTGCCAATATGTCTGTTTGGGGTTAAAAAAAAAAAAAAAAAAAAAAAAAAAATCCTTCAATGATGATAGTTCCTCTTCCTATCATGAACGAAACGTGTACCTAATTTTGTTTATTGATTAACCTAGCCCTAAAGATATCGTCGTCGGACATTCTTGATCTAATTTTATATTCCAATTTTATCTTTCAGACATTTTGCTTGGAATTTTTTTTTTTTTTTCACTCATTTCATTTTGGCATATGGTCAAGTTCATGCAGTTGTCAACAAGACAGCCATATCGGCATTCGAGTGGGCAATTTCTGCACATGTTTCGGCCATTGCTATTCTACTGGTCGCTGAGACGGATCAGGTTTCTTTGTTGCAGAAACCGACTACTGTGTATTTCTCGTTTGTGGCTCTTGGTAAAAAAAAATGGCCGAGTTGATAAGATACATCCCCC
Source organism: Euprymna scolopes (assembly GCF_053919585.1). Lineage (NCBI taxonomy): Eukaryota > Metazoa > Mollusca > Cephalopoda > Sepiida > Sepiolidae > Euprymna > Euprymna scolopes. Next base: position 5,184,465 of record NC_136492.1, on the reverse strand, counting down.
CCCACCCCCCGGCGGATTAAAGTTGCGGAAGGATTCTAATGATTATACGACAAAGTTTTGCACTAAAACCGTAGATTGGTTGGTTGTTTTGTTTAACGGCATATCAACCCTTTTTGGGTTATTTAATGCCGAAAGATTTTGAATAAATTTTTTTTTAATAGAATATATTTGTTGTTTTCAAGTCGGTTTCTATTTAACCCATAGTTGGGACCCTAACAGGTACTACCACTCCGGTTCAGAGTGGACCTGGGAGCAATGGCAATTAAAGGGTGGCTCCACACTCCCCAAAGCCTGCAAGCTGGGTCATCACCATCGGATATAGTTTAAGGTCAAATCCAGGACCCACAAAATGTTTGCAACTTTCGATTGATTCACAAAGATGCACAGAATAATTGGATACAAATATTTTTTTTTTTTTTATAATGATGCTAATTCCTATTCGCCAGCCTCCTCATGAGGGTAGAGTTAGACAAGGTCAGCTTTTAATGTGGAGAAATCCAGCTCCCCAAAAAATGAGTATTTTGGATCGAAAAACTTTCAGATAGTGAACACTTGTGATCTTTATTTTAAAGAATAACTGTTCCTATATGCTTGCCTCCCCGCGAGGGTAGAGTAAGACACAAAGTCAATATTTTTGTGAGGAAACTTAGCCCCCCCCCTCTACAAAACAGGCATTTTTGATGGGAACAAAAATTTTAAAATATTAAAAATTGTCTTAGTCTAGAAAGATTTCACCTTCACCGATCAAGGACATAAAAGATGAAGTGAATTTGGCTAGGAGCAAAGTGTAGTGTCTGTTCATATCAGAACAGATACTACACTTTGCTCCTAGCCAAATTCAACAACAGCAAAATTGAAAAAATAAATCTATCTATATATCTATAAAAGTGAAAATGTGTGTGTGAGGACACTTCTCAACCTATATGCTCAACGAATTTTTGATCTACAGACTTGAAATTTGGTATATAGGGTATTCAGACACGTGGAAAACTTTTTAATCAGTTTTCATCCGGAAAAAAGGGCTGCTGAGGGGGTCAAAATTAAAAAATTGGTGCGTGGGGGGGGGGGAGAGTCATTGGATTTTTAGCAGTTTGTGAATTGCTTCACGAATACACATGCATGAATCATTCTAACGGCCACAGAAATAAAACCGGGTCTATTTTATGATAGAAAATACGAAAAGACGTTTTCGTATCCAGACGAAAAACTCCTAGCTTTGCTTCTTTCTTTTTTTCTCTCTAGGAAGATGCGAATAGACGTACGTGTATGACACTGTTGCGCAAAGAAATATATTTCTTTTGTAGACAAACGTTTACAATAAAACAAGCAATTAAAAAGACCAACTTTGTTACATTAATTCTTCCTACTTCCTTGAAGTAATAGTCAAAAATGTAACAACAGATTCCTTATGTTAAGAATAAGTAGGTTTGAAAACACCTTTTAAAGATTGTGTCAAGCTGGCCTAATGGTTATCATATTTGACTCACTGTCTTGGTTTTGATCTCAGCTTAAGTATTTTTTATTTTCGTTTTTTACTTGCAAGAATTGAACTGCTTAGCAAAAAAACAAATAATACTCGCATGCACATATCTCTGTTTCTTTCCGTTTAAAAAAAATTTTTTTTTTTTTTTTTTTTTACTTCATTTTCTTTTATTTAAAAGGAATTTAATGCGACGTTTAATACGGTATTTCTCTTTTTAATAAATAAGGAATACTAGAAAAACATCCAAAGAAACACTAGAGGAAAACCTCCAATCAATAGTGGAATGGGGACAAAAATGGATGGTTCCATTCAATGCTGCCAAGACTAAGCTTGTTTCCTTCAACGATTACAAGAAACCTTCTCAACCACTAATAGCTAAAGATACACTAACTGAAAGTACTTCGTTCAAACTCCTAGGCTTAATGTTCACAGGGAACATGTGTTGGAACAGATACAGCGAGAGCATTGCCAAGGCTGCTGTGAAGAAGGTAGGCTCTCTTTACCGTGCTAGAAAGTTACTTACACCTGAAAGTATCCTGTACTTCTATAAGGCCACCATTCGTCCATGTATGGAGTATTGTTGTCACATTTGGGCTGGCGCATCTGCTACTGGACAGGGTTCAAAAGAGGCGCCAACCTGATAGGTCCTGAACTTCAACCTTTCAAGTGTAATGTGAACAGACATCTAGCTGTTCAACACCCTACATAATATCCCTGCAACTTATGTCCCCAATAGTTGCCCCCTACATCAAAGTGGCACTGTGCCTTGTTTGGGGTGAAATTGTAATTTAGAAAAAAAAAAAAAAACCCTGCATAAATTAAAATACTAGCGGGGCCTGTGGAAATTCCACAAGGGACTGATTCATATGTAATATATTGATGTTGGCATTCTGTAGATATTTAGTGCAAATAGAGACGCTCTGATATTATTGTAGCTATTTTGTTAAAATTGCAAAAGTATTTATCCAAGCTACCAGCGATGCCCGGCATAGCCAGGTCATAAAGTATACTTAAATATATTTTAATTCTTGCAGATTTCATATCTATCGATTTTTATATATTATAAAATTGCGATTTCAAAAATAAAAAAATATATCTATGTGACTTGGGTTCATCAGCTTGAATCGAAACAGAATTCCAAACTTATGAATATACAGGGTGGGCCAAAATAAGGGTCCTGTTTTTAAAAATTCATAAATTCATGTAAGTTTTAAGAAGTGTTTTTCGGCCAAAATTTGGTTTGTTTATTTCAAAAAAATCTCGGAAGGGTCAGTCTACACACACATAAAGTTTGGTGAGTTTAACTTTTATTTTGTGGAAGTTATTCAAATTTAAAGATAGGACCCTTATTTTGGCCCACCCTGTATATAACTTTAGTTCCTTCAGCTATAATCGAAACTGAAACTTATGAAGAATTCTTGATAAAATTATTTCTAAAAAAAAAAAAAATAGATTACTAACGTGCCATCAGCTAAGAATCAAAATCAAAACCAAGACTAATGAAGAATTCTTGATAAATTTATTTAAAAAAAATAAATTATTGGAGTGCCATTAGCTATAATCGACACTGGAACCAAAATTTATGAGGAATTCTTGGTAAAATTATTTATAAAAATAATAGATGACTTGAGTGCCATCAGCTAGAATCGAAACCAAAACTTATAAAGAATTCTTGGTAAAATTATTTATTACAAGAAATGGAAGTACATAACAATTAAAAGACCCGGATGTAAGCATGACACAGAAAATAACACACATGCTATCGTATAAATATATAGATTACATTTATACATATTTTACGACCGGGCAATGTTAGGCGGCCTGCTAGTAGTTAACTAAATGTCCCTTTTCAAAACCATGCAAATATCAGAAAATTTCATAAAACTAGATATTTTTATTGAAATAAATAAATAATAAATAAATTTCTCACACTTGATTTTGTTTTGATGTAGTTCATCAAAACTGGAGTTATTTTAAAAACAAAAAAATTATCTATAGGACACCTTTTTTTGTAAAAGTGTTTTTTTTTGTTTTTTTTTTTTAAACTCTTGTTCACCCCCAAACATGGCTTACTACAGCCCAGATGTGGTAACAATACTCCATGCATTGGTGGACAATGGTTAAGTAGAAAAAAGCACGGGATACTCTTAGTTGTGAATAATTTCTAACACAGTAGAGGGAATCCACATTTTGTACTTTTGAAGCATAGAATTTTTTTTTATACTAGCAGAGGGTGTCTGGCCTTGCCCGGTTGCTGAGCCTATCCTTGTTTTATCGTTATTTCCATGGCAGATGCTCGTCTGAACTCCAATCTCTGGTCCCCCCTCGCCAATCTTTCACGAAAAACACCAGTCTAGCTGAATCCACTGTGAAAAATTTCCCCCATTCTATATCTGTGCCTAAATAAAAACGCGGATTCCATGAACAAAGCTTCTTTCTTAGAACTGCACGTCTGTGGAACTCTGTTCCGTCTGCCTGCTTCCCTCCGGATTACAACTTGGATGTCTTCAAGTCCAATGTTAACAAATTCCTAATGAACCGCCCCCTTAAATAAACACTTCATCAAATCTCCACACTAATGTAATGTACTTGCAATAACCCTTAACCCTGAGTGGCTTCCAGGCCTTGATAAGTGGTGATCACTGTGTAAAAAAAAAAAACATCCTTGGTGTATGATTACTATTTCCTGTTAATTTCAGTGTCATGTGATCAGTAGCTTAAGAGTTTATTAGTTAAATATTTTCACACAGACACACACACATCTGTTTTATTTATATATTATTCAGAATGTGTTAGTGATTTCGTTTGATTTTTATACACAATTTTCTTTTCTTTTAGGATGGTTAATAACATAGTCGGTCGTTGCTTGTTTGTTAATAAGCTAATTGAAATTTTTTTACAAGTAAGAGTTCATTCATTTTTAAGCAAATAAAATAGTTGGTTGTTTCATTAAGTGTCACATCAACCCCTTCTGTATTTTACACTTGCAGGGGGAAGGGGTACCCAGCTTTGCCTGGTTGTAAAATACGCTTAAATATGATAAAAAAAAAAAAAAAAAAAGTATTAGGGTGCCATCAGCTAGAATCGAAACCAAAAGCAAAACTGTAGCATTCAAAGCTGGTGATGTTACCACTGTACCAACATGATACGCTTATGAACTGATTAAAAATAAACTAAGATAAATGTATAACGAGTTTTAAAAATTTTTTAACCCTTTTTTGACCCTTCAAAAACTATTTTAATCCGCTAAAGACCCATAAAAGAACGGTCTGTAAAAATCCAATCATTTGAGGTCCCTAGTGCCGCTCTGTGACTTTTAGTTTCGGAGGAGATAGAGTTTGAAAATATGGAGAGAGACAGACATAATGAGTTTTATAAATTAGATATAAGTTTACCTGCAAATTTATGAAACTTATGACATCCAATCACAAATATACATATATTTAAGGGAAATATCTTACTAGCAGGGTGACTCAACATTGCCCGGGATTGAATGATGCTCAATGAATGTTTCACACTCCCATATTTTTATTGTCATGAAAATCGATGAAAGATCCCATTTTTCAATCAAATTGATGGATTGCCTACTCTAATTGGGGATCTATCGCGATGCACGGTGAGAAAGCTTCACATGCCTCTCGTAGCGACTAAATTCACAATAGATTGAAGTCTACATTGCACTGTAGAGAATTTATTGTTGATTTTAGAAAATTATTTTATATATAATGGCTTGAATTAATGTTTAAAATGCAGAAGTCAAGTATCATGGTTCGATTGTGCTCTCAGAAACATTCATTTTGAATGTGCCATTGTCAAATCAAAGAATCTACTGTTGATTTTATGTGTCGAGATTTTTAGCTTGTGTGATGAAACTTCTCAAATGCACTTGTGATGTTACGCTGTGTTAGGTGTTAACTTTGGTCAAACTCACCTGTTCCTTCCTTCAGATTATTTCGATTATCGACACTTATTGAAGACGTTCAGACACAAAACCTATCTAAGAACCTTGCCAGGCATATAAAGTATCTTCATGTGAAATTTCATAAAAATTGGCCCATAGGGAACAAACTCACAGATACACAGAGTTCTTTTCTATAACAGTAGATATATATATATATATATATATATATATATATATATATATATTAGATATAAGTTTACTTGCAAACGTAATGTTTTTATGAAACTTATGACATTCAATCTGTGCATATAAAGAAAATGTAGTTGGCTTGAAAGCATTTCTGGTGTATAAGAAGGCTGTTAGCAATGTAGAACACTGGGTTGTTGACGTGATGCATAAACCAAAACAGACAAAGGTCGTATTTAGACTATAAATCTTTGTATATTTTTCAAAATCACATACATTAGTAGCCGGGCAAGGCCATAGAGGAGACAAACAAGAAAAAAAAAAAAAAACCCTACACAAAATTCACCCCAAAGCAGCGAAGCTGGTCTGCCATGACACTATATATACAAATGTAGGCAAATTTGGGCATATTTTATTGGTTTGAAAATATAGGTTCTTTTTTACCAATTTTCATGAAATTTAACCATAGAATAGTATTATAATCTTCAAAAAGCCTGCAAATTTTCATGTAGTTTCGTCCCATAGAACTAAAGATATGAACATTTCAATATTCAATTTGGCTACTAGTACTATATATATATATATTACATACACACACACACACACACACACACATCACCTTTTTTGGCAATTTTATAAGTTCCAAATCGCAGCGACTAATGATCAGAATTTAACAAATGAAGGCTTGTTGAAAAGCTAATGACCTGAATTATGTAGTGGACTATGTGACATCTGTCCTTAAGGTCGCACATTATGGGGATCATCCATCATCCAGAGCCCATTTTTGTTACTTTTTTACAGCCATAAAATATTTCAATCAGAGTCATTTGTTTTCCTAGTTTTGCATATGAATTACAAAATATCTGATATTTCCCCAAAACCTCTGGCCTTGATGGAGGAGAGACTAAAACTTGCTGGTATGGCTTTAAATGATCTGAAATAACAGCAAAGAATAGCTTGGTAGTACACATCCCTTTTAGATTTCAGAGAAATTACAGCATCTGGTACTACCCAATGGTCACCCATTTTAGTACTAACCAGGTTCAACATTGCTTAACTTTAGTGAGCTAATTGGAACCAGTATGTGTATTTCCCCAAAAGACTTAGCCTTGATGGAGGGGGGGGAGACTAAAACTTGCTATTATGGTTTCAAATGATCTGAAATAACAGCAAAGGGAAACTTGATTCCAAATATTTCTTATATGTTATATCTCTCCTCTTTGATTTTCATACATAAAGTAAATTTCACAGTGTATAAGGATTATTTGATGCTGGAGATATTCATAACCGAACCCTATTTCCAAAGGAGGGGAGATATAACATGAGAAACATAACCTACTTTCTGTCAAATATTTAAGCCAAATCATTTACATGATTCAGATTCAGACAAATAAATAGTTTCTTGAGTTTATCTTGCTTCTCTCTTTTTTTTATATCTTTCTTTATCTAGTTCTCTCTCTCTATATATATATTTTACTTTAGTGTAAAATTATAGAAATAAGGGGTCCCCCATTCTGGGGTTAACAATCTCTTTATGAGATGCATAAGTATTGTAGTATTCATCAAATAGCAAACAGCAAAGAACATTCATTTTCTTTCTCCGATCGACCAATCAAATATCTTATAGTGTGTTTTTTGGTACTTTTGCATTTCGTGCAACATATTTCCGTAAATGTTGGTTTGGGCTCGACTGGCAGCTGATGTAAACCACCAGAAATGCCGAGTGCTGATCAACCAATAAAAATGTGATAATGATGTGATTAGCCAATAAAAAGTGGAACAGACGATTTTTTTTTAATGAATTAGAAGAAAAAAAAATTTAGTTTTTAATCATACACAAATTTTGTCAGTCCTACACTGAAAAAAAAAAAAACCCCAAAAAAACAAAAAAGAAATGCTAAGTTTTCCTAAAAAAATTCTTACAATTTTTCTTGGGGGAAAAAAGTGACATTATTATGATTATCAATATTATCATGATTATTATAATTATTATTATTATTATTATTACTACATTAAAACAAGAGAGAGGAATGGGCTGAGTAGATGGGAGAAAGAAGTGTGAAAAAACAGAGAAAGGGGAAAAAAATAAAGAGATTGAGAGAAGTAAAAATTTTGATATAAAAATGTTACACACTTTAATCTCTTCTATTTTGTTTTTATAGACTCGGGCAATGCCGGGGTAGCCTTGCTAGTCTGCAATAAGCAGCCATCTTATCTAACCACTTACATCAACACAGGTGCTGCTATAATCTAATGCATAAAATTAAGCTGGCTGAATTTTAAAAGTTGAACCTAAATAACATTTAAGCTGATAAATCAAAATTTAATTCTGACCAACCAATTTTCATTTGTTATTATTGTGCCATGTTATTTTCTACTTTTCTGTGGTTGCAAAACCTGACCAAGAAAAGCTGTGGATCTCAAAAGGCTATATTGTCTGCCAAATTTTGTGGGTCTGCTGGCATTATTTTGTCTCCAGCACCCAAATCAAGAGAGGATGCAGGATCATTCACCTCAACCAATCTCTTTTAAAGAGGAGACTTTGTTGGTTTGGTCACACTGTGCGCTGAAATCCATGAGAATTCATCCACAAACCAAGGTTGACTAAAATGTCTTGGAAGCCAGCTGAAAACATGGTTATGCACTATCATAGCCTAAGTAGAACCTAGCTCAAGTCCAGCATTTACCACTAGCCCTGAGACTGGCTGCTTAACACTATTTTAGCATAGTATCTGCCTAATTAATGCCTCTGCTTTAGAGGTAGTTGGAACACGCTGCAGGATCATCTTCCCCAACCAATCTCTTTTAAAGTGGAGACTTTGTTTGTTTGTTCACACTATGTGCTGTACCCAGGAGTGTTCATTCACGGAGTAATAGCTCCAAAATTGCTCCAAAATTGGCAAAGATATCTGGGAGGTCATCTGAAGCCATGATTACACACCATCAAAGCCAACATTGAACCCAGCTCCGGACTGACAGCCCATCATTATCTTGATTGTTGTGGATCATCATGTGTGGTTTGCATTCATCCGGGATACTGTGTGTTCTACAGGAGCAGTCGGCTGAACTTATTCTCGATAAATTGAAGTTGTCAAGTTAATTCACTATGTATTTAACAAAAATTAATCTGGTTCGTCAGTTTACTAATATGGAGACATTCTTAAATAAACAACTAAAGAGAAAAAGCAGCTAAAGGGAAATAACTCTTATTCTTTTAGTAAGAGTTATCGCCCCTTATTTGTCTGTTTTATTTAAAAAACAAAAACAGGTGCAGTTATATAGAACATAAAAATTTTTACAAAACAAAATTTGAACAGGCTCATTCCCGAGCGATGTCCGGTCGATACAGCTAAAATAACAGATATCATACCTAATTTTGTTATTTTATGGCATATTGACCCTTTTTAGATTATTTAATGCTGAAACAAGATCTATTGTAAACAATTCATATTTTACCCATAGCTGGAGGAAGGTGGATACAGCATAATCATGTTACATCATGATTTTAAGCAATGTTGAACCTAATTGGGATTGGATGGATGATCATTTGAGAATACCAGGCGCTGTATGCAGGACATTGACAGCTCCCTGCCAGAGATGCAAAACTAACATCGTCATCTCCCGTGACAGATGTATACATGTGGTTGAGGACAACTTGTGAATTTGATATTCTTTAGACACTCTCCTTCGAAAGAACCTGGTTAAACCCATCTAGGTTGAATGTCATTTGTTGATGTTGGAGGTGGGTGGGTTCACACCTCCGTCAATGCTATGAAAACAGGCTCCTTCAGTCTTTAACAGACTATGGATACCCACGGAGGGGTGCCTGCGTGTAAAACTTTTGCAGTAGGTGTGCAATCTCCAACTACACCTCTCCTGAGTCGACATTGTTGAATACCAGTGGCAAATGAAGTGAATGTACAAGGAGAGTTGAAACAAATGCCGAGATAAGCGGAGAGCACATATAGTGCCTAGAATTCGCAAATGGTCACCCATCTGGTACTAACCAGGCTCAATGTTGCTTAACTTTGGTGATCTGACGGGAACCAGTGTGTCAACGTGATTATGCCATATGCTTTTACAATATAAATAAATACAAGAGATCCAACTGGATTTTAGCCAGACATTGTCGATCCCATAGTCTGCATCTTTTACTTGTTATGGCAGTCCATCCAGGTCTGTCCGCTGCTAACTCCTCAGCATACTTCAGCCATTCGCGATTTCATCTTCGCACACTGAAGACGCGAGGGATGGTCATAGCTTTCAAATCAGCTTTGACTGTTGAGCCACGTCTTCAATTGATCACCACTTCTGTGCCGTCCCGGTAGCAATGTCAGACCTATTGCCTTGTAAATCAGGTCAGCTGGTGGACAATGACAGGTGTGCTCAAACCACCAGAGTCTCCTGATACGTACTTCCTCATGTCTAAGAATCTTACATCATGCATGGATTGTGGTGCTTAGGACATGGTCGGAGATACAAATCTCGAAAAATGCACCGAAGACACCGCTACTTCCAACCTTTGCATGTGAGCTACTTGCAGGGGACAACAGGTTTTGTACGTGTAATCTGCATTAATATCCATTTTCATATTCGGTTGAGTAAAATTAAATGAATAAATGCAAAATAATAATTAGAATCTCTACACCCGGCATCGACGAGTGCTTTGGTTAGTATTTGTTTTGTTTCGTTGCATGTTTAGGGACAAGACACTCACATTACCATATGCTCCTCGTCATAGTACCGATAGGTCGTATTTGAATCTGCGTACTTGGCTGTACCGTTTTGTGCATTCATCAGGGGTTCCTTCTGTTCAGTGGTCGGCTGGGAAACAGGAACCCCACACTGTCTATACTTGAAGAGAACCATGATGGTGGAACTCGTCAGAAGGCAGGCACCTGCAATGAAATAAACGAGATAAATAGAAAAATGAAAGTTACACAAAAAATATGGAAGACTCCATAACGTTTAAATTCTATTTTTGGTCCCTCGACAAAAAGGAGGGTGGACCTGTAAATTCACCTTTGTCTGTCTGTTCGTTTGTCTGTCCGCACTTTTCTTAATAATTACGCTTTGGAATTTTTTGAAATTTTGCACAAACATTAAACATGATATGAGTAAAAAAGTAACAGAATGGATTTTTCCGAAAAACTCTGGTTTTCCCCCTAGGGGTGCCTTCCAGGTTAAAATGGCTAAAATTTAATTGTGCTTTAAAAAAAAAAAATTATGATGACTTGGATTTTTATAAAATTTTCTGAAAAGTTGTAACTAACCGATTTCTATATAATTTTGTTTGTCTATACTTTGCGATAACTCTTGGGTGTGCCCCAGGGGCTCTTTTAGGGCTAATAAAAACACTCCATTTTGGGGACTATTTTACTATATTTGTCCAAAATTTTCTGTGTATGTATATTTAGCAGTTTTGCATGGTGCTGAACTCAAATTTAAATATGTTAAGGCCTTGGGGACTTTTGGGGCCAAATGGGGGGGGGATGATGGCCGTGGTCATTTCTTTTATATGGTGCAGAACTCAAATTTACATATGTTAAGGCCTAAAACTGCAACGTTTGTTCATTTTCACCAGGATTTGACGTCCCCTGGGGACTTTTGGAGCTAAATGGGGTGGGGTGGGAGTGCAAATGCTGAACTTGGTCATTTTTTTTATGCCTCGTTCACTGTGCACTCACGGAGGACCATGCATGCTTCATTTGTTTGATACTATTATCAAAGCTAAAAGCCACTCAAAACTAAGTTAACTGACTATTTTTTTTTAAATACCAAGGTCAAATGCGACTTGATAAGGTTTAATGAGATGCATCAGTCGTCAGTTGATTTACTATTAAAATAAAATTTTTTGCTTATAATATTTTTCACCTCAAACTATGCACAGCGCCACTTGGACAGGAATAAATAACAAATCTTTTGTTACATATTTAGAGATTTATAAAGAATCGGTAATTGTATCGGAATCTGGAAAAATAATTAAATTGCTCCATCTATATATATAAAAGCGAAAATGTATGTATGTATGTATGTACGCTTTTCCGTGATGTCCACAAAAGGCTTCTTTCAGAGAAGCGCTCGCTCGCTTCACAACTTCTTAAAACTTTTTATATCATCTATAAATTGTAATATCTCACACTTAACCACGGAGCTCGCCTGTCTATTTAATTTTATTGACTTTCAAACGTTAATTATTCCACATTTCCCGCATCGGCACGCGTTACATTCGGTTTTCGGTATAAACAAAAAGCGAAACTTGACTAA
>NC_136492.1:5062628-5170128 GCF_053919585.1 Euprymna scolopes | reverse complement strand
AATAACATATGTTTGGCGGACGTAGGTGAAAGCACCATCACGTGACACAACCAGCCAATAAGAAAATTAAGAATATAATCTTTTTAACGAATTTCCAAATGCCAAAATATCAGCAGAAACTAATGCTCTCGGGAGCCGGTCTGGATCTAGAAAAAGAGCATTTTGCACCCAAACGAGTCAGTCGACCTTTTGAGCATGGCGTAGACATCAAACGTTGACCTGTCCGCGTTGGACGTTAAACAGGCATACGCCTGACAATTAATTCCTCCACATGCAGACAGACTTGTTACCCTGATGGACTTTTTACCCTTTTGTATCCCTCCGCTAAATAAGTGAGGGACTTTTATATTTATTAATTCTTCCTTAAAAAGAACTGCTTTCTTCTTCACATAAAAAACATTTAATTATCTCAGTCACAAAGAAAACAACCTTTTCTGTTCATTTATTTATCTTTGTGCAATCAACTTATTGTTGTTGCTTAAAAAAAATAAAGTAATCACCTTATTGTTTTGTTATTAAAAAAAATGCGGTGCATTTAAATCTGAAAGAAATGCCGTTCGTTTCATTCTCTTTCTTTATTATTTGTTTGGGGCGAGGAAATTTAAGCTCACTTAAATTTCTGACCCTCACTACATGAGTGAGTTTTCAAAGTGGCGACTAGAAATAATGAAACGCTTATCTTTTGGCGATTGTGTTTCTTTCACCGACACTCTTCCAAAGCTCATTAGCGAGTGAAAAATATCTTTTCAACTTTTTTTTTTAATAAAACGAACAAAATCAAATTATTTAAACAATAAAAGGTTTAATAAAATGTTTTTTTTTAACGAAAGCTGTTAAAAAAACATCTGAGGAAATAGCTTCAAGTATCAACATAAAATCCTGTATATATTTAGAATTACACTTATTAAAAAAAATCTTTATGATGTATGTACTCGTCATAGAATGAAGATTTCATATTCCAAAAATCATGTGGGTTTGGCTAGTAACTTTTCTATTTGGCTAATAAACGAAAATATTTAGCTGTCAAAGGTCAACTAAGGATATATTTGTCCATAGAGCTCTGGGGTCCTAGATATGACCTAAAACTATATCCGATGGTGAAGCCCCACCTTGCAGGCCATGGGGAGTGTGGAGCCACCCTTTAATTGCCATTGCTCCCAGGTCCACTCTGACCCGGAGTGGTAGTACCTGTTAGGGTCCCAACTATGGGTTAAATAGAATCCAACTTAAAAAAAAAATATACTCCATTAAAAATCGTTCCTCAAAATAACGAGATTCGGCATTAAAAAGGTCGATAAAACAAAAACAACCAACCAACCATAGAGCTCTGGCACACATGCTACATTGCCCACATTTAATCTTCCTCTAAGGTCAATGATCTAATCTCATCTTTAAGACTTATACAGAAAAGAAGGAATTGTTTGGTTTGCTTGTTTTGTTTTATGGCATATCAACCCTTTTCAGTTATCTAATGCTGAATCCAGTAATTTTGGAAAAAAGTTTTTAATGCTTCCAGTTTTTTTATATCTTCAAATATTTATTCATAGTTGTTGGTTTTGTAGAGGAAAATTGTTATTTATTTTTGTTTTTGACTTTGCAGAACATGATTGAGCTTGCAAAGAGAACAGGAAAAAAAACCCCAAACAAACAAAAAACATTAATGTTTGACGCATTTTACGCCAGGAAGCCGGTATCTTTAGACAGCTTGATCCGTTAATAATGAATATAAACTGGTACAAATACATTGAGGGCATTGCAAAGGCTGCTGCAAAGAAGGTGGGTTCCCTCTATCGAGCTAGAAGCCTACTCACACCGGAGAGTATTCTGTACCTCTACAAGGTTACTATTCACCCATGCATGGAGTATTGTTGCCATATCTGGGCTGGTGCACCTACCACTAGCCTCTTCCTATTGGATAGGGTCCAAAAAAGAGTTTTCAATCTAATATATCCCACTTTATCAACTAACTTCCAACCCCTGTCCCATCGCTGCAATGTTGCACCACTGTGCCTGTTTTACAAATATTTTAATGGAATGTGTTCTGATGAACTCGTTGTACTTGTGCCCCCTCGACGTACATATTCCTGGCAAACCCACTTAGCAACAAAATCACACCCCTTCACCGTTGAGGTCCCTAAATGCCAGAAAGCTTTCTATTCTAATAGTTTCTTCTCTCGAGCAGCTAGACTTTGGAATTCCCTTCCTGCTACCTGCTTCCCTGGTTGTACTGATATGTAGAACTTTAAATGTAATGTAAACCAACATGATCAAGAAAGTCAGAAGCTTCAGAAAGCCTTATCTGGTAACACCAGAATGCCCTAACAGATATTAACACTCGGGGGTCAAAAGGGACCTGGCAGCAATGCTAACTAAGGGACAATTCCACATTCCCCACGGCCCCCAAATGGGACCCCACCAATGGATGTCTTTTAAAGTCACACCCAGAAGCTATATGATTGGAATCGGTGATAACGATAGTTTCAATAACGCGTGAACAGTATACGTAGTTCATAATTTTGATAATCAAAGACCTCAAATACTTGACTGAAGGCAACATTCAACCAGAATGCGTCGAACTGGCTCTTCGTGTTAGGACACACAGTATCATGGATTAATGCAAACTATGCACAATGGTTTGCGGCAGCTAAGATAATGATGAGCAGCTGGGGACTGGGACCAGTGATGAACATTGTGGAACTGTGGACCGAAGTTAGGTTTGACGTTTACTTTAATGGTATGCAAAGTTATGTTTTTTTGTTTGTTTGTTTTTTTTTTTTTACATAGGAATCACCACTTATCAAGACCCAAAGGCCACTTGAGGATAAGGGTTAAAGAGTGTACAGTATCAAACTTATAGTAATCGTTAGTAGTGGAAATTTGGTAAATTTGTTGACTTAAGTGGAACAGCTCATCAAGAACTTGTTTACATTGGACTTGAAGATGTCCATATTGTAGTCAGCTGGAAACAGGCAAACGGAAGACAGTTCCTCAATCATGCAGTTCTAAGAAAGAAAATTTGTTCATGGAATCTATGTTTAGATAAAGAGTAGGGGAAATTATTGATAGTGTTTTCAGCTAGATGAGTGTTTCTTGTGACTGTTTGGCAAGAGGGAACCATAGATTGGAGCTCAGCCGTGCACTTGCCAGGAAAATAATGTTATTTTCTGTGAGAAAGAGGTTGCAGGAAAGAGAAAAGGGCATCCCTTACTAGGCAATGAAGTCTATTTTGAACTCTATCAAGGCAGGTTAAGGTATTTCTAGCAGCTCCTGCCCAGATATCGCAACAGTACTCCATTCTTGGATGTACTTGGCTCTTATATAAGTAGAGAATTGCATCAATAGTGAGATATCTACTGGATCGATAGAAGGATCCCACTATTTTTCCAGTGGCCTTGGCAACGGATTTGATGTACACGTTCCATTTCAGATCGGGAGTAAAGGTCAAGCCCAGAAGCTTGTCAAAACATGAAGCCTCTCCAAGGCGAGAGCCATTCATTTCAATTAATGCCAGATGGAGATCAGAGCGTTGATAATGTAAAGATAGAAGCTTGGTTTTAGATGCATTAAAAGTAACCAGTCACCTCTTTCCCCATTGTACCACATGCTCGAGATCAGAGGAGAGAGAACTTGGTCGTTTATGGTCTTTGACGTGCTATCATAGATGGTAGTGTCATCAGCATACATGTCTACGAATGATGTAAGGTTATAAAAAATATGCAAAATATCTTAAATATTGAAGATCTCAAATATGTAAACTGCACAGAAACGTTCCAGTTTCATTTCTGCGGGAAATCATCAGACCTGTCGGAATGAAACGTCTTTTCTCATATTATGATTCGAGACAAGATACCAATTAACATATTTCTCTTTACATCCTGCTATCATATTACGCACCTCGTTAAGCAAGCGTGCACATTTCAAAATCGTATATGTTACAAGATCAAATGTTATTAACATTTGGAAATAATTAACAAAGAACGTATTAAAATTAACCCAGATCAACGATTTCTATTCTCGTCACATTCTTTGTATTGCAGGAGAGGAAGTGGAGGGAGGGTGTATATATTATTCCAGAACTACTGATATTCTCATTTGGCACGAATTCAAGTAAATTAATTAAGTATCATCTAATATATAAAGTAAAGTTAGTCTCTTTCTTAATCTTTCTTGTTGTCAATAGCTTTCATCCTACAAAACCAATATTTCATCATGGTTTGCCAGTTCAGTTCTTTAGAATTTGACTTAAAAAAACACAAGTAACTACAGACAAATCTTTATGATGTACATACCATCACAGAATGAAGATGTAATATTCCAAAAAATCACAAATTGATCAAGTAGTTTGTTTGCTTTTTTTTTTTTTTTTTTTAACTAAGTAAATAAAATTTTATAACAAGCGAGACGTTTTACTGTTTTAAAATGTGTTAAATTTTTTTTTTTTAAATTCAATTCTTAATGCTGCAATATTTTAAGTTATAAATTTATTATATTTTTTAATAGAATGTCTTGTCCTTTTTTTTTTCTAATTTTAACAACTAGTTCTTTACTTTTCCATGTTTAAGCTTAACCATATTACTTTTCATGCTTGCAGTTTTCTAGGGTATGCAATAAAGGCAATTAGTTTAAACACAAGAAAAAACATCTTAAAATGCTTATCGGAACATACCACTCAATCATCCCCTCACACGAACCCAATTACTGACACTACCAACTGGCTCAGCTGTGGCTCCATACTGGATCTAGCAATTGCTGACACCTACCTGTTACTACTAAAAACTTTCCATCGTCCGTCTCTCTCACTAATGTTCCACTTATCCTTACTGAGGAAGCTGGTCTGAAGTGGTGAAAACATTACGAATAAAACTTATAGGACTTATATCAACAATATTGATTTCTACACAGAAAAGATAAGAAAAAAAGTTATAATTAAACAGAGTTTTTTTTTTTTTTTCAAAGCTAAGCAACCCGACTAGAGCAAACCAGAAGAAGTTGAAACAAGTGAGGGCAGAAGTCCAGAAAAAACTAAGAGAAATGGAAAACACCTGGGGGCTGAAGATATGCAGAGGCAAGCCGAGGAAAACAACTCTGCAGGTTTCTTCAGATCACTGAAGGAAGTGTATGGCCCTAGAGCCCAGATGACTAACACCCTCTTATCAGAAGATGGAAACACCATACTGACCCAACCAAAACAGATAATTCAAAGCCGGCAAGAGTACGTCGGCACCCTACTGAATGTGCAATCCAATATGGATGAGGAGATCTTAAGCCACATAACAGTCTTCCACCAGCAGATGGACCTGAATGACACACCAACTCTTGGGGAAGTAAGAAAAGCAATTGACAAAACTAAAATGAACAAATCTCCAGGAATTGACGGCATACCAGCTGAAGTATACAAGTTCGGTGGAGAACGACTCATGAGAAAACTTCACCAACTAATAGCAAAATGCTGGCAACAAGAAACACTGTCACAAGAGTTCAAAGATGTCATGATCATCCCAATCTACAAAAGACTGCAGCAATTACCGAAGTATATCTTTGCTGACCATTGCCGGGAAAATAATGGCTAAAGTGGTGCAAGCACGGCTAGCCAGACTGGCGGAAAGAGTCTTAACCGAATCACAGTGTGGATTCAGACACGAAAGATCTACAATAAATATGATCTTCAGCTTACAGCAGATTCAAGAAAAAGCCATTGAACAGTATCGGGAGCTCTACATAGTCTTTCCGTAAAGCATTTGATACAGTTGATCGAAAAATGTTGTGGAAGATTCTTAAAGTGTTTGGATGCCCCCATCACTTTGTGGAAATTATCAAACAATTTCACGAAGGAACAAAAGGGAGAGTTGTAGCAGAGAATCTAGAAAGTGAACTCTTGGAAATAAACCATGGCACCAAACAAGGGTGCGTACTGGCCCCAACACTGTTCACCCTATTTCTGACAGCCGTCCTAATGTTGCTCCATCAAAGCATTGAAGAAGGTGACTTCATTCACACACGCTCTGATGAGAAACTGTTCAACCTTTCAAGACTGAAGGCCAAGACCAAGACAAGGAATGAGCTGATAACAGAACTACTGTTCGCAGACGACACTGCTCTGATAGCTCACAATCAAGCTCAGATGCAAAGGATAGTTGATGCTTTCTCTCAAACAGCCAAGAAGATAGGCCTACAAATCAACATAGGGAAGACTGAAGTGATGTATCAGCCCTCACCAGATAACAACGACCCGCAAGAGCCTATAATAACAATCAACGGCAAGGTGCTAAAAGTTGTTGAAAACTTCAAATACCTTAGAAGCACTCTAAGCACTGATAACCGTGCTAACAAAGAAATAAGCTGCCGAATTCAAAGCACATGTGCCTCCTTTGGCAAGCTAGAAAAGAAGCTCTGGACAAGGCTGGTATCCAGCTAGAGACGAAGTGCAGAATCTACAAAACCATCGTCTTTCCATCCCTGCTGTACTCAGCAGAGTCCTACACTGTGTATAGAGAACACGTAAGGAGATTGGAAGCCGTCCAACAGAGACACCTGAGAAGGATCATGAAGATCAAATGGAGTGACTACATACCAAACACGGAAGTTCTCATGAGAGCAAACCTAAATAGTGTGCAAGTTACCCTTGCTACTATGCAACTACGATGGACTGGGCAATTTACTAGAATGGAAGAAAACCAAATTCCAAAAATGATCTTCTGTGGGGAACTGGAAAATGGAACCCGCAAGGTAGGAGGTCAGAAGTTTCGCTACAAAGATGTAACATAGTGGCACCTGAAGGCAATGAAAATCAATGTCGAAAGTTGGGAGGAACAAGCCAAAGAATAGAGTGGTTGGCGAAACAGTCTCTACAAAGGAAAGAAAGAAATAGAGAGAAAGATTGGAGAAGCCTTCACACAGAAAGAAGACTATGTCAACACCAAAGGATAAAGCACTGAGGCCCCGACTAGTCATCGTCAAGACTCACAGACTGCATGATGATGATTATGATGATGATTATGATGATGATGATGATGATGATGAATTAAACAGAAGCTTTCTGTTCGCTTTAATAATGTTTGTTTAAATGAAAAAATGCTACCGAAATACACACAATGCAAATTATAAATATAACTGCATGAAGACAGAGATTGTTAAGCTTGTTTCATTAAAATCATTTTTTTTTCATTTACAGACGATGTGACACATTCTCAAAAGAATATTTAATATTTAATGAAAAAGTAAATAAATTTCCTTAATTTAGAAAAAAAAAAATATTTTCCAAGAAAAAATTCCTTAACTAAAAAATATTAAAAAAAAAAAATCCTTAATTTTAAAAACCTTAATTTTTTAAAATTTCTTAATTCAGTTTAGAAAATAAATTTCCTTAATTTAAAAGGGTTCATTAATAATAAAAAAAAAATTACTAAAAAATCTCCTGAATTCAAGAAAATTTCCTTAAAAAAAAATTTACTTACCAGCGAGATAAAAGGCGTATTTATATTCATCTTCTGCTTGGATGAGCAATGCTGAAATGAGAAAAATAAAAACACTTAAAACTTGATTACATATGAGACAATGATAAACAAAAATTGTATCGTAGATTGCATGAATGGAAAGCACAACACTATTACATTTGATGCCATTCACCCACATCCCATAGAAGAAACCGAATCCTGTGTGAACGCACTGGTCAAGATAGTTATCGGTAGCCAATATCGAAACCAGCAGCGAACACAGTAGACCTGAAGGTTCAACATCAGCTTTAATGGTGTTCAACCACATTTTTCATTTTTTATGTACCTCTCCCCATCCAAACTTTTTCTTGTGATTTTAATGAAATTTATAAAAAATGATTTGAAATAAGTCAAGTTCTGAAAATTTGAAAATATTTTAATTAAAATGATCAAATGAAGACTAAATTCGACAAAATTAACATTCACATTATTTATGAATTACTTAGGACTTCTACCCAGTCATGGCCGACAGAACAAGAGAATGTAACCCCAGTGGATTAAATAAAGGATTCTGTTCAAAATTCTATGCTGCAGATTTCCCAGGGTTTGACAAAGAGATCCCCTCCTCACCCCGTTCGACAGAAAGACCCCCCCCCAGAGTTTGACAGAAAGATTCCCTTCAAGAGTTTGACAGAAAAACCCACCCTTAAGAGTTCAACAGAAATTTTCCCCTCCTCCTAGTTTGACAAAATACATCCAAAGAAGGTTACACTGACTGAAACGCTGTGAAAATAACATGGAAAATTAGAACAATAGTAAAAAAAAAATCTAAAGAATCAAACTTAATATTCATCTAAAAAATTCAGAAACATAAAATTAATAATTTCCTAAGTTGATGTAAACTATTTTTAACAGATTAATAATATTTTTGGTTAATTCAAAATATTTCACAGTAGGCCATAGTGGAATGGGGACGTAAGTGGACGATAACATTTAATGCTAGTAACACAAAACTGCTCTCCTTTAACAATTACAATTCTTCCTTCAAACTCCTCAGATTAACGTTCACGAGCAATATGAACTGGAACAAATACATAGAGAACATTGCAAAGGCTGCTGCAAAGAAGGTGGGTTCTCTCTATCATGCTAGAAAAAACCTATTTACACCTGAGAGTATACTGTACCTCTACAAGTCCACCATTCGCCCATGCATGGAGTACTGTTGCCACATTTGGGCTGGTGCACCTTCCACTAGCCTCTCCCTCTTGGATAGGGTCCAAAAAAAGAGCTTCCAATCTATTAGGTCCCACTTTGTCAACTAAGCTCCAACCCCTGTCCTATCACTGCAATGTTGCATCTTTGTGCCCGTTTTACAAATATTTTAATGGAATGTGCTCTTGTACCCCCCCCCCTCAACGTACATATTCTCAACAAACTCGCTTAGCAACAAAATCTCACCCCTTCACTGTTGAGGTCCCTAAATGCCAGAAAGCTTTCTATTCTAATAGTTTCTGCCATCAAACAGCTAGATTTGAAATTCCCTTCCTGCTACCCGCTTCCCTGACTGCACTGATATGCAGAAGTTTAAATGTAATATAAACCAACATCTTGTTAATCTTTCCTCGGCATGGTCCCAAATAGTAGCCCCTCACGCGATATGCCTTGTTAGGGATGGACATGAGTAAAATAAAAAAGTATGACATTGAACTTTTTAAAAAGTTTTCTTAGGGAAGCATCAACCCAAATCCACTGCACCTTTATTTTTAAACTAACTAAAAAGACAGGAAATGACACATCCGATAAATTGCAATTATTATAAAAACCATTAATGGAAGCTGAACGTCACAAAATAAAAATTATTCTTAGCCCATAACTTCAGTTATGGAATCCATTTTCAAATCATTTTATCACAATGCTTTTTATTTCTTTCAATCATTTTTTTTTTTTTGGGGGGTGGTGGTGGAAGGGTGCAAATGCGTTTCAATATTTAACTATTAAGTAACACAGGAAAATATTTCAGTTTAATAAAATCACTAGCAGGGTGACCCGACGTTACCTGGGATTGAATGATGATCAACGAATGTTTCATACTCCCATATTTTTATCCAAATCGATGAAATCATCAATTTTTTTAAAAATCAAAACGATCGATTCCCTGCTCTAGTTTGGGACCCATCGCGATGACATTCCGATACAAAACCTATCTAAGAACACTGGCAGGCGTATAAAGTACCTTCATGTGAAATTTCATAAAAATCTGCCCAGTCGTTTTCGAGTCAATAGAGAACGAACTCAATCACGCAAAGTTCCTTTTCTATAAGAGTAAAGATAGAGATTAACTACATCAAATAATTAATCACAGAAAATAAGCAATAAAAAAAAATGAAAATAATTTGAACGTTTTTAAAATATGTAGACTAAGAGAAAAATATTTTTAAATATCTTGAACTTTTCAGCTTTAAAACGGCTTCCATTGAAATAGGTTCTTAACTATAACAAAATTTGAAAATCGAAATATTGAATTTCAAGTAAAACCAATAATAAGTACTTAATTGTCATGTCGCAGTAATGAACATATCCAAAAATTATGAAAAACGATAAAGTAGAAAATTAATTTAAAAAAATTGTTTTCGAAGATATTTGCACGTTTTGTTCATACAATAAACTGAATAGCGCGTAAATTGGCAGGGGAGGTAATTCATGTTTGAAAACTTTCAAAAACTTTGGCCAATTTGGGATAAACGAGTTATTTCCCTTGTATTTACGTCACATATTACAAGCAAACATGGCGGAATCGTTTTTTCGTTAAATCATGGAAATACTTGTTTCATGTAATATTCCAGAAATATTTAATTGTGACATGATAATTAGGTAGATAACATTGCTTTTAGTTGAAATTGACATAAAAAGTAGTTATTAATTTTTTTTTTTTATGAAAATTTTTTCAACTGTTGGATTTTACTATTATAATTTTAATGAAATTAGTTTTTAGCTTTATAACAATCTCTACCGTGCTAGAAAGTTACTTACGCCTGAAAGTATCCCGTACCTCTACAAGTCCACCATTCACCCATGTATGGATTATTGTTGCCATATTTGGGCTGGTGTATCTGCTACTAGTCTCTCACTCCTGGACAAGGTTCATAAGAGAGTCACCACCAACCTGATAGATCCCGAAATATCATCTAAGCTTCAACATCTGTCCCATCGATGAAATGTTGCATCCCTCTGCTTGTTTTACAAATATTTTAATAGTGGATGCTCCGACAAACTACAAGCCGTTGGACCCTCTCGACATAAATACCCCCGACAAAACCAACAAGCAGCAAAATCCCACCCCTACACAGTAGAAATCCCCAGATGTCAGAAAGCCTCCTATTCTAATAGTTTCTTCCACAGGACTGCTAGACTTTGGAAATCCTTTCTGAGTTCCCACTTCCCGGACTGTACCGACATGCAGAAGTTCAAGTGTAATGTAAACAGACATCTTGCTGCCCAACTCCCTACATAGTGTCCCTGTAATTTATGTCCCAGATAGTAGCCCCTAGATCAAAGTGGCATTGTGCCTTGTTTGGGGCAAAAATGTAATAAATAAAAAAAAAAATAATAATAATAAAGTTTGGTTCAACCAATAACAAGGTAATGACCAAACAATATTGTAACGATATAACTTTATTATTATGGTGTGTTTAAATTATTAATTTATATCACTGCTGGTTTAGTATGTGTTCAAAATATAGGTTACTGGAGCATTCCATAATTAAAAAAAAAAAAAGTTTAAGTGTTACAAAGAAATGATTGTGGCAGTTATAATTGTAAGGGAGGGAATCAAAGCTTAACCGAGACAGTTACTTCCCCTTATTTTGTTAAGAAAATTATCTTTACTTTTCTCATCAGTAAATACTAATGTATGCACAGTTCTTTGATCAACTGCAGACCAGAGGATAATTCACAGTTATCAGGGAAATAAACAGCGTCCGAGTCATCATATGAATGTGTGGGAGGGGGACATCAGATGCAGTTTTGGAGGAAGCACAAGGGTTTAAAGAGTTTATTTAAAGAATGCGATGTCAGAATAGTTAACGATGCATGCAGTTTCGTTCCGAGAGGTCAGAAATTTTAAGCACCAAAAAAATTTTTTTTCCAAAAGTCATGGGATCCGAACAGTTTTCAGATTTTGTAGACACATACACGTATATCGGATAGATGGCGATCAAGGACGGGTTCACAGTTGTTGTTAGCGAGATAATTATAAAAAAAAAAAAAAAGAAAAAAAGGTTAATATTAATGATAGGATGAATTCCTTAAAATAATATTGGGTGTTTCTTCGTTATAATAGTGAAAATCGAAATATTAAATTTCAAGTAAAACCAATGGTCATGTCGCAGTAATGAATATATCCAAAAATTACGAAAAATAAGGCAGAAATTTAATTAATAAAAAGTTTTTGAAGAAAATTAGTGAAAATTGAATATTGCTAGATTAACCGAAGAGTTTCAATTTTCAAAAAAAAAAAAAAAAATTTTTTTTCTTTTTTATTGAGATTTGAACTCTCCAGTTTCGTTTTTTTACAAAACTCAATTTTCACAAATTGTCTGAAAACTTTAATTAAAAGAATCGTTTTTGGCATCAGAAAATAGGCACATTTTTTTCCTATTCCAATACAGGTTCTGAACAATCAATTTTTGTATTCCAATATGTCGTCCAATAAAAAAAAAAAAATGAATAAAGAAAAGATATAAACTTTTCTACTTTTCGCATTAATTTTTATACATAAAATATTTTTTAATTTCCCAATTCCCATAGAATAACTGATTTCAATTCTTTTAAAATCTCTAAATATTGAGCTGGAGAGTTGTTTTTATTTATTTCAGATTACACGTAATGTATATTGCATATATTTTCACACTCGAACATTAAGTTTTAAGCAAAAACGATTAAAAAAAAAAAAAAAAAAAGAAACAAAAGAATTATTTTTGGCATTGGAAAATAGGCACAAATTTTTCTGATTTCAACACCGACTCCAAAACGATTTTTTTTGATTTTCGATTTATCATCCCAACATAATTTGCAAGCTGTATTCCATCGATGACATAAACACTAAACAGATATTTAAATATAATTATGTGGCACATTCTGTTTTCGACGTCCAAAATCAAAATGCGTAAACTTGCTCGAACGCACATCGTCTGTGCATACACTATCTTAAATAAAAAAAAAAATAATTATATTTTTGACCAATCAGAAAACTTTCTGAATTTGTTTGAAATAATCTTTCTGGAAGCTACCTAAATCTTTAAAAGCCAAATTTTTCTTCAATAAACCAGTAGAGCTCAGTTGACCAGAAACCACAGATCAGTGACTGCTGGGTGTTTATCTCTCTCCACACACACAAACATTACTGAACACATAATGCATGTGCCAAGCATGTGCGGAAGTGCACGAGTTGAGCCTACCTGTGGTAAAAAGCGGACCTGAGACCTTTCTATTACAAATCAAGTCTACTAATAAACTACACCCATCTTACCCAAAAGTGACGATTTAGGTTCGCCCAACGGCTATAAAAAAAAACAAAAAAAAAAACAAGTCGATAAGTGATTCAGTGGTTGAAATACACTGCTTTGATAATGTGTCTTGCGTTATTGTATTTCATATCGCGTCGATTCGGTCAGATTGTTCGGTGCTGTTTGGGAATGTGTGGCGATTCAACTATTGTTCGTGGTGTGGTGTGTCGATTCGGCAGTGGTGTTCAGAATTGCATGGACGAATTTGTTAAGGACCGTGCTGTCACTTGTGAAAACAAATATATATATATATCCTTGTTTTCTGGTGCTCTCTCTCCTTGTAGCGACAATACAATGGCTCATTATCGTCTGCCAATTTGTATAAACTTTATTCATTGAAATATTTCCAATCTTTCTCACTGAACTTCTTTTCTAATATGATAAACAATGATAAACAATGAACACCGACTCTTATCAATAATTTTTAATGAAATATAATTTGTATGAATGAGCAAAGAAGTTTTGATTACAATTTTTGTGACCCCGCTAACACACGGTTCTTAATTCACATACTTCTTCAACTAATGAATTTCCCCTTTGTTTTTACACAAACTCTAAAAATATTCACAAATATTATGTTTTTCTTATTGCTGTAAACATTCCATTTTACACATAAAAACATCTCTTGTGAATATATGCCTTCTGAACTCAGTATTTTATTTTCTGGACCATATGACACGCCTTGTATTCTAACATCTAACTGTGAACACAAAAAAACTTTTTCACTGAAAATATTTCCCTAAATCGAGCTCATCCCCAAAACACTTGTTCCATTACAAAACACTTTAAGTAATACCCCTAAAACTGGTTACGGAGATCCCCAAAGAATGTTCTTTATATCCTTCCTGCTAGTTGACAAACATTTGACAGATTGCCACATTTCCCATATTTGAAGGACAAAGAGTGGGTCTTAATCGGAACATCTGGTGGAGATCGTTCTTGTGGTGGATGGTGGATGCTGCTTCTGTTGCTTAGTTGCCATTATTGAAATACGAGGCATGTTCCAAAAGTAATGCCTCCTTTTTTTTTTTTTTTAAATTCTGCTCCAATGGATCAAAAGGGATTGTAAATTGCATTGCTATGATTGATCTTATGCATTCATAACCTAAAAGTTTCATCTCTTTGTTGCACATATTGACAGCATGATACTCTAAGAAAGCAACCTCTGTCATGAACATGCCTCAGAAGCAGAGGTGAGTCATTGAATTCCTGATAAAAGAGCATTGAGAATGGTGGTGACTATGTAGAAAAATAAATTCTAGCACAGAAAAGGTTGTTCGTTTTAATAGTACCACTTTCATAATCGTAGCTCTCCAACTTTTTAAGTTAAAAAAAAAAAAAAAAAAAAAAGTTTTTATCTTTAGAAGAACCCTCGTGCATATAATATTTTGCAAATAAACATGAACAATTATTTTTATACATATTGACACTACTGTATTGGGAATGGTGGAGCTTATATACGAAAATAAATTCTCATTTAATGGTACCAATTCAGTCTTTGTAGCTCTTCAACTTTTTGAGTTTGAAAAAAAATAAAAATAAAATAAAAAAAATAGGAGGCTTTACTTTTAGCACGACCCTCATCGTAAAATGATTCTGAGCAAGATACAATTATATTAGACAAACTGAGGTAATTGTTAACGATCTGGTCAAGAAAAATTCTGTGGAGGCACGAAAAATGGTTTTCTGTTAAAAAAAAAAAAAAAAAAAAAAATGAGAAAACGTGGAACTAAAATCAAGTTAGCATTATGCATGAAAACTTGAGAAAAAAATGCTTGAAATGAGTCAACATTATGTGAATAAGGAAAATCAAAACAAGATGCCGACCAAATTTGACCTGATGTAGTGTTTATCTAATGTTTACACATTTCAAGCGTGCTTTTCCCAAGTTCACATGTGTAATACTAACTAGCTTTTAACTCAAAATGCTTTTTCATTTAATAATATTTAACAAAAACAACATAAAAGTATTTTTAATGCTTACATTCACGTTGTTCTCGATGAGATTGAATAGAAATACTTTTTGTTGAAAAGAACATGGGTCACGTTTCTACAAAGGAAACTGACAAATCAAAATAAAATATTGAGTTCATAGGCTGTATGCTATTGATGACAACAGCAGATGCAAAATAGACTCTTATATTAGACTAGCAAAGATACCCATACTTTGCGAGGGATTTTGCTATACGCTCCGTTTATGAAGAGCCGCACCAAATATGACCTTGACCTTGAAAAATGGTGTGCCCCATCCCTAGGTCAGAGACGATCATCATGTCAGGTTTGGCCATGATCAGTCCAGTGTTGTACTTTGGAAAATGGTATACACCATTCCTAGATCAAAGACTATCTTCATGCAAGGTTTGGTCATGATTGATCCAGTGGTGAGGGCTGTAAGAGAGTTGTACACACAGACACTTACTTTATATATAGATTATGACTAATTTACTTCTTTAATCTGGTATAAAAATGAATTTCTTTTAATGTTCCAAAGGATTTGGTGAAAAATTTTATAACGTTTGCTTAAAATCATCATCATGATATTTAGTTTAACGTCCGTTTTACATTCTGGCATATGTTGGACGGCTTTTAGAAAACCCGACTTCTGGACTAACCTATTTCTGGCCAGGTCTGTATCCCTCATGTCCATTTTTATCACTTCTTCCCAAATTTTCTTTGGTTTTCCCTACAAACTAAACCTGCTACCTCAACTAGTCTACATCTAACACATGAACTCTTGTCCATCCTTTCAATGTGACCAAACCATAAAAGTCTCCTGCTTTGCACACATCTCTCTATACTGTCCAGATTTCCTCTGAGTTCATCAGATCTAAGCCTGTCTATAAGTCTCATGCTACACATGCATTATATCGTTCTTATATCATCTCACCCCATGCAACACAGGTCTTCAATCCTCATTTATTTTCTGCTTAGCAGCTGGCCTGATTTTGTATTCTTTGTTCTGTTTTTACAGCAAACCTTTTTCTTTTTTTTTAAAAGACAGTTAACTCTGGAAATTATGAAAGACATTTACTGGTTTTATTAAATAGTAAGTCTATATTTACTGATTTATATATTTTGTAAATGATTTGAAAAAATAAATATATATAAAGTCAACATCCCAATATTCTACATTGCTAACAGTTTTTTTTATACACTTACATTAAGAAATAATATTCATATTATTTGGATTCATCGGACTGCTGTCCTCATCTTGAGTGTCATTTTCACAATGTGTCCACCGGAATATTAAAATTTGTGACTTGAAAAAATTGAATTTCAAATATAGAAATTTTATTGCATGCAAGACAAAGAATACAGTATAGTAAAATATATTTCCTTAACCCATGAGTTTTCGATGTTTATACATCTCCTCGGAGACATAAATTTCGGAAGCGGTACATGTAAGAACTCAGAAACCTGTCTGAAATCTGGTTACATTCCAATCTAGTCCAAACATTTTAAAATGCCTATCATAACCCCCTCCCCGACCCAGTCTTCACCTCAAAAGTCGGAAACTCCCTCCCCTCTCACTGTGAGAAAATGTCTCCGCATGCATTAACCGTTCACACTACTACTAACCATCATCCGTCCGTCAGCATAACCAAATCTTACACATTCTCCTGACGATATCTTGACAAAAGACAAAAAGCAAAAAATTGCATCACGCTTCAAAAAGAAAAATCTGACTATGGGACATTTATCATTACCTTGATCTATCCATAATAAAAAAACATCAGTAGAATTGAAAAATAAAAAAAAAGGTATAACTAAACAAAAGCTTTCTGTTGTCTTTAACAATGTTTATATATATATATATATATATATATATATATATATATATATATATATAGTAATAAATAGTGATATTTACAACTAGAAATAAAATAAGTTTAAGACTCCTAAATTCGTACTAGAACTGTCCACGAGAACCTGTGATGCAAAAAAAAAAAAAAAAAAAAAAAAAATCAATTGTAAAAGTGATATTCTCCTGAAGGTTGAAGGTTCAATCCTCAGTGTGGGCGACCGAACAATACAATTGTGAATTACTTATCTATTACCTCTATCTAGTCATGGCTGATGGAACGAGAGCATGCTACCTCCGTGAGGTTCTGTTTAAAATTCTGTCTGAATTCCCGAGTTCAACAAGATACACCTTAAGAAGGTCGGAGGTTACATCAACCGAAACGGCACTAAAGATGAGAACAATAGTCTGAAGAATCCAAATAAGTCAACATCTCAAAAATTCAGAAAAGAAATATCGCAAAAGTTTAACTTACCTGCACATGGCCCTCCAAGAGATCCGAGTGCAATCATAAAAGATAAGTAACCATTGCCGATCGCAATATAATGAGGCCCCAGTAACTCACGGGTCACTTGGGACATAAACGTCGTCCAGAAGCCACTGTAGAAACCAAAGAGTAGTGTATAGCCAATCTGGCCAGTGAAGTTCTCAAACAGCAACGGACAGATTCCTGTGACGACCGAGCCAAGACCAAGTGAACACAAGATGGCCGTCACATCATCCAACGTGGAGTTATGTCCCATGAATGCAAAGATAACGCGACTCGTAAAGCTTGCCATGCCTATGCAAGAGACGAGGAATGTAGCGGTGCCAAAGTCTGTGCCCATGCTGATCGCGTAGGAAGGGAGAAAGAGATAAATAATGGTGGAGCCAAAACTCCAAAACAGATTAGCGATGCACATGGCATAAAAGAGGGGGTTACGCAGCGGCAGGCAGGAGAGCAACGGGAGGAGACGCACTTCCTTTTCGCACTTGAGGGGCTTCATCACTGCCCCACAGACACAGAGGTTGAGTGTTGCAGCTGCCAGCAGTAAGAGGGTACCACGCCAAGCATATTGTTCCAACAAATATCGCACAATTATCGGGAATACAATAATCCCGCACCCGATTCCAGCCAGAACGGTGCTGAGTGCCTGGTAGCGGCACTTATGGAAATACTGTTCAATAGCAACGATTGACGGAGAGCACGCAATTCCAAAACCAATACCTACAAAAGAAAATCAGTTTCGTAATAATGAATTAAGAATCAAATTTAATGAAGGAAAATATAAAATCGTTTTAAAATGAAATTTTTAGAATCAGCTACGAGTAATTTATAAAACTCACAATGTCTGTCTTTCTCCATTTTTTCAGACTATCTCTTCCGAATTGCAGGGTGCCGCTAGGGGCCTTAAATGATTAGATTTTTTTATGGACCATTCTTTTATGGGTCTTTAGCTGATTAAAATAGTTTTTAAGATGTCAAAAAGGGGTCAAAATTAAAAAAAATTAAAAAAAAAAAAAAAATAGTTATACATTTTGTACATTCATCTTAGTTTATTTTTTTATTTTTAGTTGGTACAGTGGTAACGTCACCAGCTTTGAATGCTACAGTTTTGCTTTTGGTTTCGATTCTAGCTGATGGTACCCAAATACTTTATTTTTTTACTTTTGAAATCACGACTATAATAATATATGAAATCTGGACAAATTAAAATATCATATTTAAGTTATTTTATGACAAAGTAGTCCCCTCCCCAGTCTATAAATAAACAAACTGGCAGATCAGTTGAGTTATATTATATTGAGATTTATTGTCAGTTTCGAAGCAAAGACAACCTAACAGGTGTTTCTAGATGAATATAATCATATTTGAAACATTGTCATAAGAATCTATCTAATCTATATAAGATTATAGATTTTTACATTATTATATGAAAAGAAACTGGAATTTTAGGAAGATCTCTATCAGTGTAGTAATTATAGGAGCAACTGGAAATATGAAAAAGAATTTCAAAAACTACTTGGCAAATATACCCGGTGAACCAAGTGCAGGAGAGATTCAAACAATTGCACTTAAAGAGACAGAATCTTAAAAAGATCTCGTAGTTGGAATACCCGAGTTAGCGGATGGATGTTTCACATCCAGTAGGATGCCTCATCCCCAGCTTGAACAAACTGATTAGAAAATTAAAAAAAAAAAATAAATAAACGAAAGATTATATATATATATATATATAATGTATATATATATATATATATATATATAATGTATATATATATATATATATATATATAATGTATATATATATATATATATATATATATATATATAATGTATATATATATATATATATATATAATGTATATATATATATATATATATATATAATGTATATATATATATATATATATAATGTATATATATATATATATATATAATGTATATATATATATATATATATATATATATAATGTATATATATATATATATATATAATGTATATATATATATATATAATGTATATATATATATATATATATAATGTATATATATATATATATATAATGTATATATATATATATATATAATGTATATATATATATATATATAATGTATATATATATATATATATAATGTATATATATATATATATATAATGTATATATATATATATATAATGTATATATATATATATATATAATGTATATATATATATATATAATGTATATATATATATATATATATATATATATATATATATAATGTATATATATATATATATATATATATATATATATATATATAATGTATATATATATATATATATATATATATATATATATATAATGTATATATATATATATATATATATATATATATATATATATATATATATATATATTGCATGAACATGTAGGTATAAAAATAGTTAACATTTATTAAAAATTTTTTTAGCCCTTTTTAGGGAATTAAGAAAAAGTAGTCAAATTTAGCTCAAATACAACATTGCGACTTCTAGTCATTGAATACTCTAACTGTTTACTATGTATCCTTGCCAATTTGGCATTTATAGGAATTTAATTACTCTCAGTCCTTGTGTTAATTGCTGGTGGCCTCAAGATAGAATGCTCACCTATGTAGTTAAAAGGTGGCTTTGTGATTAGGTTTGAATCTCCCAGCCAGCATTTCTTACACTGATGATTGCATAAGCATAAAACACTAGTGTCTGTATATATATATATATATATATATATATTTCTTGTGGTAACGGTTCTTGCTAATAAAACCAGGGATGGCTTCTGTCGACGGGTTCAAATCTATTGACTGGTATTAATCGTGACAGCCTTCACTGATGATTCCCAAAAGGATGAAACACTAGTGTCTAGGTATTTAATAATTATTATAGTATATATATATATATAACAAAGACTATTTAAAAACATGATGAATAAAAAATAAAAACATGTTAAGGGTTAATAGATTTCAAACCTTGTTCAACAGAGTTAAATCTAGGTTAGTATTATGACTAATAGAAAAATATGATAGAATTGAGATTATGGTGGGGAAAGGAAAAGAATCAAATGCAAACCACATTAAGTCCAAGAAGATTTTCTTTCTATTTACAAAGAATATATTTTATCATTTTATAATGTATTTTGTGTTATTAAAGTGTGGGTGTATATATTTTCTTTTGAAAATTAAAAAAAGTTGAAGTTTTTAAAATTTTATAAAAAGTTTTTCAACTTTTCAATTTTTTCTTGCCTGATGCGATCAATAATGATTGAAACGGTCTGCACATCGTAGCAAGAGATGACTATATTTGCATAAAATAAAAATGATAAATTTGCTCTCTTTGATTGAGCACTATCAACGATCCTTGTTGAAATTCAATGATTCTTATCTTCTGAATATTTTCAACCTGGAATATATATATATATATATTACAATAAGTTATATATATATATATATATATTACAATAAGTTATATATATATATATATATTACAATAAGTTATATATATATATATATATATTACAATAAGTTATATATATATATATATATATATTACAATAAGTTATATATATATATATATATATTACAATAAGTTATATATATATATATATATATTACAATAAGTTATATATATATATATATATATTACAATAAGTTATATATATATATATATATATTACAATAAGTTATATATATATATATATATTACAATAAGTTATATATATATATATATATTACAATAACAGTTATATATATATATATATATATTACAATAACAGTTATATATATATATATTACAATAACAGTTATATATATATATATTACAATAACAGTTATATATATATATATATTACAATAACAGTTATATATATATATATATTACAATAACAGTTATATATATATATATATATATTACAATAACAGTTATATATATATATATATATATATTACAATAACAGTTATATATATATATATATATTACAATAACAGTTATATATATATATATATATTACAATAACAGTTATATATATATATATATTACAATAACAGTTATATATATATATTACAATAACAGTTATATATATATATTACAATAACAGTTATATATATATATATATATTACAATAACAGTTATATATATATATATATATTACAATAACAGTTATATATATATATATATTACAATAACAGTTATATATATATATATTACAATAACAGTTATATATATATATATTACAATAACAGTTATATATATATATTACAATAACAGTTATATATATATATTACAATAACAGTTATATATATATATTACAATAACAGTTATATATATATATATATTACAATAACAGTTATATATATTACAATAGCAGTTATATATATATATATATTACAATAACAGTTATATATATATATATTACAATAACAGTTATATATATATATATATATTATGACAATAACAGTTTTTTTAATGCACTAGTGTTTCATCCTTTAGGGAATCATCAGTGTAGGGTCACACGATTACGACAGGTCGAGAGATTCAAACCCATCTCTGACTTCATTAGCAAAGAACAAACCTGACGGCCAATCTCAACTGCGAGAAATATTGTTGAAATTTTAACATTTATTTTTTAAACGTCATAACATCCGACCATAGTGATCTAATGATCATAACATCATGATCAATATAACTTGGCGAAGCAAATGCTAATGGACTCGTATTTAACATAATAACAAAAATTATAGTTTCGGTCACGCAGTAAAATGCAGCTAGGTCGGGTCAAGCAGAATAATTTCTTGCATTGGGTTGTAAATAATTTTAAATTACGGAGATCTTTCAACCACACCTCGTAATATTCCGCCAAAAGAATGCGGTTAAACAGTCTTGCTTTCTATTAGAACAAGAACATGCATCCTGTGTGTGTGTGTGTATATATATATATATATATATATATATATATATATATAAGTGAGAATGTGTGTGTGTGTGTGTGTGTGTGTGTGTGTGTGAGGATAATGATCAACCTATATACTCAACGAATTTTGGATCTACAGACTTCAAATTTGGTATAAACTTTAATCCATTTTCATTCATCCAGAAAAAAAAAAGGCTGCTTAGGGGTGAAACTTGAAAATTTGATATGTGGGGTGGGTGGGTGGGGGATTGGGGGTTCATTGATTTTTATCTGTTTGCTGTTTCACAAATGCGCACACGTGAATCATTCACATGCCAGCTTCCTTATGTTAAGAATAAGTAGGTTTGAAAACACTTTTTAAAGAACGTGGCAAGCTGGCCTAATGGTTATCACTCACTGTCTTTAGGTTTTGGTTTCAATCTCAGCTCGAGTAGTTTTTTTTTTTTTTTTTTTTTTTTTTTTTACTTACAAGAAGTGGTGAACTGTTTAGAAAAAAAAAAAAAAAAAAATAATACTCGCATGCACACGTCTCAGTTTCTGTATGAATTAAAAATATAATATTTATGCGTATTTTACGATTGGGCAACGTCCGGAAGCCTGTTAGTATATAAAAACGAAACTGCGGGTGCGTTGTAGAAGAATTGTAGAAGAATTAATGCGCTTGAAATAAGTGAACAGTGCAACATGTACAAATCCAAGTCTACACGTTAAATCTATAACTAAAAGAATACCTGCCCCAGGACAAGTAAAAATTACACCCCTCCCCCTTCCCCATCCCCGCACAAATGTGATGCAAAATTGTTCTGTTCAGGGTGAGGGGTGGATGTTCTTATACGGAGATTAAAATAAAGATACAGTATAACCCGGATATAAGAGACTCGAATATAAGAAAACAGGATACAAGAGAGATTTCCCCTGGTCCCAAATTAGAGCCTACGTTAATGTGCAGTGTAACCGGGATATAAGAAATCCAGGTACTTCACGGGAAACGTGGACACTGTGTAAACTGATTTTAATTTAATGGCTGCTTCCTGAGGTTTTCTTTCACTTTCTTCATTTTTTTTTTTTTTTTTTTTTTTTTTTTTTTAAATTGAGCGTGTATTTACCATTTTAAAAAAAAAATTTTTTATTTCATTAAATTTGATTCATACTTTTATTTCGTGCTTATTTTTATTTTATTTTCAAAACTTTTTTGAAGGTACTATTTGAGGCAAAAAAAAAAAAAAAAAAAAAAAAAAGAAGCATTATTTGACTGTGTGTGAAAAAATGTAATAAAAAAAATAATTAGGGATGGAAAATATAATAAAAACAAATAAAAATAAGATAAAATAAAAACAAGCACGAAATAAAAGTATGAATCAAATTTAATTAAAGAAATTTTAAAATTTTAAAAAATAAATACACGTCCGATTAAAAAAAAGAAAAAGTGTATACAAAGAAAGTGAAAGAAAACCTCAAGGAGCAGCCATTAAATTAAAACCCGTTTACGCAGGATCCATGTTCCCCGTGAAGTGCTGAAATCCGGATATAAGTGTAACCCAGATATAAGAGAGCCCCCGTCTCTTATCCGGGTTAAACTGTATAATCATACTAAACCTCCTCTCCTGCTTTTTAATAAACAATAACATAATTATCAATCCCCTTCAAGAATGGGAAGTCTAAACTAGTGTTTATGCAACATTCACATCTTCCACTTGGTTGAACACTCTAGACTGTTTAATGTATCCAATGTATCCGTCTGAATTTTATATTTATTAGTCATTAATTCCCTTCATTCTCATGGCAATTGTTTGATGGTGCGGAGGTAAAGGTTTAGCAAATGAAGTCAAAGGTGGCTTCGAGGCTTTAACTGGGCACTTTTCTCCAAGGAGGGGTTGCCTTTTTCACCAATATTTTTGAAAGTCATCCCCTCTCGACTGACTAGTCTTAATTTAAACCATCGCCACTTCCAGTTTGGCGATGGATGCAACAGCAAAGACGTCACTTTTTTTTTTTCACATTCTTTTCCTCCTTTGTGGTACGGATTCGAGCCTGCCTGCCTACTACCACTTTTTTTTTTTTTATTTGCTCAATATACATCTCCAAACAACTGGGCAACACCGGGCACACAGGCTAGTCTCTCCTCAGACGGCACTGCTTAATTCCAGTGGCAAGAAGAAGTCCAGGATGACTGAGAATAATGAGAGCACATACAGCACTTGGTATTTCCAAATGGTTATCTATTTCAGTACTGACAAAGCTCAGCAATGCTTAGTTTCGGTGACCAAACGAAGCACCGGTGTGCCAATATGAATTATGCCAACTACGAGGTTTCTTCAATAAGTTTCCAGATGTTTTTGTACGTGCATTCAAAATTGTCATAGACTCTTGAAAATTCAGCATGTTATTGCTATCCATCTAATGAAAGGACTGAGTAATTTTTATGATTTCAGGTTCAAATGAACAGCTACAGCAAGAATTGGAATACATCCTACTAAAGCCCGAATGTCACAGCTGGTGAATTTCAAAAATGACACCTGGACATGAGGGTACTTTAGAAGGATGGTATGTAATAAAATTCTGTTTTAAACTTGAAAAAAATGCCACAGAAACGTATGGAATGCTTCAGATTGCTTTTGGACCATCTTGCATGAATTGAGTATCAGTTTCTGAGTGGCATAAGAGATTCAAGGAAGGCAGGAAGTCTGTGAGGGATGATGAGGTGTGGGAGGAGTAAGGGAGTCAGAACACCACAGTTGATTGGCCAAATAAAGAATTTCATGGATAAGGACTGTTATGTGTCTGTATAGACATTAAATGCACAGTTTGACATTAGTGCGGGAACTGTACACAGAATTATTTGTGAGGAAATGAAAATGTAGAAGACTTGCACAAAGTTTGTCCCAAAGGTACTTAGAACCCCATCGTTGTCACAGATTATTTGATCAAAATGGGCATCAAACAGTTCCTCATCCTCCCTAAAGTCCAGAACTTGCTCCCTGTGACTTTTAGCTATTCCTTAAGCTCAATGAAAACCTTAAAGGCCGTCATTATGAGACAATTAAGGAGATGAAAGAGGCTGCGACCAGGGTCACTGACACGCTCACACAAGAGGTCTTCCATGGAGCCTTCCAGAAGTTGTTGGAATGGTACAACAAGTGCATTGCAGCCGGAGGAGATTACTTTGAAGGGGATTAGAGTTTCATGTATGTACTATCAATAAAAGTGCTCATACCAAAAAAGTCTGGAAACTTATTGAAGGCACCTCATATATTAGAGGAAGAAAGGGGGCAGTAAAAAACAAAGAAATATGGTTTTATGAATACCATAGGAAATATATGTGGTGGCATTCTTTAAATCCCAGGCAACGTCAGGTCATCTTGCCAGTAAGAGGATAAAACAGAAAGTATGTGAATAATATTAACAATTAAAAAAATATTTGAAAACAAAGATTTAGAAGCCAGAAAATTGTAACGCGTTTTTAAATTTTCAATTGTTGACAGATTTACAAATTGTCGACATTTCTGCATTCTAGTTATGGTAGAGCGAAATTTCTAAATAAAATTTCTGACAATTTCAACAATTTTGGAAATTTGAAAAAAACAAAAAAACAACAAAGTTTTAAATGGAATTCTTAACTTCAGGAATTGCAGAAATGGTCAAATACAACACATTGCATTTCAAACAATTCTGGAACGTTTTTATTTTTTTCTGAATTCATTTCTATTTTATTATTCAGAAAATAAATCTACTTGGCATATCTATTGTTGCTTAGGAATGTGTCATTGAGCAACAACAATAAAAAAATGACTTTAGTGACAAGTTTTTTATCAATAACTAAATCTAATAAAAGGCTATCTGCCTGTCTCCATATTTTCAAACTATCTCTTCTGAAATTAAATCGCAGAGTGGCACTAGGGGCCCTCAAATGATCAGATTTTTTTACGGACCGTTCTTTTATGGGTCTTTAGCCAGTTAAAATAGTTTTTAAGGGGTAAAAACTGGGTCTACATTAAAAAAATTGTTATACATTTTGTACAGTCAACTTAGTTTATTTTTAATCAGTTCATGTGCGTGTCACGTTGGTACAGTGGTAACGTCACCAGCTTTGAATGCTAGTTTGGCTTTCGGTTTGGATTCCAGCTGATGGCATCCAAATTTTTTTTTTTTTTTACTTTTGAAATCATGACTATAATAATATATAAGAAATCTGGATAAATTAAAATATGTCATTTAAGTGTATTTTATGACTCCTCTCACTAGTTTTATATATATATATTTTTACATGGTTTTCAAGGATCAAAAACTTCAAAGACATATATATATATATATATATAAATATATATATATATGTAAAATAACAGTGTAGCTACGAGGGGCGTGCAATAAGTAATGCC
The DNA here is from genome assembly GCF_053919585.1 of Euprymna scolopes. Lineage (NCBI taxonomy): Eukaryota > Metazoa > Mollusca > Cephalopoda > Sepiida > Sepiolidae > Euprymna > Euprymna scolopes. Next base: position 5,143,544 of record NC_136492.1, on the reverse strand, counting down.
TTGACTCATTTCCAGTTGCTGAGCTAGCTGAAATTTTGCATGTGCAATGATTTATATCTCTACGGGTTATGTGGAAAATTACAGCTCTGAACTAAATGTGGTTTCTGTTTTACAGGTGTTTGAACTGAGTCAGGTGTGAAATGGAGCTTGTTGAATGTCGAGCAGTGATCCGGTTTTTGTATTTGAAAGGACGCACACCACAGGAGACTTTTGATGAAGTGAAAGAAACTTATGGTGATAATGCCCCATCATATAACCTTGTAAAATGCTGGTATTGTGAATTCAAACAGGGAAGTCTGCGGAAACAGCTCCCAGACCTGGTCGCCCCCCCCCCCCTGCTATTGATGAGGCATCTGTCCGGTCCGTCAAGTTGAGGCTGGCATTTGGAAGATTGGCGCATTACTATTCACCAAATAGCCCAAGATGTCAAGATTAGTACAGGGTCTGTGGAAACTATCATTCATGACCATTTGCATATGCATGAGGTGTTTGCCAGATGGATTCCCAGGTTGCTCACACCGTTCCAGAAGCGAGAATACGCCGAGTGCTCGAGGATGAATTTGGAGATGTGCCAAGAAGATGAGTCAAAGTTTTTCAAAAGACTGATTACACAGGATGAAACCTGGGTCCATCACTAGCAGTGTCAGAAATTTCGTGAAAATAGTGAATAATTCCACCCCATCTTTCCAAGCTTATAACTCCTCGAAAAATGTAATTCAAGCCCTAATTTTTTTTTTCAATTAAAAGGAGCAAGGACCAAGGTTTTATTAAAAAAAAACAAAAAAAAAAACAATGTGTTTTTTTTTTTTTAAAAAAGGTTTTAAACTTCGGACTTTACAGGTAAATTTCTAAAAAAGGGATTTTTTTTTTTTTTTTAAATTTGAATATATTATTTATTGACCTTTTCTCTTCAATTTGTGATATATAAAATTATTAAACATAAATTATTTACTTTTTAAGAGAAACTTGAAAATGTGTGACACTTACACAAATGGGGGGGGGGCGTGAATTTTAAAAAAACGTTTGTCTAAAATATTATATTCGGTTTATTGGAAAGAACATAAAATTTCACGTTGACCCTGAAAATATCGTAAAAATAGAATCAATAGAAAAATTTTGATAGATTTTTAAAGTTTAAAAATTGAAAAATATTGAGTTTGGAAAATTCATTACTGTTTAAAAAAAAAAAAAAAAAAAAAAATATTTCTATTACTTTTAAAACAACTGTAATAGTTTATTTTGGAAGTATAATCCATAAAGAAAATAAATAACCCACTTTTAACAGAGAAATTACGAGATTTTTATATTTTATTACGCAGTTTCGTGTTAGGGGTGTCAAAAATTCCTACAAAAATTCTGATACTGCTAGTCCATCACTATGATCCAGAGACCAAAGCCCAGTCAATGCAGTGGAAGCACTTGGACTCACCACCTCCAAAGAAGGCAAGGGTGCAGCCCTCTGCTGGCAAGATCATGCTCAGTCTTCTGGGATCAGGACAGAGTAGTGATGACAGATTTCCTGGCAAAGGGTACCACAATTACAGGAGCCTATTATGCTTCACTTTTGAGGAAATTAAATTAAAATTTCATAGGATTAGTGAATCTCTTGACAAAGGCTTCTTCTCTAGGGGAATTGCTCTTGACATATCAAAAGCCTTCAATAAGGTATGGCATAAGGGCCTACTTCACAAGATTTCCAGCTATGGTATAACTGGAAATGTTTTCTCAATCATTAAATCATTTCTCTATGATAGGCTCATAAGAGTAGTGGTTGATGGACAGAAATCAGAGGCCTACAGTATTAATGCTGGAGTCCCTCAGTGGTCCATCCTGGGCCCAACTTTCTTCCTGATCTACATCAATGATCTCCCAAAGCACATACTTAAATCATTCGTTGACATCTATGCTGATGATATAACCATATATGGCAACACATCAAAGGCCGTAAATGACAAAGTTCTCTGATTCTCTCTCCTCTGATCTCAAGCGCGTGATACAGTGGGGGAACAGGTGGCTGGTTACTTTTAATGCATCTAAAACCAAGCTCCTATCTTTATATCATCAACGTTTTAATCACCATCTAGCATCAATTGAAATGAATGGTTCTTGTCTAGGGGAGGCTCCATGTTTTGATAAGCTTCTGGGCTTGACCTTTACTCCTGACCTGAAATGAAACACGTACATCAAGTCTGTTGCCAAGGACGCTGGAAAAATGGTAGCATCCTTCTACCGCTCCAGAAGATATCTCACTACTGATGCAATTCTCTATCTATATAAAAGCCAAGTACGTCAAAGGATGGAATACTACTGCCATATTTTGGCAGGAGCTGCTAAAAACAGCCTATCCTGCCTTAACAGAGTACAAAATAGGCTTCGTGGCTTAGTGGGGGATGCCCTTTTCTCTACCCTGCAACCTCTCTCCCACAGGAGAGACATTGCGAACCTGTCTTTGTTTTATCGTTACTTCCATGGTAAGTGCTCGTCTGAGTTCCAATCCCTGGTCCCCCCCCCCTGCCAATCTTTCACGAAAAACACCTGTCTAGCTGAAACCACTGTCAAAAATTCCCCCCACTCTTTATCTGTACCAAAACGAAAACGTAGATTCCATGAATAAAGCTTCTTTCTTATGGTTAAAACCCATACAAAGTTTCACATAGGTTTGAATACCCTATATATTAAGTTTTATGTCTATAGACTAAAATCTGATAGTGTGGAAATTATCTTTCACCATCTTTCTTTCCGTTTTTCTTTCCTTCTTTCTGCTGCTCTGTTCTTCCTTCCTTTCTTCTTAACCCCTTTCCTACCCCCTTCCCTAGCTTCCCCCTTTTTTTTTTATGTCACCTGACTCCCTTATGCCCGTTGATTGGATGAGACGTTTTCGTGCTAAATTGACGCACGTGTGTGATATTTTTGAGTTAAGTGGTCAGTTGTGAACAAGGCGTTGTGGAGACCAGAACTGTCAAAAGTATTCCCTGTTGGTCTCGGATAAAAAGGGACGCCTGGAATTTACTAAGGCATTGAACAACTCTGTTTTGACGAGACATTAAAGTCGTTGAAAAGAAGAACCAAGTTTTCTAAGACACTTGAAAACTAAAATAATTATCGAGAAAAAGGGATGCCTGGAATTTACTAAGGCGTTGAACAACTCTGTCTTGACGAGACATTAAAGTCGTAGAAAAGAAGAACCTAGTTTTCTAAGACACTTGAAAACTAATACTATTATCGAGAAAAGATAATAGAAGTTTTGAACAGAAAATTCGCCGCAGGGAAGTTTTCGAAGATACCTGAAAACACCAGAATATTCAGCCTCAAGAAATTTCTACCTTGCTGAAAGGACTATGAAAACAAATTTCCAGGAAAAAGAAAGAAAAAGGGAACTTTTAAACAACACAAACTCAAAGAATAAAACCCACAAGGAACGAACTTTCTAAATGTTCCATTCGTAAAAGGGCGCCCAGAAGCTTCCAGTAAGTGCTCCCCTCCTTTTTTCCCTCCTTCTTCCTCCTTCTCTATCTCTCTTTCCTTCTATTTCCCTTCACTCTCTCCCCCTTTTTGGTTACTACTACAAGGACACTTGTAAGCCAGATGGACATTTTTGGCAGCCCATAGAGGTCACAAACCTTTCCTTTAGATATCTTTGTTAATAAATTCTATTTCTCCTATATTTCTCTTTTTGTTTTTAATTTTTTCCTTCAGTTTCAGAGTTAGTAGTAACGATTAATTGTTTAAGAAGAATTAACTTCCACGGGAAAAAGTGGATAATAAAATTTCTTCAATAGAGGAGCTTGGTAGGCACAATTTTTTAAACAAATATATATACACATACATAAATATATAAAGAGGTTTGTGCTTACTATAACCTTTTTACGCAAATATTATGCAAGTATAAATCATGTAGAATATCTGCATGAATATAATTACACGTAAGAGTTAACCAAAGATGATCATCCCATAAGAAAAACGAAAATACTAATAGCGAATTAAAAGAATATGCAAATTAGTTAGATCTTTTGCAGATGAATGCAATTCCATGACCCATATAAAACAAAGTTGTATTTTCTTTTTAAATAAATAGAAAAAATGTTTTTAATATGAATATTAATACACAAACCCCCAAATATATATATATATATAAGAATAACAGTATAGCTACACTCCAAGATCCAAATATTTCATATTATTTGGATTCATCGGACTACTGTTCTCATCTTGAGTGTGATGAGTGTGATTTTCATGACGTTTTGGTCGATGTAACCTCCAACCTTTTTCAGGTGTTTCTGTTGAACTTTGGAATTTGTATGGAATTTCGAATGAAACCCTTTATTTACTTCATCGGGGTAGCATGCTCTCGTTCCATCAGCCGTGATTGGATAGAGGTCCTGAAGAAGATCAGAAGCTACATCAACTGAAACGTTATAAAAATCACACTCACGATGAGAACAGTAGTCTGATAATATGAATAACCAATCCTCATCTCAAAAATTCAGAAACATCATTCAAATATTTTTCACGACAAAACAGTTCCTACAACATGTTTAAATTTCGGTATATTTTTTACAAATCCGTTTCATTATGCAGAAACAAGTGAAGCATGCATGGTCCACTGTGAGTGCACAGTGAACGAGGCATAAAAAAAATAATTAAGTTCAGCATTTGCCCCCCCCCCCCCTATTTAGCCCCAAAAGTCCCTAGGGAACGTCAAATCTTGGTAAAAATGAACAAACAGTGCAGTTTTAGGCCTTAACATATGTAAATTTGAGTTTTGCCCATGCAAATAAAGAAATGACTAAGTCATTCCTCCCCCACTCTTGATTTAGCCACAAAAGTCTCCAAGGCCTTAACATATTTAAATTTGAGTTCAGCACCATGCAAAACTGCTAAAATAGAAATACACAGAAAATTTTAGACAAATATGGTAAAATAGTCCCAAAAATGGAGTGTTTTTATTAGCCCTAAAAGAGCCCCTGGGGTACACCCAAAACTTATCGCAAAGTATAGACAAACAAAATTATATAGAAATCAGTTAGTTACAACTTTTCAGAAAGTTTTATAAAAATCAATTTTTTTTAATAAGCACAAAAGTGTCAATTTTAACCATTTTCACCCGAAAGGCACCCCTAGGGAGGGGGGGGGGGAACCATAGTTTTCCCCAGAAGATCTGTTTTTTTACTTTTTTACTCATATCATGTTTAATGTTTGTGCAAAATTTGAAAAAATTCCAAGACGTAGTTATTGAGAAAAGTGCAAACGATCAAAGGTGAATTTACAGGTCCACCCTCCTTTTGTCGGGGGACTATCCATCGATCCATCCAGCGTGGCTGCAGCCGAGATTGAACTCGCTACACAAGTTTATAGTGTAATTCAAATTTTGTCTGTACCTGAATACTCGATGCTTCGCCAGGCTATCAAGGGTATTTTTTATCGTGACCCCATTACCAGATGGGACGCCTACCACGGCTTAAGAGCGTCTCATCTACCCTCGAGAGAAGGACAGACTACGCCAGTTTCACAACCTGGTATTTTACCTCGCGGGGGACCAACAATCTTATTATGGCAATACTGACTTTTTAGTGCATATACACCTCAGAAAAATAGAAATTCTTTGCTTAGAAAGAAATATGAACCTAGAATATGAAGCAAGATAGCTGTCGGAAGAAACATACAATGTTGAGTGTATGAAGTTTCTTTCTTTTTTTCAGCATTGTGTTTTTTTTTTTTTTTTTTATTGCATTTTTCTTTTTAAGCCAAAAATTTCTATTTTTTTCTCAGGAGTATATGCACAAAAAGTGTCAGTAATTACATAATAACTAATTGTTTCCACATGGGGTGTGCGTGTGTGTGTGTGTATACCCCCCCCCACGTGTAACAAGTTAGTTGAAAGTAAAAACAATGATGACCATCATAAGTTCTACAAGAGTTAATATTAATTATTTTTCATTATTTTAAGAAGTGTATGCTACAGTATCTGTTGGATGAAACCTGGGTACACCCAACAAATACTAATGCATAGTTTTTGAATAAAATTTGGTGCTTCTAGAAATGAAAACTATTTTAAAAAAACTAAATTGCAGAAAAATCTTTATGATGGGGGATGAAATGCAGAAGCCTCTGTGTAGCTTAAGTGCTGTATATATCATCATAGGTGATTGAATAATATTGATTCATTAAATTGAGACTCATCAAGAAGTTCAACAAGTGGGATGGAGCATAAACATATAAAGAAAGCACTTTTCTCCTCTTCTGATGAGAAGCATTAGGCTTTGAAATGCCTAGGTATAAATAACACTTATGACCCCTCCTACCAATGATGTTTCTTCCTTAATAAACTGACAAATAAATCCACATACTTACTTTATCTTGTCTATAACTTTATCCATACTATTATATAAAAGGGACTTTGCATGCGAGTTAATTCCCTATGGACTCAAAAACAGCAGGGCCGCTTTTTATGAAATTTCACACGATGGTACTTTATGTACCTGGTAATGTTCTTAGATAGGTTTTGAAACGTTTGACAAGTATCGATAATCAAAATAATCTGATGAAAGAAGGAACAGGCGATTTTGAATCATTCAATCCCAGGCAACATCAGGTTTCTCTGCTAGTATATATATGAGTGAGAATGTGTGTGTGTGTGTGAGGACACTTCTCAACCTATATACTCAACAAATTTTTGATCTACAGACTTCCAATTTGGTATATAGGGTATTCAAACATGTGAAAAACTTTTTAATCAGTTTACACCCAGAAAAAAAGGGCTGCTAAGGGGTCAAAATTGAATAATTGGTATTTGGTGGGGGGGGGGAATCATTGAATATTTATTTGTCAACTGTTTCACGACTGCGCATGCACCAATCATTCCCACGACAGCTTCCTTATGTTAAGAAGTAGGTTTAAAAAACTTTTTAAAGATCGTAGCAAGCTGGCCTAATGGTTATCTGATTGTCTTTAGGTATTGGTTTCAATCTCAGCTTAAGAATTTATTTTTTATTTTTTTTTTTTTTTTTTTTACTTACAGGAATTGAACTGTTTAGAAAAAACATAATACTCACATGCACACATCTCAGTTTCTTTAAGTTTTTTTTTTTTTTTAAAAAAGGAATTTAACGTTACGTTTAATACCGGGCAACTCTGGGTATATCTGCTAGTATATATTATATATATAGTTTAGTAGTAATCCACTTTTTAGAAGCACGGAGAAAACGGAATTCAAAATATGGGGTTAGAAAGAACGACCACATGCATATCTATTTTTTTGTTTAAAACAAAATTTATTTATTTAAAGTTTCAATTTTTCGGCTTATAAAGCCTTCATCTGGAATTTTCTTTTTAAACAATATAATATATGTTTTTCTTTTTTGTCAGTCCAGTGGAAAACGCTTTCCACTGGACTGACAATACACAATCTCTACCTTCGACCAACAAACTCTGCCGAACGACATGGCACGTAAGAAAAAAAAAGAAAATATATTGTTTAAAAAGAAAATTCCAGATGAAGGCTTTATAAGCCGAAAAATTGAAACTTTAAATAAATTTTGTTTATTTAAAAAAAAAAATACAGATATGCACATGGTCGTTCTTTCTAACCCCATATTTTGAATATATATATATATATAAGTTATAAAATATATATGGCAATTAAGCTACACAGAATATTCCGTGTTTTGTCCATGCTAGGATTCATCAGGCTTATGCTAATATATATATACATATGAGTAGAGTTAATCAATGTTTATTTCCTTAAGGCTTTCTTCTTATATACTTTTTTTATATTGTACCAGATAGATTTTGGAGATTGACTTATGTTTGGGGGAAAAAAAAAAAAAAAAAAAAACCTAAAAATTAAACTTAGTAAATGAACATTGTTTCCATGTAAGTAAAATATATACTTTCTTTTTTCAGGTCTTAAATTTTTAATTTTATAAACTAAAACCATAAACGCTCATTTCAGGACAAATCATAATTGATTTTATTTTCAATTGTTATAGTTGAGTCGAAACAAATAATGAATATCTCACTGGCCTGATGATAACAGCTGTCCACGCTAATCGAAGCACTGGCGACTTATGTGTGGAGGAGTTCATGGTGGAAATCCTAAATGGTTGTCAACAAACATATGAGAAAAACAAGTGAGCCATGACCAGTTATGCAAATAATTCGTTTTTGCTAATAAATCAATGTTTCGAACTCGATATTGGCAAACATTTCAACTAGTAAACCAGTTTTGGTTTGGCCGTTTTGTTTCTTGAGGCATATCAACCATTTTCAGGTTATTTAATGCTGAATCATTTTGAATCCAATTATTTTGGTGAAAGTTTTTTTATGCTTAAAGTTATTTATATCTTCAAATATTTATTCAATGAGTTTGGAAAAATTGTTTTTTTTTTTTTTTTGTTGATTTTTTTTTTTATTTAAAAATAAGATTATAAAAAAAAAAAAAAAAAGAAAAAAAAAAAAGAAATCGATTCAAAAATTTTAAGTAGGATTACCCCTGGAGTGAATGTGGTATTATAGTGATTTAGGATTCTATCTAGGAATAGCTTAGACAATTATGAAGGTAAAGTGACAAGGATGATCATAAACCCCCACCCCACACTTATGAATGGCCTTGTGCCTTATTTTATGATTATTTTATAATTTTTCCAAAATTTAATTTATGATTATTTTATAATTTTTCCAATATTTAATTTATGATTATTTTATAATTTTTCCAAAATTTAATTTATGATTATTTTATAATTTTTCCAAAATTTAATTTATGATTATTTTATAATTTTTCCAAAATTTAATTTATGATTATTTTATAATTTTTCCAAAATTTAATTCATGATTATTTTATAATTTTTCCAAAATTTAATTCATGATTATTTTATAATTTTTCCAAAATTTAATTTATGATTATTTTATAATTTTTCCAAAATTTAATTTATGATTATTTTATAATTTTTCCAAAATTTAATTTATGATTATTTTATAATTTTTCCAAAATTTAATTTATGATTATTTTATAATTTTTCCAAAACTTATTTTATGATTATTTTATAATTTTTCCAAAATTTAATTTATGATTATTATTGTAAAATTTTCTGAAATCAATAAAGTTTTTAATGTATCGTGCATTTTAGGTCAGAAAACCAGTATCTTCAGACAACCTGATCTAGCGAGATGTATGGAAATTCCCCAGCGGACTCTTTCCACATGTAATATATTGATGTTGGCATTCTGTAGATGTTCAGCATAAATGGAGACGCCCTGATATTACTGTGGCTCTTTTGTTAAAACTACAAAAGTATTTATCTAAGCTAGCAGGGACGCCCGGTGTAGCCTGGTCATAAAATACGCTTAAATATTACATTTTAATTTATGCAGATTTTGTATATATTATTACAAAGTCAATTTTCTATATCATAAAATTGTGATTTCTAAAATAAAAAATATCCATATGACTTGGGTGCATCAGCTTGAATTGAAACCAAAACCAAAACCTATGAGAAAAAAATATATAACTTGAGTTCCTTCAGCTATAATCAAAACCAAAACTTATGAAGAATTCTTGATAAAATTTATTACAAGAAATGGAAGGTCATAACAAACGACATTCACTCTCGGACGAAAAAGATGTAAACGTGACATATGCTATCATATTAATACATAGATTTTTTTTTTTATCCTTGTTCGCCTCAAACAAGGCATATTGCCACTTGGATGTAAGGGGCTACTATTTGGGCCTATGTCTACAGGGACAGTATTTAGGGAGTTTGCATCATATTTAAATTTCAACAAATTAGTACATCTAGAGAAGCAGGAAAAAGGGAGAGGGATTCCAAAGTAGAACAGTCCGAGGGAAGAAACTATTACAGTAGAAGGCTTCCTGGCATGTAGGGACCTCAACAGTGATGGGGTGGGGTTTTGCTGCTTGTCAGATTAGTTGGGGGAGGTATTTACACGATGGGTTGGTTGGTTGTTTTACAGCATATCAACCCTTTTCGGGTTATTTAATGCCGAATCCAAAGATTTTGAAGAAAAATTTTTTAATAGAATATATTTGTTGTTTTCAAGTCGGTTTCTATTTAACCCATAGTTGGAACCCTAACAGGTACTACCACTCTGGGTCAGAGTGGACCTGGGAGCAATGGCAATTAAAGGGTGGCTCCACACTCCCTAAAACACACAAGCTGGGGCCTTACCATTGGATATAGTTTAAGGTCATATCAAAGACTCCCATTGAGGGACTTTTACCCTCTGCAAGGGGGTAGTCGGTGTATTCTAATACCCCACTGACAGGGCCTACATGATGGGAGAACAAATGCTAGGAGTTCATAAGAGAAAATTCCATTAAAATTCTTGTAAAACAACATTTTTATGATGGGACAGAGGCTTTTAATTTTTAATCCTTGTTGCTGATTCCACGTAGTTCCCAAACCCAGATGTGACAACAATATTCCGTTTGTGGGTGAACTAAAAATCAAGATTTTGCAGTAGTTCTGTTGCATAGATATCCATCCTATGCACCTTGCTGAGCTTGAAAACTGATTTTGTTATACGGACAAACTTTCTTATTTTACAATTCAAATCAATATTATTCAAACATCAACACAACAAATGGTTCACAAAGAATTATGAAAACACAAACACAGAATATATCGAGTCATGTATGTTCTATACTAATAAAGTTTAGTTTTAGCTACTCTTTCTCTTCCCTATTATTATTTTCATGGCAGGTGCTCGACTGAACTCCAATCTATAGTTCCTCCTTTGTCACACTTTCACAAAAAAGTTACTCGACTAGCTACAGCCACTACATATGCTTTCCCCTATTCTCTATCTGTGCCTAACTCTAAACGCAGATTCCATTAACAAAGTTTCTTTTCCAGAACTGCTTGCCTGTGGAACACTGTTCTGCTGGCCTGCTTCCCGGTTGAATACAACATGGTAGCTTTCAAATCCAATATAAAATAAAGTTCTTGTTGAGCCGTCCCCATAAATAATCAAATTCTACCCAATTTACACACTTAACGATTACGGCACTACCAGCTTAGATTCATTAACTCTTATCCTTGAGTGGCTCTTTGGCTTTAATAAGCAGAGACATAAAAATAATGATTTCTGATTACATAGATTCTTAAACTCAGACCATTCATAAGTCTTTGAAAAAACATTTGAGTGGTTGTTGCCATTGTGCATGAAAATGTTCTGACTATGCAACGTATCAGTCATTCTATGACAACATCCAAGAAAAAATAGTAATTATGCAACTGCTACATCTGTAATATAAAGCTGAATGTCTGTGTGTGTGTGTGTGTGTGTGTGTGTGTGTGTGTGTGTGTGTGTCTGGTCACGAATAGGCTCCTATATCGTTGACTATTTTAAAAAACTGATTACATATGATAGAAGATGTATCAAGATACAGAAATGGGTATGTTTGATTTGGCAGAACGGTGGTTCATTAAAATTGTTGGGTCTGCGTTCGCGCCTGGTCCACAAAGTATGGAAATAAAAAATAAAAAACAAAAACGTTTACAAGTGTTTTTGATATAGATGTACATAAGAATACTTAGATAAGTATGTTTTAACTTAAATAAGGATGGTATAATAAAATTGTGGGGTCTGCATTCGCGCCTGGCCTCCATAGAATGGAAATAGGCACAAACTTTAATAAAGACTTTTCATATCTATCTGCGTAAGTATACTTTGATAATTATGTTTCAGTTTGAAGAAATATGGTATAATAAAATTATGGGGTGTTTGTTCGCACCTGACCTCCATGGAATGGAAATATGTCAAAGTTTAACAAGGTTTTTTAATATAGATCCACAGAATATTGTGATAAGTGTTTCAGTGTGAACAGGTATGGTATAATAAATTATGGGGTTTATCTATTTTATTTTTACTTTCATCATATTTTGCTTTGGTTTTGATGCCCCCGAATTCGAAGCTATCTCTTTACAACTCTTCCTTTTCATAACCTATCATACTTTCATAAATCAGAGTCCATTTTCTGTAGGCTGTTTTTGAACCCAGTCAATGACGGATACTTTTGCTAGTTTATTAAAATTCAAAGAAAGCAATTAGGTACACTTTTTAATATTAAATTACAAATTCAAAAAAGGTTGCAACTTACCCGTTAGCACACCCATACACAGATAGATTTCATAAAGTTCCGTGACACAGACTCCGAGTGCAAGACCAGCCGTCGCCAATATCCCACCTAACATCACACTAATCCGACACCCAAACTTGGCTGTCACAAATCTGAAAAGGACACCTGAAAAAGAAAAACAGATAGACATTGTTATTACTTAAATCAGTGGTTCCCAACCTTTTTTACATGGCGGCACACTAGTAAGTTTTAGTCAATTTTCACAGACACCTATCATAAAAAATATGCATTTTCTACTCAAAGCCTTTTTGCAATTAAAAAAATAAAAATATATACAGATTATATAAGAATTTTTATTCACATAAATCAACATATTCTGTATTCAATATAATCTATAATACAAATCTCACTTGTCTGTTTAAATCTATGTATGGATGTACGCATGTCTGCCTAAAACTTTCGACAGAGGTGACAAGTTTCATGAGATTGGTATCGTTCTGAAGCTCGACCCTTTGGACAACAAATATCGAAAAATTGGCCAAAAACATTAATTCCTTCACTTTAAACAGGACACTTTTCTACACGGAGGGGTCGCTTTTTTTGTCGATATTTTCAAAAGTCATCCCCTCTTTTCGATTGTCTAGCCTTAATTTAAACCTATGTCACTTCCGGTTTGGCAATGGGTGCAACAGCAAAAACGTCAGTTTTTTTTTTCATGTTCTTTTCCGCCTTCGTGTCAGGGGTTCGAGCCTGCCTGCCTACTACACACTTCCAAACATCCGGGCACCCAGGCTAGTATAACGATAAATGTCAATGAAACAGTGGTGGCTGGTGTTTTTTAACTACTGCTGCAATATGTGAGCAAACGTGAGAGATGCACTCTTAACTCTTCTTCAATATTTTTAAATCTTTCGTGTTTTTATTTATGTTGTTTAGATAGCACATTCCCAGTTCGTATATGTACAAAGTTGAGAATTGCAGTAAGATTCCGATTATTTTTTTTTTTTTATTTAGAGTTAGAATTGCGTAGGGTTATCACGATTAAGAATTTAAATGCTTTTATTAAACAAAATGAAATTAAATGGCTGCTAGCTATTGTCTCTTCTTGGTACACCAATAATCATTCCGCAGCACACTAATGTGCTGCAGCACAGTGGTTGGTAGCCACCGACAGATTCTGATTGGAGTAAGGCACTTCTCCCATTCTTAAAAAAAAAAAAAAAAAAAAAAAAAAAAAAAAAAAAGAGCAACAGGAATATCTGCTAAAATTGCTGAGGAATGAGCTTCGTTGATGTTGTGGCAAAGGTCTTTACGGTTCTCCTACCGTGTCGATTCCAAAGTGTCCACAACTCCTGTACATGCCCCTCTCAAGGCGACTTTCAACCGTGTAATGGTTGTATGTATCAGATCTTCAACGCACCCTCGAAAATCGTTCGGCATTTTAGCAACCCACTTTGTTGACTTCCATTAGAAATTATTTGAAACGTTATTTCTAACTTGTACACTAAAAGTAAAAGACTCTTGTTTAAGAACAATTGGCCGTGTTTCTTTAGAAAACTTCCGTTCCCTTTGCCGGATTTAACCTTTGTGTGGGCGTTTTATGGAGGAAAAACTTTTTGGAATGAACCGAACTGGTGAGTGACTTTGTTTGGCTGTATACTTCTCTTTTGAAGCAATGAAAATTTTTCTTTTATAAAAGAAATTTATAGAAGGTAATATAATGCAGAAGTGTAACAGACATAAACTAAAGGGAATTAAGATATAATGGTGAAATGTTAGAAATTATTTGGAACGTTATTTTTAACTTGTAAAGCAAAAAACACTTGCTTAAGAACAATCTTTTTTTTTTTGATGAAGGTAATGACAAACCAAACAAAATTAATTATTACATTCTATCTATATATCTGTGAAAGTGTCTGTGTACATTTCCCTACGAAATAACTGTCAATTTTCAGTCTACAGACTCAAAATTTGATATACAGGGTACAGAGATTTGGGAAAATCTTTGTAATCCGTTTTCGGCCAGAAATTTGGCTGTTAAGGGTCAAAATTCAACGATTTGACCTTTGAGAACTCTACCAAACTTTTTTTTTGATGAAGGTAATGACAAACCAAACAAAATTAATTATTGCATTCAATCAAATATATATTACAATTCAAAATACAACAAAGAGATACTTTGTCGGTTTCTTGTGTGATTTCCAAAAAATGGTTGTTCTTGAAGACGTTTTCCTTATTTAAGAAAGTCAGTTTAGCAGAGGTGAGGTAACCCCCCCCCTGTTTTTGTTAATAAAAAATAACTTCCTCCAATATTTGAGAGCTCCTTCCTTTGAAAGTTCTTTTGTAAAAGTTTATATAGAACCTCTCTTCTCAAGTAAAGTGTGCAATAAAAAAAAAAGCAAAAAAAAAACAAAAACAAAAAAAAAAAAAAAAAAAAAAAAACAAAAAAACAAAAACAAAAACAAAAAAACAAAAAAAAAAAAAAACAGCATAACTTATACAGATTACCAAACATTTTATTCAGAATATTTCCAACAAGAGAAGGTAAAGCCTGGGTGAGTGGACCTCCCAGAACTGCACAGACACTATTCAGAATATTTCCAACACTTTGCAGTTGCCTTCAACTCCGTTGATTGAGGCTTGCTCTGGCAAATCATGCAGGCAGATGGTATGCCTTTTGAGGATTGATGTGTAGGGGTGGGATTTTGCTACTATTGATCTATGAGTGTTATGTAATCACTGTGGCCGGTTGTTTAAAATACCTTTGTCCAGTCTATATAATGTTCACATATACTTTTGTTGCTGGCACAAATATATACACATGCCGATAGCGAAGTAAAAAATCACAACACAGTTGATCTACAAAAATATATTTTTGTTTTTATTTCACTCCGACAATCAGTTTTTCTGTGACAAATTGTTATTCTTGTTTTGATGGTTACTGAAAGGCAAAAGGGGGTGCGTGGGTTAGACGGTTGTCTGGTGAAGAAGAAATGGTGACACATGCCGCAGCTCTGACTGACTAGCTTTTTCTCTGATGATTTTATTTATAATGATATTCTTTCCTATTAGAATCTCTAATATTTCCTTTATTGTCTTAACTGTTTGACTGATATCCCCTCGCATATTTCTGGGTCAAATTATGCATTCTGTTAGACAATGGTGAATATATGAATTCTTAACATTTGAATCCATTTGCATGTGTGCAACCCATCCAATGTTTTTTCTTCTCAGCATTGTCTGCCAATATCTAACATAAGGACCCATGTACGGGCCTATGATGAAGAGTTAGAGATGATTGAAGTGAGCTGAGGAGTTCGATAGAGCTGTGTCCTCTCCCTCACTCTTTTCAATTCCGAGATTGATTGTATCCTCAATGAAGCCCTTCAAGGTCATCGTGTTTCATCTCGCTTACACAGATGATATCATCCTGCTTGGTTAGACTGGCAAGAAGTTGCAAGCTGTATTCAATCGAGTGCAGACTGTCACTTGCAGATTAAAGATCCGCATCAATGCCTCCAAAACAAAGGTCATGACCTCGCTGATTGACTAGGGTACCTGACAGCTGCTCACGCTGGACAGAATTCACCTCGATAATATGGATTCCTCGTCTATCATGACAACTAGGCAGTCAGTGCCTGAGATTTGACGGCAAATAGGAGCAGCACGGTCTGCGTTCTCCCACCTCAACCAGTCAGTGTTAGACTCTTATGTAGGGTGCTATTAGCCACCATAATCGGTACTTGAAACAGTTTCTTATAATTGCTGAAAGGGAAGAAACTTGGTCTTTGTTTATTTTTAATATAAAGTCCACCGTGATTTTCTACTTGGTCATTTTTTCTAATTATTGATGAGGATACTTTTTTCTGTATGATCTATCTATTGATATCTTTCATCAGATGCTTCAAATCTTCAGGATCACAGTTGGTGTCATGCGCAATTTGCTGGATATACGTAGATCTAGGCTGTCCTATGCTCGTGCGCTTGTGCCGTGGAGTTCACACTAATACATTTCTCATCAGTTCTTGCTTGCTCCTTTGGCAGTGACTGGCAACTCGCAGACGTCACTCCCTGATGGTAGTAGATATGGCAGGTAGGTTGCCATAAAGTAGCTGTTGCATCCAATCTTTTGATGACTGTCCAGATTGTAGCACCGTAAACAAGGACAGACTTCACCACTGCTCTGAAGAACTGCTTTTTGCATGTGTGTATATATATATATATATATATATATATATATATATATATATATATATATCACATGATACGTGTGTGTGTGTGTGTATATATATATCACATGATACGTGTGTGTGTGTGTGTGTGTGTATATATATATATATATATCACAAAGGTTTTACTTGGAATGTGACTAATATTATAGAAACACCCATTTCTTATTTTGTTTTTATTGAATTTTCTCTCCAAACAAGGCACAGTGTCACTTTGACGTGAGAAGGGGGCTACTTTCTGGGACATAATTTGCAAGGATACTATGTAGGGAGTTGAGCAGCAAGATGTCTTTACACTTGAACTTCTGCATGTCAATTCAGTCAGGGAAGCAGGAACTCGGAAGGGAATTCCAAAGTCTAGCAATCCTAGGGAAGAAACTATTAGAGTCGAAGGCTTTCTGCCGTCTCTACTGTGAAGGGGTGGGATTTTGCTGATTGTCTCATTGTTGGGGACATTTGTGGATACAAGAGCTTGTAGTTCGTCGGAGCACCTACCATTAAAATACTTGTAAAACAGGCAGAGGGATACAACATTTCGTCGATGGGCCAGAGGTTAAAGTCTAGCTTAGGTTGGTGACTCGCTTTTGAATCCTGTCCAAAAGTGAGAGACCAATAGCAGATGCAGCAGTCCAAACGTGGCAACAATACTCCATACATGGGTGAATGGTGGCCTTGTAGCGATACAGGACACTTTCAGACATAAAGAATTTTCTAGCATGGTAGAGAGAGCCCACCTTCTTTGCAGAAGCCTCGGCAATACCCTTAATGTATCTGTTCCAACTCATGTTCCCTGTAAATGTTAAGGCGAGGAGTTTCAACTAAGTACTTTCAGATAATGTATCATTAGCCATGGCTGATAGTAGTTGAGAAGGTTTCTTGTAATCATTAAAGGAAAGAGGCTTAGTATTGGCAACATTGAACGTTACCATTCATTTGTAACCCCATTTCACTACAGACTGGAGATCTTCCTCTAGGGTTTCCACTATTGCCTTGGATATGTGTTCATTTGTTCTCCCCTCATGCATGTTGGAAAATAAATTTTATAAGGGAGGTAATTTATGAATGTTAGTAATAATAAAGGTCCAAGGATCGCTCCCTGTGTTCTACCCATATTTATTTTCTTGATGAACAACCATCGAGGACAACCTGGATTCTTCTCTTATTTCAGACTAGCAGGGGTACCCGGCATTGCCAGGGTATGTTGTGGTGGTGTAGTAAGGGTGGAAATAAAAAAAGCAGCGGTGGGGGGTGGGGTGAAACAGAGTGGAGAAAGTTGTAATAAAAAAAAAAAATTGTTAGTAGGCTGGAATCTGTAACGTGAAGGAGGAAAAGAAGGTGAGGTTAAAAAAAACAACAACAAAAAACAAAGTGATAGTAGGCAGGCAGGCTCGAACCTGTAACGTGAAGGAGGTTAAGAAGGTGAAAAAAACCTAATGCGTTAGCCGATGTCGCCATCGTGCAAGCAGAAGTTGCGTGCGTTGAATTTAAGTATAGTCAATCGAACATACAATGTTTAAATGCTTTGCTGCCTTTTTGAACAGTTTCGCTTTATATGAAAAAGCCAAACAGACACCCGAGATGACGTCACAATGGGAATTTTGTTGAACTCGATAAAAAAAAAGAAAAAAAAAAAAAAAAAAAAAAAAAAAAAAAAAAAAAAAGAAAGATAGTGACAGTGTCTGCTTGCGAATCCGAGATATTACGATCTAGGAAGTATGCTAAAACCTCACAGAATCTAACCGACATGAGAACTCTGATGCAAAAAGCTTTTCGTGGACATACACACAAACACTCATGCCCATTTTGCCTCCAGTAATACCATATGAACTGATTTTCATGAGAAGACCATCATACCATGCCGTGTCAAAGGCTTTAGATATATCTACAGCTCCTGCCTTATCCAGTTTTTTCTGGTTTCTGTTATTGCCTTGGATATGTATTCATTTGTTTTCCCCTCATGTCTGTTATAGAGCGTGGTGTCGTCAGCAAATATACTCATCTCAGACAATTTTATCAGGGAAGTCATTTATGAATAAAGGTTCAAGGATCAACCCCTGAGGCACTCTCGCATTTATATCATTATTTAGTTTTTACTTGGAATGTGACTTTTACTTGTGACTAATACAATAGGAGCACCCATTTAGGCTAGCAACTCACAGATTAGCGAGTAACAATCCTCCTTTTTTTACACAAAGAAAATCAGAAGGACTTACTTGAGATGGCAGTTACGTGGAAAAGAAGTGCAGCCACCCAGGATGTGTCAAAATGACTTCCTGCAAAAATGTTCCGGAAGACCACGTGGAAAATACCCATGCTGTATGTGATCCCACAAACAATAAATTGGACAAAGAAGGCCGCGACCATAACGGCCCATTTTCGGCCGCCAGTATCCTCCTGCATCGTGGATGTAGTCTTGACTGTTACCACAATCATTTAGCTCCTGGAAAGAAAAATAAAAAAAAAATAAAAAAATTAACAATTAAAGTTTCAGCAAATGAATTGGGAATTCAAATAAGAATTGGGGATTGTATTGGAATCAGGGGAAAATATTGGAATCATCCCATTATTAGTAAAGATTGAACCATCAACATCTACAAGACGGTTGCTTAGAATCAATAGGTAATCAACACCTTTAACCATGTCGTAACAATTAAAAAAATGGTGATTAGCTAAAATATTTATATAATATTTTACTTGTTCAGGGCTTTACATTGCGAGTGAAACAGTCGCATTTGCAAATGATTTTTCAAAATGGCGAACAGAAATAATAAAACGCTTATCTTTTGGCGATTCTATTTCTTCCACTGACAATCTTCCAAAGCTCTTTCTTTACTGAGTGAAAAAAATCTTTTCAACTTTTTTCTTTCTTTTTTTTTTTTTTTAATAAAAGAAGCAAAGTTAAATTATTTAAACAATAAAAGTTTAATAGAACAATATACTTTTTATTTATTTATTTTTTTTTTTTAACGAAGGCTGTTTAAAAAATATCTGAAGAAATCAGAATGGTTATACCTTCAAGTGTCAACATAAAATTTGTTGTATATTTAGAATTACAATTATTTAAAAAAAACAGAAAAAGTCTTTATGATGTACATACTCGTCACAGAACTAAGATGTCATATTCTAAAAATCATGTGGGTTTGGCTAGTAACTTTTCTATTTGGCTAGTGAACGAAAATGTTTAATTGTCAAAGGTCAACTAAAGATAAATTTGTCCGTAGAGCCGTGTTGTTCCTTCCTTATTGCATATGTCACACTTTGAAAAAAGCATAAAATACCATTTTGAAGGCCAAATTCACAAAATTTGGTTTTAAAAAGGCCAATTTGGCAATCTTAGACAAGAATACTAGAGTAACCTCCCTTTGACCTAGGCTCGTTTTTGCATATCATCGTAATAAGATATGATCATTGTTGTAATTGTGTGTGAAAGGAACTTGTATTTTTGATGTGCAACAGTTCTTCAAAGAAAGAAATGTCATGTAAAAAAGGGAACATTCGAAAGAAACAAGGCAAAAAAAGAAAAAAGAAAGAACATTATCTGCCAAGAGGTGCTGGACTGAAGGAGTAAATTAAAGATTGTCACTTACAATGTGATTTTATTATTTGTATTGAACTATGTAGCACAATATTATTTTCTGAGTATTTATGAGTCCTTTCACTTAGGATGTTGGCAACTTTCTTGTGGTCCCTCCCATAAGTACCGATGTCTTTCTAGAAAGAATTCTGACTAGAAAAACATTGGGGGAAACCAATGCCAACAGTAGAATCTTTGGATTTATAAGATATGATGATCACCGCGTAGGATTTTTGTACGGGGTTCATTTTAATATATTTACGTTAAAGTAGGAGTACCTCAGGGTTTTGCATTGCAAGTCTATTGCTTTTTATTTGTGTTTTAAAAACATTGTCCAGGGAGTTTAGTATTAGATGTCTGAAACAGATGCTGTGTGCTGATGACTAGGGCTACGACAACAGCATATTCTTTTCATTCTTTTGACTCGAGTATATATCCGACACAGACACAATTTAGTCAACCATGAACAACATCACTCTATATAAAAGCATATAAGATATCAAGGGATACATACTCGAGAGTCAAAACAATGAAAAGAATATGCTGTTGTCCTAGCCCTGGTGATGACTTGCCAATTAAACAATTGAAGACTTACTTGTTAGGTTAAAAACGTGGATGAATTTTATGGAAAGTAATAGTTTGAAAGTAAGTATCGAAACCAAAATGATAATCAATGGCTGCAGTATGGAAAAACGACCAGAAAGAAAAAAAAATTTCTGTTTGATTTGTAGAAAAGTGAGTTGAATGAATTTTGTCATGTTTGTGTGCGAAAAGTGCAGTGGAAGTATTAAGGGAGAGAGGGGGAGAGAGAGAGGGGGAGAGAGAGGGAGAGAGAGAGAGGGAGAGAGAGGGAGGGAGAGAGAGGGAGGGAGAGAGAGGGAGGGAGAGAGGGAGAGAGAGAGGGAGAGAGAGAGAGAGAGAGAGGATGGTTTTATATGCAAGAATTGTAAAACTAAGGTAGATGACAATTCAGATGTGGAGAAAGTATTTTTTTTTTTATTACATTTTCACCCCAAACAAGGCACATTGCCACTTTGGTGTAGGGGGCTAGGGTTTGTATTACTGTACACAGATTCGAAAAAGTTGTCAAAAAACAAATATATAACAAATAAATATTATCAAAGGCAAGATAAGTTACATTTCTACCAAACTGGATACATTTTTTGTGTTTTTATTCAATGTAACATGTTTATTCAGCTCAAAAAACATGCAGTGTTTACCGATGTGTTGTAAAATTCAAAATAGCGCCCGCCCGACTCTCTTTAACATTGTAAGTTTGGGAAAAGGTGTTATAAATAATAAACTAGACAAAATACTATTAAAAAACACCGAATATATGTCAACTTATGTCACGGTAATATATATTGAGCGAATTTCTAACAGTATTTTCTCTAGTTTATTATTTATAACATCTTTTCCCAAACTTACCATGTTAAAGAGAGTCGGGCGCCATTTTGAATTTTCCAATACATCGGTAAACACTGCATGTTTTTCGAGCTGAATAAACATGTTACATTGAATAAAAACACGAAAAATATATCCAGTTAGGTAGAAAAGTAACTTATCTTGCCTTTGATAACATTTATTTGTTATATATTTGTTTTTTTGATAACTTTTTCGAATCTATGTGTACAGTAATACAAACCCGGGGGTTACTATCAGGGGCAGCAACTACTGGGGCAGTGGGGCACTATGTTGGGATTTGGGCAGCAAGATGTCGGTTCACGTTATACTTGTACTTCTGCATGTCAGTACAGTTAGGGAAGCAGGACATCTAGGGATCTCTACTGTGTGGGGGTGAGATTTAGCTGCCTGTCGGGTTTGTCGAGGGTGTCTACGTCGTGGGGGGCACAAGTGTCTGCAGTTCGTCAGAGCATTCACCATTAAAATACTTGTAGAACAGGCAAAGATAGCAAAACTTTATGTGGATGGCGAGAAGCTTTGTTCGCTTGGTCATATCATAGAAGCACAAGGAGGAGCAGGTGCGAGTATGACTGTAAAAGTTATGAGTGGATGAAGTAGCGTTACTCCTGTCAAGGGAATAATTTAGCAGACATGTGTTATGCTGGTGACATTTCTTTTCCATTATGAAGAATGTGACACAAGGGTCGGAAAATGCAAAAGATGCTTGTGCAGCCCTGTTGACATTCCCCAACGGAAGGCACCTCAGGTGATGAACAATAAACTAACCCCTTCTCAAAGAGAGAAGGCAAAGCCTGGGAGAGTGAACCTAGAACTGCACAGAACCAAAATTACACCGCAATGGACAGAGAATAGGTTATTACAGGAATGGTCCAGTCTCTGTTGATTTGGGGGCTGACAAGAAAAAAATCTCCCGATTGCGATTTAATAAATATTTAGCAAATCAAAATCGCTTTCACAAACATTTAATATAACAAATACTGACTCAACGGGTCATGTTTAATTTTTCATGTTTTTTTTTTTTTTTTAACTAAAAATACAAATTTTAATGTAAAATAACTTTCTCGAATTCACAACTTTAAATTTATGACTCAAAAAAAAAAAAGTTTTGAACGGAATTTTATTTATTTTTTTTTTTTGGCACATTTGGACAGAATTCAAAATGGCCAAATTTGAATAAATTATTCTTTTTTTTTTTTAATCTTTTAATTCACAGAAAAGTACTAACAGCCTTGTAATTATTATTTTTTCTTGGCCGCTTGGGCGCTTTTGTCCGTTACTGTCATGGGACAACTTTGTTTTTATTTAGAATATCGCAGAAGACGACGACAATGCAAGTTTCAGAACAGGAGAATATTTCAATAATGTCTGTTCAAAATTTGAATTTTTTATTTGTTACAAATTTTCAGAATTTTGACTTTGTTATGTTACGAAAATTTAAATTTTGTTCAAAATAAATAAAATAAACAAAAAAATAAAAGTTAAAAAAAAAATGGTACTAGTAGTGCAAGTGCAGTCAGTGCAACTGCATTACTTGATCCGTGCTGCTGAAATAATAACGTTATTATTTAGAAAGCCATTCTTAACATGGGGGGGGGTGTTTTGTACCTATTCTGTCCTTTAACCTTACAATTTAATAAAAACAGATATAAAATTTTAATTAAACTTGAAAATACTATTTAAGAAATAGCGTGGATCAATAAGTGCCCTAGCAGCACCAAATAACTGTTCATGTAAAAAATTCATACATTTTGACAACTTTCATCCGTTTCAGAATTGTAAATTTTTTATACCATAAAAAACTACGAAAATTCATAGAGTTGAAAATTATTTACAGTTAAAGTAATTTTTACGGAAAATTGAGGGAAACTGAATTTTCTCTCGATATAAAAAAAACAAACAAAAAAGAACTTGAAGATTGCGAATACAGGGGACATACTTATCTCTCTTTTTTTGCTTCTGACGTGTTGTTTTAGCAGATAGCGCTAGACTTTTTTATATTTACTAAAAATTTGTCATTTTTAGATATATTACTATTTTCGACATGATAGTTAAGTACTGTTGTTTTTTTTTTTTTTATTAAAAAATAAATCGATCTTTCAACTATCTTAATAAGCACCGAAAAAGAACAAAAAAAAAAAAAAAAACAACAAAAAAAAAAAAACAAATCAAATATTTTATGTTATTAAAATATTTTAAAATTTTATTTTAATTCTCCTAGTTCTGGAATTAACCCCCCCCCCCGTTTTGCGATTTTAAAAATAAAAACAAAAATTGTTTTATGGCAATAATAATGCACAACTGCTAATTTTTTAAAAGCATAAATGATATTTTTGTTCTTACAAATTGTATCTCCTCGACGTTGCCCGGGAGTAACTGCAGTTGTAGTTTTTGTTTTAAACCAAATTATAGAGTTTTAATTATTTTTATTATCTCATTTACATTGGCGATCTTTTAAATTCAAGCATTTCATGCGAAAACGTGTCGAAATTAGTATAAATTCCAAAAATTACGAAAAATGATCCAATAGAAAAATAATTACAAGCAAAAATAGAATTAATCGAATTATCGAGATTAGCAAATCTGAACGAGCTTTTCCCCCGGCCGTAAAATTAATTTCTTTTCTTTTTTTTGCGAATTATTGTTGATAACAGACTTAACTTTCATTAGCAGGAAAAATAATAAAAAAGTTTAATGACTTTTAACGTTATTTCAGCACGCATCATAAACTACACAAGTACTAAACTTTGTATAAAATATGTTAAGGCAGAAAAACACACACACACACACACACACACAACTTAACCTTATTACTAACCCTAAGTCAGAATGGCAATAGAAAATAAAGAAAAGGTACCATAAAAACTTTTAATGGTCCTGTCACACACCCACCTTTAAAAGTCAATTTTACCCCGAAAAGCAATTATTTTATTTATTACATATTTTCAGAACTCCCATCCCAAACATACATTAAAAAATATCAAGAAATTAAGAAAATGGGCAATAATATATATATATATATATATATATATATATATATATATATATATATAATTACATTCTTATGTCATATGTTCTAATGTTACAGGAAACATCCGGTTCTGAAGTGGGTGATCATTTTTCCGTTAAGTTTATACGCGAAATTGATCTCGTCACCATTTTCTCTCTCTCATATATCTTGTTTCATTTATCTTTACTGTACTTTATGCACTTATGTTACCGTGCTGAAATGTTATTTTGAAAGCAATTCTTAACATGGGGAATGTGTTTTGTAACTAGCCTGTACTTTCAAACAATTTAATAAAAAAGATATCGTAAAACTTGAAACTAAAAAAAGCACGGTCCGTATTCTGCACGAGAACAAAAGACAGTTTTAAAATTGTGAGAAAATAAACATTTACTTGAAACAAACAAACAAAATGGCTCGAGTTTATTACGAGAAAAAATTCTGTGCAGGCATTAAAAATGTCAGTACTAGTGCACACTGCACTTATTAACGTTATTATTTAGAAAGCCATTCTTAACACGGGAGGGGATGGTGTTTTGTGCCTATTTTGTACTTTAATTTTACAATTTAATAAAAACAAATTTAAAACTTTAATTAAACTTGAAAATACTATTTATAAATAGCGCGGATCAATAAATGCACTAGCACCAAAATGTCTTTTTAAAAAAATATTGAGTTAAAATCTATTAAGAAATACACATTTTGTATTGAAAAATACACACTTTAAATATGTAAACATTAGGTAAATAAACAAATATTATCCAATATGGCTGTCGTAAGTGGATTTCGCAATATATTTTAACTCGAAATGATTATCTGATATATATTATTAAAAGAGAGTTGTCTCCCTCTACATAGTGAACTATTGTAAAACAGCACACACACATATATATATATATATTTGGTAAAGCTGGTAATTAGTAAAAACCTGAAGAGAGTGCTCAATACTATTGCAGAGCAAATATGTGTTTTATTTTTATTTTTTTATTACCGTTTTATCTTTGGTTACACATGTTTCGGATGTTGGACCATGTTTACGATCCAACAGCCTCGTCAGACTTTACAGAAACCTTTCTGTAAGGTCTGACGAGGCTGTTGGATCGTAAACATGGTCCAACATCCGAAGCATATGTAACCAAACATAAAACGGTAATAAAACACACACACACACACACACACACACACACACACACACACACATATAATATATATATATGCGACATCTTTTTGGAAATTCAGAATCTTAATCCATTGTTCTAAGGGAGATAACTATTTTACCAAGAATTGCAAGAAAAAAAAAAAAAGGTATGTTAGCGTGCTGAAATAATAACATTTTGAAAGACATTCTTAACATGGGAAGGGCGTTTTGTAATTATTCTGTACGTTCACCTAACAATTTAATAAAGGCAATGTTGACTTTATTGGTCGGCAAAATGGCGTCTGCGAACGGAAAAGTGGAAGGGAACGCAAACTTTAGCGAAACGAAATTTAGCGAGTCGACTGTACAGCCTAGCAAGGAAAATCAAAACAACTTGAACTTGACTGCTGTTAACAACAACTAATAACTAAGACATGTTTTGTTTTTGTTTCAACTAGACTGTAGTTTCACATGATATTTTAATAAACAAAAGCTACCATAAAAATTGAATTTCACCTTTCTCTGCATAATTACCAAAACAAAAACAATGAAAGAAAAAAAAAAAAAAAATCTAAGAAACTTTTTCGTTTTTTTTTCTTCAAACAAGACTTGTAGTTTCACATAATTTCACGAACAAAAATTACCGTAAAAGTTGAATTATACCGCCCTTTCTCTGCATAATTACCAAATTAAGAAAAAACGGTGCTAGTGAAGTGGCACTCACTACTGCACTAGTGTGCACTTACTGATCCGCGCTATTTTTTAAAATCGTATTTCCAAGTTCAATTAAAGTTTTATGTTTTTTTAAATTCAATTGTAAGGTTAAGTACAGAATAGGTACAAAACACTCTCCCCCTCCCCATGCTAAGAATGGCTTTTTAAATAATAACATTATTTCAGCACGGATCAATAAGTGCACTAGTACCGATAAAACAAAATGGTGATAAAAACCCACCCAATAAATATCACGGTCACATCTATTGGGTGAGTACGGGGTTTCTACTATCATTTTGGTTTATTATTTTTTTTTTTTTTAAGTCATTATCGAAACTTCAAATATTACTTGTTTTTCGAGCCAAATAAATATTTTGCATTAATTAAAAGCACTAAAAACTTATCCAGTAAGGTAGAAAAGTAACTTATCTTGCCTTTGGTAACGTTTATTTGTTATATATTTGTTTTTTGACAACTTCTTCGTACCTCTGTGGATTGTAAAACAAACCCTAATTTATTTATTTATTTATTTTTGGAGAGTAAAATGAATGAAAAAGCGGACATTATAAATTGGAAATTCCACGGTGGAAGTTTCTTCCCTTACATCGGAGCCCCCCCCCCATTCGTTCGGAAAAAAAACAAAAAAATAAAAAAAAAAACAAAGAAAAACAATAACACATTACGAAACCGAAAAGCGTTGTTGGTTTCATGCCAGGTTTTGAAAACAAAAAAAAATCTAAATTCTTAAATATCAAAACCAAACCAAAAACATGTCGGATAAAATAATAAACGTTTTTTTTCCGCCTTTTCGAGTTGTTTGTTTTCCAAGTGAAGAAACAAAGGAGAAAGAAAGAGAAATTCGACTTCGACATTATTTACCGTTTGAGTATTTCGCTATTAAAAAGAAGGAAGGATTCCTCGTTTAAGAATCCGACCTGTGTTTATTCCTTTATGGTCACCCGATCAAACTGTTGTATTTTTAGGAATAACAAATGTTAAATAATCCAAATTTTGTGCCACGGTAGAAAAATCTCCGGAGAACGATGGTACATTCCGAGGGAAACGAGCAACAACCAGAAAATGTTGTTTCGATGTCGGACTTTTTTTTTTTTGCTTTTTGGCTTTCTTTGTGCTTTTTAACAAGAAAACATTGATTATCTCCCTTGAAAGTTCCTCTTTTTCCAACCACAAAATAATAATTACACGTGTCCATAACAATTGAAATATATATATATATATATATATATATATATATATTTTTTACATAGGCATCACCACATTATCAAGGCCCAGAGGCCACTCAAGGATAAGGGTTAAAGAGTGTACAGTAGAAATTGAACAATATAGTAATCATTAGTAATGAAAATTTGGTAAATTTGATAACTTATATGGAACGGCTCATCAAGAACTTATTTACTTTAGACTTGAACACAACCATATTGTTGTCAGCCGGAAAGCAGGAAAACGGAAGACAATTCCACAGGCGTGCAGTTCTAAGAAAGAAGCTTTGTTCATGGAATCTACGTTTAGGTTTAGGCACAGATAAAGAGTGGGGGGAATTATTGATAGTGTTTACAGCTAGACGAGTGTTTCTTGTGAAAGTTTGGCGAGGGGGGACCATAGATTGAAGCTCAGTTGAACACTTTCCATGAAAATAAGGATACATCAGAGACAAACTCGCAACATCTCTTCTGTGAGATAGAGGTTGCAAGGAGGAGAAAAGGACATCTACGAGGCTACGAAGTCTATTTTGAACTCTATCAAGGCAGGACAAGTCCTTTCTAGCAGCTCCTGCCCAGATGTGGCAACAGTATTCCATCCTTGGACGTACCTGGCTCTTATATAGATAGAGAATAGCATCAGCAGTGAGATATTTACTGGATCGATAGAAAGATCCCACCATTTTTCCAGCGGCCTTGGCAACAGATTTGATGTACGTGTTCCATTTAAGATCAGGAGTAATGGTTAAGCCCAGAAGCTTGTCAAAACTTGAGGCCTCCTGAAGACGAGAGCCATTCATTTCAATTGATGCCAAATGTGGATTAGAATGTTGATGATGTAAAGAGAGAAGCTTGGTTTTAGATGCATTAAAAGTAACCAGCCACTCCTTTCCCCATTGTACTACGTGCTCAAGATCAGAGGAGAGAGAATTGGAGAGAACTTGGTCGTTTACTGTCTTAGATGTGCTACCATAAATGGTAGTGTCGTCAGCATAAATGTCTACAAATGATGTAAGGATGTGATTTGGAAGATCATTAATGTAGATCAGGAAAAGAGTTGGGCCCAGGATAGACCCCTATATATATATATATATATATATATATATATATATATATATATATATATATATATATATATATATATATATATATGAGCAAACAATCCATTTATCTAGTGTTTCCTTTTCAGATTAAATATGTTTTTAACTCATTTCAAAGTGTTTTTTTTTTAACATATTTCATTAACTGTTTGCTCATATTATAAGCTCTATTTCCTATTTGGTATTATCGAGCTTTTATATCTGGCTGAGATAATTTTATAAATATTAATTCTTTAATATTTATAATTTACTTTAATTTTACCATCTTGGATCATTTTGGTAAATTCAATTGTAATTTTCATTTTATATTATATATATATATATATATATATATATATATATATATATATATATATATATATATACTTTATGCAAAATATGAAGTGATATATTTTTTTGAATTTAGGAAAATTTGTCAATGAAAGATTCGTTAGCGCACGTATGAAAGCGAAAGCGACATCTTCTCCTTAATTTTTTTTATTTTCGTCTTTTTTCAGTGGATTATTAATCTATCAGATATGTATAAAGAAAAATCAATATTTAACATTTTTAAGGGGTGCTCCTTTTATTTTTTTACGACCTGCCCCAGCGGAGTATAAACACCCCCAACCACCCCATGTTAAGAACGGCTTTCGGAATAACCCCCCCCCCCCAGCTCCCCATGTTAAGAACGGCTTTCGAGGTTGGGTGGGGTGTTAATTCCGAAAGCCGTTCTTAACATGGGGTGGTTTGGGGTGTTTATAATACGTTGGGGCACGTCGTAAAAATTTACCGGGCTCCGTTTCCAATACAACGTTTTAGTAACAATAACATCGATCGCCCATTTAGGAAGCATCGACTTTTTTTTCAGCCAAATTTCGAAGTCAGCTCCCCTTTTTTAATGCGTTTTTGACATTTAAAATTTAAATTCTAAAAAACTAAAGCTGAAAAGATTTTTTAACGCCAAATTGCTTAAAAAAATAAAAAAATGCGTGACCGATTTACGAGAACATTGTATTGGAAACGGTATCAGAAGTTTTGTAGGAATTTTTGACACCCCTAACACGAAACTGCGAATAAAATATAAAAATCTCGTAATTTCTCCGTTAAAAGTGGGTTATTTATTTTCTTTATGGATTATACTTCCAAAATAAACGATTAAAGTTGTTTTAAAAGTAATAGAAATATATTTTTTTTAAAACAGTAATGAATTTTCCGAACTCAATATTTTTCAATTTTTAAACTTTAAAAATCTATCAAAATTTTTCTATTGATTCTATTTTTACGATATTTTCAGGGTCAATGTGAAATTTTATGTTCTTTCCAATAAACCGAATATTTTAGACAAACGTTTTTTTTTATATTCACGCCCCCCCCCATTTTCAAGTTTCTATTAAAAAGTAAATAATTAATTTACTCACAAATTGAAGAGAAAAGGTCAATAAATAATATATTCAAATTTAAAACAAAAAAAAAGTAGTGTTTTTTAGAATTTTACGTGTAAAGTTTGAAGTTTAAAACCTTTTTTTAAACCACGTTATTTTTTTTTTTTATTTTTATTTTTTTTTTAAAAATGGAACCTTGGTCCTTGCTCCTTTAATTGAAAAAAAAATTAGGGCTTGAATTACATTTTTCGAGGAGTTATAAGCTTGGAAAGATGGGGTGGAATTATTCACTATTTTCACGAAATTTCTGACACACCTAGCAGAGCGGAGCGCAGCTGCAGCCCTTAAAAATGTTAAGTATTGAATTTTTGTTAGATATTTTTTTATAATCTGGTAGATTAGTGATCATTCGATAATAATCTGCTGGAAAAAAAAAAAAAAAAATTATAGAGGGGGGTGGGTACCGCTTCCATACGTGCGCCGATTATTCGTCCATTTTTGCTCGGTAGAAAAATTGGTCCATTTATTGAATAAATATCGATTGAAAACACATTTTATGACCGTTCTTGAAGATATTGTTTTCAATAGAGAACACCCATCACATAATATTGTTTATTGTTTAAAAAAGATAAAATCGATTTTTATTTAAGTGTTTGTTTTCTACCTAACGGGAGATATATATTGTTTTAACTTATTTTTAAGCGTTTATTCAGTCCAAAAAAGACACTACAACCCCATAATATTTTGAAAAAATATTAATTACTTAGTTGTTTTAAAAAAGATAAAATCGATTTTTCTGAGTGTTTTTAATAGTTCCAAAAATATTGGTGCTTGTTAAGAAAGTGTCAACAAGTAGTTTTTTTTTTTTTAAATATGTCATTTTAAGCAAAAACAAGCCACGCATGCATGGTCCCCCTCTGGTGCTGCATGTGAAATGACGCCACAAAAAAATAGTGTAGAAATAATGAAGGTGAGAAGTGTGAAGGGCCAACGTTGCCTTCACATTTTTGCCAAGTTTCAGAAAAATTTAATGGATGAGACAAAAGTTATTGGGGTAAAAAGTGTCATTTTTTGCAATTTTCGGGCATTTGTGACCCCATTTGAGCTCTTGGGTATGGACAAAAGGTGCAGTTTCATGCCTTAAGACATGTATATTTGAATTCCACACCATGGAAAACCACTATATATCAAGAAATACCATAGAAAACCACTATATATAAACATAAATATCAAGTTTTTGAGTAATATGAAAAAGAGCCCCAAAAAGGCATGTTCGCATCCCTCTAGGACTTTTAGGGCTAAGCCCTAAAGGTCCCAGATGGATGCGAACCAGAATTTTGCCAGGGTCACCCATACTGAATTTATATTAAAAACAATGGCCTCCACATTTTCGCCAAGTTTCAGGAAAATCTAATAAATGGATCAAACGCTATGGGGCAAAAAGTGTCATTTTTCGCCATTTTGGGGCATTTTTTACCTCTTGAGCCCCTGGATATGCTGAATCCTAGTGTAAATGGAAAACGGTGAAATTTCAGACTTTAACACATGTATATTTGAGTTGACCACCGTGAAAAACCTCTATATAGTCAGACATATCAAGTTTTTGTTGAGAAATATGAAAAAAATGTCACAAAAGGAGCGTTTTTAGCACTATAAGTCCCCAGGGATGCAAACCAGAATTTTGCCAGGGTCACCCATGCTGGATTTATATTAAGAACAATGGCCTCCATATTTTGGCCAAGTTTCAGAAAAATCTAATGGCTGGATCAAAAGTTATGGGGCAAAATGTGTCATTTTTGGCCATTTTAGGGCATTTTTGACCCCTTTTGAGCCCCTGGGGATGCAACGGGAATTTTTTTTTTTTTACTGTGCACATCTATTTAATGAAATACAATTTGTGGCAAAATTTCAGAAAAAAAACAATGAATGGTTATCTGACAATCATCTGGATTAACGGACCCCACTAAAAACATAGGTCCCTCTCCGATAAATCAGGAGACCAACAGCAATACTTACTTAAATATGTCGAAAATAGTAATATATCAAAAAATTATGAAAATTCATCGCTAAATGGACGAATTTTCTATAGACGAATCTTCCGTAGACGAATTTACCATAGACAAATCTTTTTGGCGAACCTCTATTTTTTTTTTTTTTTTTCAATTTTTTAAGCGGATTATTATCGAATGGACACTGGTCTACCAGATTATTTTAAAAAATGAAAAAAAAAAATCAATATTTAAATATTTGTAGGAGGTGCTCAGTTTCTAATGCAACGTTCTAATCAAGAAATTTGGCCTAAAAAACGTTGAGTTATTCTACAATGGATGGTCGAAGTTAGCCTTTTTAAAGCAGCTTAGCCTTTTTTGAGAATATATCTATATGCAAAAAAGGCTAAACTAATTAAAAAAAGGCTAAATTCGCGAAATTTGGCCTAAATACTCCGAAAGGTTATAAAATGGGAGATCGATTTACTAAAACGTTGCATTAGCAACTAAGCACCCACTACAAATGTTTAAATTTCATTTTTTTTTTTATAATCTGGTAGACCAGTGTCCATTAAATAATCAGCTGAATAGAAGGCAAGATTCGGGTTTGTATTACTGTACACAGATTCGAAAAATTTGTCAAAAAACAAATAGGAAACTCAGATCATACGGTATCACTGGAAAAATATGTAACATAATTAAATCCTTCTTAGATAAGAGAAAAATCCAGGTTGTCATCGATGGCCGTACATCTAAACAATATGATATAAATGCGGGAGTGCCTCAGGGGTCTATCCTTGGACCTCTATTATTCTTAATATTTATAAATTACCTCCCTGACAAAATTGTTAGTGAGATGGGTATATATGCTGATGACACCTCTATAACAGACACGACAGGAAAACAAATGAACACATATCTAAAGAAATGGCAGAAACACTAGAGGATGACCTCCAATCTGTAGTAGAATGGGGACAAAAATGGATGGTCACATTCAATGCTGCCAAGACTAAACTTGTTTCCTTCAATAATTACAAGAAACCTTCCCTACCACCAATAGCAATGGCCAAAGACTATCTGAAAGTACATCTTTTAAACTCCTCGGCCTAACGTTCACAGGAAACACGAGTTGGAACAATTACATTGAGAGCATTGCCAGGACCGCTGCGAGGAAGGTGGGTTCTCTCTACTGTGCTAGAAAGCTACTAACGCCCGAAAGTATCCTATACCTCTATAAGGCCACCATTCGCCCATGTATGGAGTATTGTCGTCATATTTGAGCTGGTGCATCTGCTTATAGTCTCTCGCTTCTGGACAAGGTCCAAAAGAAGCTGTCATCTAAGCTTCAGCCTCTGTCACATCGACGAAATGTTGCATCCCTCTGCCTGTTCTACAAGTACTTTAATGGTGAATGCTCTGACGAACTGCAAGCACTTGTACCCCCTCGACATAAATACCCCTGACAGACCCAACAAGCAGCTAAATCCCACCCTTTCACAGTAGAGATCCCTAGACGTAAGAGAGCCTTCTACTCCAGTAGTTTCTTCCCCAGAACCGCAAGACTTTAGAACTCCCTTCCGGGTTCCTGCTTCCACAACTGTACTGACATGCAGAAGTTCAAGTGGAACGTGAATCGACATCTTGCTGCCCAACTCCCTACATAGTACCACTGTAGCTTATGTCCCTGATAGTAGCCCCCTACTTCAAAGTGGCGATGTGCCTTGTTTGGGGTGAAAATGTTATAATAAAAAATATAACAAATAAATGTTACCAAAGGCAAGATAAATTACTTTTCTACCTTACTGGATATGTTTTTAGTGTTTTCATTTAATGTAACATGTTTATTCAGCTCGAAAAACATACAGTGTTTACCGATGTATTGGAAAGTTGAAAATAGCCGCCTGACTCTCTCTTTAAGATGGTAAGTTTGGGAAAAAGCGTTAAAAATAAAAAACTAGACAAAATACTGTTAAAAAACTCGCTCAATATATGTTAACGTGACATAGGCGACCATTAAAATACTTGTTAAACAGGCAGAGGAATGCAAAATTCTGTTGATGGGATGGCGGTTGGAACCTAGCTGACTGTTCGGGACCTATTAGGTTAGAGACTCTCTTTTGAACCCTGTTTAAGAGTGAGAGACTAGTGACAGACGTACCAGCCCAAATGTGACAACAATACTTCATACATGAGTGAATGATGGCCTTGTAGAGATACAGGATACTCTTAGGCGCAAGTAACTTTCTAGCACGGTAGAAAGAGTGCAACTTACTAAATGTACAAAATCTGGTGGGATCCTTCCACCGCTCCAGAAGATATCTCACTACTGATGCAATTCTCTATCTATATAAAAGCCAAGTACGTCCAAGGATGGAATACTGTTGCCATATCTGGGCAGGAGCTGCTAAAAACAGCCTATCCTGCCTTGACAGAGTACAAAATAGACTTTGTGGCTTAGTGGGGGATGTCCTTTTCTCTACCCTGCAACCTCTCTCCCACAGAAGAGACGTTGCGAGCCTATCCTTGTTTTAACGTTATTTCCATGGCAGGTGCTCGTCTGAACTCCAATCTCGGGTCCCCCCTCGCCAATCTTTCACGAAAAACACCCGTCTAGCTGAATCCACTGTGAAAAATTTCCCCCACTCTATATCTGTGCCTAAATCAAAACGCGGATTCCATGAACAAAGCTTCTTTCTTAGAACTGCACGCCTGTGGAACTCTGTTCCGTCTGCCTGCTTCCCTCCGGACTACAACTTGGATGTCTTCAAGTCTAATGTTAACAAATTCCTAATGAACTGCCCCCTTAATTAAACACTTCATCAAATCTCCACACTAACGTAATGTACTTGCAATAACCCTTATCCCTGAGTGGCTTCCGGGCCTTGATAAGTGGTGATCACTGTGTAAAAAAAAAAAAAAAAAATACTTTATCCTTTACGTCATGGGTCAAGATGAGAACAGTTGTCTGAATAATCCAAACCATACGAATTAACACTCATCTCAAAAATACAGAAAGATAAGACATTTACCGATTTGTAATAGCAATTTTATTTATTTTTTTTTACAGTTCAATTTTAAAAACAATTGAACTGACATGCAAAAGAGGAAGATTTGGAAACCCTGTTTTAAATGGATACTAGCAGGGAAACCTGGCGTTGCCCGGGATCGAATGATGATCAGCTTCATCCTCCCATATTTTTTATTGTCATCGAAATCGGTGAAATCACCCATTTTTAAAAAAAAAAAATCCGATCGATTGATTGCCTGCTCTTGCATCATACTTCGAATGTGCTCTAAACAGAAACATTAATTTTGATTGCGCCCCTGTCATATCAAAGAACCTACTGTTGATTTTATATGCCTGTCCTTACTGCTTGCGCGGTGATAATGGCTTCAATCTAAGTTTAAAATGAAAAAGTCAAGTATCATTGTAAAATTGTGCTTTAAACAGAAATACTCATTTCGAACGCTCCCCTATCATACCAAAATATCTACTTTTGATTTTATATGTCGGGCCTTTCGTCTTGTGTGATAATAAAACTTCTCAAATGCACTCGTGATGCTCATTTTTTTTGTTGTTTTTTTACAAAAGAGTCACCATTTATCAAGGCCCTGAGGCCACTCGAGGATAAGGGCTATTGAGTGTACAGTAATCAATAGGATAATATCGTAGTAGTCATTTTTAATGGAAATTTGGTAGATTGGATTACTTGAGGGGGCGGTTCATCAAGAATTTGTTTATGTTAGACTTGAAGACAACCAAGTTGTAGTCAGCGCTAAGAAAGAAGCTTTGTTCATTCTTTCGATTATCGATACTTATCAAAGACATTCCAATAAAAAAAAAAAAACTATCCAAAGAACACTGCCAGGCACATAAAGTACTTTTGTGTAAAATTTCATAAAAACCACCTCAGCCGTTTTCTAGTGCATAGGAAATGAACACACACACACACACACACACACACACACACACACACACACACACACACACACACAATTCCTTTTATATAATAGTAAAGATTTCAACCCGTAAACGGGGCGGGGGGGGGGGAAGAAAAAAAAAGGACATTTTTTTTTCAATGTAAAGACGAAAACTTGTTAAGGTTGTTAAAAATGTGGGTCACAATCTGGATCTCAACTTCAACCATGTGACCATGCCAAACCCACTTGGGACGGAAACAGTGAAGCTATTTTTGTAACAAACCTCATGATTTGTGATGGGTTTAAAAAAAATAAACATTTTTTCTTTTTACAATCGGATCACTACTTATCGAGGCCAAAAACCACTCGAAGATGAACCAGCACAATTGTCAGCCGGAAGATGAGTACTAACATTAATGAAAAGAATTGCGTCTGATTACTAATTTACAGCAAGAATTGGGGGTTCTCAGGTAGTTGTTGTCTCCCCAATTCTACCTTCACCTTTTCTGGCTCACATGCCACTTTTCTGAGCTATATGGATGCCTGACGTTGCTCGGTCATAAAATACGCTTAAACATTATATTTTAACTAGCAAAAGTACCCGTCGTTGACTGGGTTCAAAAACAGCCTACAGAAAATGGACTCTGATTTATGAAAGTATGATAGGTTATGAAAAGGAAGGGTTGTAAAGAGATAGCTTCGAATTTGGGGTATCAAAACCAAAACAAAATATGATGAAAGTAAAAATAAAATAGATAAACCCCATAATTTATTATACCATACCTGTTCACACTGAAACACTTATCACAATATTCTGTGGATCTATATTAAAAAACCGTGTTAAACTTTGTGATATATTTCCATTCTATGGAGGTCAGGTGCGAACGAACGCCTCATAATTTTATTGTACCATATTTCTTCAAACTGAAACATAATTATCAAAGTATACTTATGCAGATAGATATGAAAAGTCTTTATTAAAGTTTGTGCCTATTTCCATTCTATGGAGGCCAGGCGCAAACGCAGACCCCACAATTTTATTATACCATCCCTATTTAAGTTTAAACATACTTATCAAAGTATTCTTATGTACATCTATATCAAAAACACCTGTAAACGTTTTTTTTTATTTAAAAATTTTTTTTATTTCCATACTTTGTGGACCAGGCATGAATCAGTTTTTTTAAAATAGTCAACCATATAGGAGCCTATTCGTGACCAGACACACACACACACACACACACACACACACACACACACACACACACACACACACACACAGACATTCAGCTTTATTTATTTTTTTTTTTTATTACATGGGGGGAGGGGTCACCGTTTATCAAGGCCTGGAGGTCACTCAGGGATAAGGGTTATTGCGTGTACAGTAATCAATGAGATAGTATTGTAGTAATCATTAGTATTGGAGATTTGATAGAGTGTCTTACTTAAGAGGGCGGTTTGTCAGGAATTTGTTTATGTTGGATTTGAAGACATTCAAGTTGTAGTCAGGTGGGAAACAGGCGAATGGAAGAGAGTTCCACAATTGTGCACTTCTGAAAAAGAAGCTCTGTTCATGGAATCTACATTTGGATTTAGACACAAATAAAGAGTGGGGAAAATTATTGACAGTAGTTTTAGCTAGACGGGTGTTTCTCGTGAAAGATTGAAGAGGGGGGACCAGAGATTGGAGCTCAGACGAGCACTTGCCATGGAAATAACGATAAAACAAAGATATGCTCGCAACGTCTCTTCTGTAGGAGAGAGGTTGCAGGGAAGAGAAAAGGGCATCCCCCACCAAACCACGAAGTCTATTTTGTACTCTGTCAAGGCAGGATAGGCTGTTTTTAGCAGCTCCTGCCCAGATGTGGCAGCAGTACTCCATCCTTGGACGTACTTGGCTTTTATACAGATAGAGAATTGCATCAGCAGTGAGATATCTTCTGGAGCGGTAGAAAGATCCCACCATTTTCCCAGTGTCCCTGGCAACAGATTTGATGTACGTGTTCCATTTCAGATCAGGAGTGAAGGTCAAATCCAGAAGCTTGTCAAAACATGGAGCCTCCCCAAGACGAGAGCCATCCATTTCAATTGATGCCTGATGGGGATTAGAGTGTTGATGATGTAAAGATAGAAGCTTGGTTTTGGATGCATTAAAAGTGACCAGCCACCTCTTCCCCCATTGTACCACGCGCTCAAGATCAGAGGAGAGAGAATTAGAGAGAACTTTGTCATTTACGGCCTTTGATGTGTTGCCATAGATGTTCGTGTCATCAGCATAGATGTCAACGAATGATTTAAGTATGTGTTTTGGGAGATCATCGATGTAGATCAGGAAGATAGTTGGACCCAGGATGGACTCCTGGGGCACTCCAGCATTAATACTGTGGGCCTCTGATTTTTGTCCATCGATCACTACTCTTATGAATCTATCAGAGAGAAATGATTTAATGATTGAGAAAACATTTCCAGTAATACCGTAGCTGGAAATCTTGTGAAGTAGGCACTTATGCCATACCTTATCAAAGGCCTTCGATATGTCAAGAGCAATTGCCCTGGAAAGGAAACTGTTGTCAAGAGATTCACTAATCCTATGTGATATAACCGTTAGCACATCTGCTGTAAATCTTGCAGAGCGGAAACCATATTGCATGTCACTAAGAAGGTTGTTTCTGTTGAGGTGGTTGACTACTTCTTTATTTAATATGGATTCCAGCAACTTACTCATGACACACAGGAGACTTATTGGTATTTAGTGAGAGGGAGATGACTTTTCACCTGGATTCTTAAATACAGGGCATACTGATGAGGTTTTCCAGGGTGTTGGAAAGCACTTCTCCTTAAGGCAACACGTAAACAGTTTTGATTAGAGCTTTTTCAACACTATAATTGGAATGCCATCAGGGCCAGTTGCTTTACTGGAATCAAGGTTCTTGATTAGCTTGGCGACCTCACGCACAGATATTTGTATGTTGCATAGCGTGTTGTCTGTTATAGGAGGAAATACAGGGAGTTGATGGCCATTGTCACATAGGGTAGAATTAGCTGCAAAGTTCTTGGTAAATAGTTTGGCCTTGTCTGATGCTGACGAGATGACCTCAGGTCCATTGATGATAGTTGGGATAGAACGCACACTTCTGTTCAAGATCCTGTTTGCTAGTTGCCAGAACTGGTGGGAACCAAACCGCTGCTCAGCTACTTTGGATTTAACAGACTGAGCATATAGCTCTCTTGCATTTTTTATTACTCTTTTACAGTGGTTGCTGGCAGTTCTGAAA
This sequence comes from Euprymna scolopes, assembly GCF_053919585.1. Lineage (NCBI taxonomy): Eukaryota > Metazoa > Mollusca > Cephalopoda > Sepiida > Sepiolidae > Euprymna > Euprymna scolopes. The sequence continues at coordinate 5,104,492 of NC_136492.1, read as the reverse complement.
GCAGCTTTAGTCTCAGTACATCTATTACGTTGGTAGCTATGGAAAAAGTCATTTCTGTGTGCGATGGCAGCAGCACATTCAGGGGAGAACCATGGCTGGCTGTTAGGTTTTTGTTGGAATCTTCTTGGATGGTATGAATCGGTCTATGCCTACAATTAACCATTCGGTCAGGTCTGATACTATAGAGGACACATCCTTTTTAAAGATGGAATGCAGAGGTAGGTCAGATATGAATGTACAGAAGCTATCCCAGTCAGCCATAGAGTATCGATATACAGTACGGTGGAGAGGTACGTCTGAAGACTTATTACATTTCATTTTTATCTTAACTGCTACAACAGAGTGGTCAGAGGATCCCAGAGGAGACAGAACGGAACATGAACACAGCTCAGGAGAAGTTTTGAGGAAAAGGTCTAGAAGGCTTGCATATCGATCGGGTGTATCGGGCACACGGGTGGGTTCGTGAACAATCTGAGTGAGGTCATAGGCAATGGCAAACTCATGACAAAAGCTCCCCTCGCCATCGGTTTTATTTGAGTGGATCAGCCATTGCACATTATGGACATTGAAGTCACCGCAAATGTGAATATTAGCCGAAGGATGAGCAGACAGGATGTGATCAATTTTCTCAGATATGCTCTTAAAGATAGTAACCCCACTGTTGTGGGGGTGATAGAGGGCAAATATAAATGCAGTAGTGTAAGCTAGTGCAACCCGGAAGCACATATAAGGTAAATTAGGGTCTTCTCTGGAGATATCCCTACCACATGGAAAGCCATCTTTGATGTAGGCACATATTCCATGCCCATGGCGATTTTGGGGGTCAGATTTAGATGTTAAGTTAGAGTATCCTTTAATTATGAATTCGTCTAGAAAAGTGGTTGGCCCTATGCCAGTTTCACTTAGAACGAATATGTCCGGTTTCGTCTCCTGTAATTGTGTTTCAACCTCTGGAAGGTTGGAACGTAGACCCCTGATGTTGGAGAAGGAGACCTGGTTGTAGGGGGTCTACGTTGGAGGATGGGGTTCTAGGTTTATTCGTGTTTCTTTTTTTGAGATTTGTCATGATTGTTGAGGTTTGGGGTTTGTGGAGCAGGTCGGTAGACTTGGTTGGAGCAGGACAGAGAGAAAAAGTAAGAGAGAAAAAGACAGGAAATTTTTTTTTTTTGTAGCACATGATAAGGTAAAGCCGTAACAATTACCCACTAGTATGGCATCGAGAGGCCCTACCAGAAACTACTGTATGGTCCAGAATCCATTCACCAAATGGCAATACAGCAGCCCCGGTACTTTGCACCTGCTGATAGGACAGCATCCTTAGTGGTTAATCCAAGGTTCGGGTCCCTGACTATCAGGCGGGTAACGTCAGCCCAGATGAAACGTTTACCTCCAGCACCCTTACTAGTGACATGACCACAAGGATAGACATAGAAACAGAAATTTTCTGACATCTCAGGCTACTCTTTACAAAATACTACCGACCTGGAAAGCAGCTTTTTCTTCACCCTTTGTCAGTTATATTATATAATTTTAATTTATGCAAATTGCATATGTATTATTATAGAATCAATCCTCTATTGATTATTATATTTTACGAGGAATAATTTGCCTGGTGGACTAATTTGCAAAAAAAAAAAAAAAATGATAATGCCGTTCATCAAATTCCATCTGTGTTTGTTTACAATATCATGTCAGCTGATATTTGGGCTTGACGATGAATGCCCTGGAAAAGCCACTTCTGATTAATGTTTAGTTTTGAAAATATGCAAACGAAGAAATGATTTGCAGCAATTTTAAATGGTACCTTTTTTATCGAAAATTAAACTAAATTGAAAAAAGGCAGTAGATACCATTGTTTTTTTTTTTGTTTTTTTTAAATCGATTTTGTCGTTTTCCAAATTTCACTATTATAGTCTAATTGTACCAAAAATTATTTTAATTGTTAAAAAAAAATTTATTTTGGGGTGTGTGTGTGTGTGTGGGGGGGGTCAACTTGATTTTAGCGCCGATTTAAAAAATGTAGAGAGGCCTCTAAATAATAAAATCAACACAATAAACAATAGCAAAAACAAAATAAAAAAAACGTTTTTTCACTCATTCAATTTAACGTCTTTCAGCTTTCATAAAAATTATACACCATTATCAATTAGACACAAAATGAGCATGACATTGATACTGCGTAAAACGTTGGCGATTTTACACAAAAACTTGGAGATGTCTAATGAACACTCAGTTCACTCCCGGGACTTTTATCCTCGGTCCCCAAAATCAACAGAGATTAGACCATTCCTGTAATGACCTGGTCCATGTTGATCGCGGTGTAATGCTAGTTGTGTGCAGTTCAAAAATGTCTACCCTCCCAGGCTTTGCCATCTCTCTTTAAAAAGGAGTTAGTTTATTGCTAATTGCCTGAGGAGTCTTACCAAGAACGCCGACGCGGCTGCACAGGCATCTTTTGTAAGGTCAGAAGGCTTCTCCTCTGGAGTATTTACATTTTGAATCCTACTTTCTGACTCTAGTGTCAGTTTTTCCGGTGGGAGAGAATTAAATGACCAGTTCACCCACTTGATGGTAGCCATCACTTTATGAACTTAGTTATTTTTGCATTGTTTCAGCCGATGCAACCAAGATGAGAATAATAGTCCGAATAATACAAATATAGCTGATTATCAAATTTCATTAAAAAAAAAGAATTCTAAAATTTAATATCAAATCAGATGCACCATAATTATTTTTATCACCATGAAGATTTGGCATTAGTCTGTGACCAAAACTATGTCACAACCACTAACCAAAGGGAAGTAACTGATTTTTCTTTAATGAGTTATTTCCCTTATGCTGATTCATTCCTTGAGACATCTATAAAAGTTTGAGAATAAGAGAGGGGGATAGAGAGAGAGAGAGAGAGAGAAAGAGAGAGAGAGAGAGGGGGGGATAGAGAGATAGAGAGAGAGAGAGAGTGTATGTGTGTGAGAGTGAAAGTAAAGTGAGAGAGAAAGTATGAGAGAGAGGGGGAAGTGTTTGTGCGAGAGAGAGAGAGAGGGAAAGTGTGAAAGAGAGAGAGGGGGAAGTGTGTGTGAGAGAGAGGGAAAGTATGAGAGAGAGAGAAAGAGAGAGAGAAAGAGGGAAAGTGTGTGTGAGAGAGAAAGAGAGCGAGAAGGGAAAAGTATGTGTATGAGAGAGAGGGAAAGTGTATGTGAGAGAGGGAGAGAAAAGAGAGAGAGAGAGAGGGGTGTGTGTGGGTGAGAGAGGTTTTAATAGAAATATTTTTTCCCCAGGCAATGCCGGATAGCCCTGCTAGTATTTTTTTTTTAAATTAACAAACGATTTGATGAACGCAAAGTTCACTCTGATGCTGGTCATCACTTTATGACCAACTGATGAACTTGCTTCACTGAATCACCAATTCATCATCATAAGTAGTGACGTCACTTATGATCTAATTTTCTTACGAGGTTAAGAGCAAAAAACCGTGCAACAATCATGAATTGACGATGCGGTTTAATCTGAATAAATAAACGTGAAATTTTTTTTATTTTACTTATCTTTTCACAATGTTAGACACAAGGTCAGGTGTTATATATAATTTTTTTTTTTTTTTAATAGATGCGTTGATTCTCTACATTGTAGGCGAGCATTGTCTGAAGAAAGCGGTTTCAATCCTAGCCAAAGCAGCCCAGAGAATTCTTCCCTCTTTGTCAGAAACACCGCTCTAGGAATATGAGAACTAAAGGACAAAATAAGGAAAGCAACAGTTACACGGCAGCCGAAAGTAAACCTAAGGTCTACTTTCTACTCTCTTTATTAGCAACGTCTTAGGTGATTAGCGATAAACTAAACCCTCCTCAAACAGAAGGTAAAGCCTGGGACGATTAACCTCTTGAGATTGAACAGAATTATACCTTAGTCCAACAGAGCATGGTCAAAAGAAATCACGATGAACTCTGTCGATTATCCGATGTATGTATGTACACTAAAACAACTCGACATAAAAATTTTGAAATATCACAAAATTTTAATTCGATAATTACTTAACTTTATTTACTTAGGTTTTAAAAACAGTTTCTAATAAATTATCATCCCGTGTTATTCATTTGTAATCTTATTGTTCTATTTTTTTTATATATCTGTATATATTGTTTCATTTTTGCATAAAATATGCTATTATTCATTTATAATTTTAATTGTTCTGTTTATATATATATATTAGTCATCCACATACAGTACTGTTTCGCTGTTTCACAACTCATTAGTGTGGCTAGACAAGCAACTACTTCAAGCCAGGATTGAAACCCGACTGGCCAAATGACAGTCAGAGGCAGCCCTGCATTGCCTGGTCATAAAATACGCTTAAATATATTTTAATTCATGCAGATTTTGTATTTATTATTATTACAGAGCCAATTCTTTGATTATTATATTGTACCCAATATATAGTAGTAATTTAAAAAGTAATAAAAAAAATAAATAAATAATGACATGGATGCCATCAGTTAGAATCAAATCCAAAACAGTTAGTGCTCCAGCCTTAGTCGTTACCGTTTGAGCTATTGTCAGACGGTAGTTAAAACTGAATCTACTTTAACATATAAATGGGCAATCTTCGCAATCGTAGGTTGACTAGGAAACATGGTAACCCTCAGCTGATGCCGCATGGGAAACATAAAATGCGAAATCTAGATATATGAAATGAAATATGTTTTAATAATTTTCATCGTGGAATAAAACAAATTTTTTTTTTGCGTCTTTTTTTTTTTTTTTTTTATCCAAAATCTTTTGAAAGAGATTTGTTCATTTAATGAGAAAATGAAAAAAAAACAATGAAAATTTATTTAAAAATAAAAGTCATTAAAAAATGTTTGTTTTCCAGAAAAAAAATGTCACATTTTCTTATGACTGTTCAAAACTATTTATGGCTAAACTTGAATAAAAAATCTGTCTTTTTCTGCATTCAAGGTGAATCAAGATGATAGTTTTTATAAATTGAGAGACATGCGTCTTTGCGTCTGTGATTAGCTTAAAAAGTTTATTGATTCAAGCAAGAGAAAAAAAATAGACCGTTTTAAACATTTCATTATAGGCAGCAAAGAGTAAACTTTGCTAGCTACATCGATTCATACGAACGCTGAGACAAGGAGATTATTATAGTAGAAGTAGATGATAAGTAGGGCTGTGACAACAGAATATATTATTTCATTCTTTTGACTCTCGGGTATATATCTGACACAGTTAGACACACTTAATCAACCAAGAACCACATCCGTCTATACAAAATCATAAGATATTAACGGATATATACTCGAAAGTAAAAACAATGAAAAGAATATGCTGTTGTCACATCCCTAATGCTAAGAACTATACGTACTTGTGCATTTTGATTATTCTGGACATTTTATTTTTTTCATTTTTGAAGAACTTAGAACAAGGGAGACAATTAAAAGTGACCCTATCAGAAAATGTCAGTTTTGCATAACTTTTAGTTACCCTTCCCCCCCAACCCCACTAAATTAACAAAATAATACAAAATAAAATGTTATCCGAACATTTATTTACTAAATTAAAATTCTGAAAGTGCTTTTAATTACGAAAATTTAAATTTTGTAAAAAATAAGTTCGTTTTCCTGCAAAAAAGAAAAAAGAAATAGTCATATTTTCCAGTAATGACTGTTCAAAACTATAAATTATAAAAGCCATGCATTTTCAGAACATCTTTCATTGATTTCATCGTTTTTAAAATTTTATTTTTAATAAATGCTCAGATAATGAATCTTTTATTTTTTTTTTTTGTCATTGTATTTAGTGTATTTGATTTGTTTTTAAAAGTCATACGAAACTTTGACATTTTTTGATGGGGGGGTCTAATTGAGTTGTCTCCCCTTGTTCTGAAAGAAATTCTTCAAAAAAAAAAAAACGAAGACAGAAAAGTGTTCAAAATAACCAAAATGTACAAATAATGCTGAACTACAAAACAAAGTAATTATTCAGCAAAGAACACACAAATACACGGAACATAAATCGGTTCCTTCTTGGTTCAACGCCAAATATTGATGAAACAATGTGTAGTTTTGGTTTCGCAATTGATATGAAAAAAAAAAAAAAAAAGAAAGAAAGAAAATGGAGAAATGCATACGCATAAAAATCAATTTTTACAAATGAAAGGAAAAAGATAGCGATGTGACGTGTACTTTAGGATAAATACTGAAAAGGTCAATAGGCAGACAGTAGAGAAAATAAACTCGGTGAACGCAAAGAGGTTTCTTTAAAAGGAAAGGTTCTTGTCCAGTACTTTCCCCTTTATGAAAAAAAAAAAAAAAAAATCAGCACTTGTGCGAAGGTTTGGTTTTCAGTTGGGACATTTGAAGAGTGCACATCAGGGGCAGAAAATCTGTTTTGTATTATAATTTTTTTAAATATTTATTTTAATCCAATAAATGTGTAACGAAAACTTAAAAAAAAAAATGCATTTGAAAATATAAGAATTTGGGATTTATTACAAAATTAAAAAAAAAATCTCTAATTAGTTTTTAAAAAACTATTTTGTGTTACTGTATATTTCTTATATTTATTATCATTTTCTTAAAAAACAACAAAAAACAAACAAAAAAAAACATGCATTCATTGCTGTTGAGATTTTTGATTTGGTTCTGAAATTTGTCTACCCCTAATTAAAAACCAAAATGTAGCTTTGCACTAGTGCATAATTGCCGAAAAATCTATACATGTGACGGAAAGAAAATATCGTAAGCCAAAAATCAAGTAATTTGATCAAGTGGTTTTTATTTTTATAAAGGAAATCATTTTTAAGCGATTTTGAATCTTTCCGATGCCCTCCCTTATCTCCATGTTAAAAATGACTTTCTAAACCCACGATTTGGAGTTATCTACCTTGTTCCTTTAAACCGTTTTCAAATTTAGCCATGAAATTGAATTTTTTTAATTTAAAAATAAAACTAATTGATTACATGATTTTATTTGATGTAGAATATTCTCTTTCTTTGCGTCATAATACACATTATTTTTATATTTTTTCTTTTTCTATGAGGAATTCTGGACAAGTACCAAAGAATCTTGCATTTCTAAATGAATAAATTGCCAAAGTTGGGCCTGTTATAACAGAGCTTGTATAAGCACGTGAGAAAATCAGCAGCAGCTGTAGGATAGCTGGCTTGTGAAGCTATTAGCAGCCGTTAAAGCACGTATGCAAATTAGCAAGTGTGCGCGAGCTTGCGACACAAGATGAGGAGAGAAATACTCTACATAGTCGGAGAAGAGAAACAAAGTTGCGTTCCGGTGAAGATAGACGTGCAACATCGAGGGCAAGAAAGCGCTGGCTAGTGCCGGCATGGTGTGGCGCAGACAGATTTTTAAAAAGCATGCGTGTGTGTGCAAAAGGACTTTGGAAAAATAATGAAGTGCGTTGTTTTTGAGGAACCATGAATAAATGCATTTCATCTGCAAAAAATGTTGTGTCGGATTTTTATTTCTTTCCTTTTTTATTTGTTTTTTGTGATGTTACTCACATTACAATGTTCCTCGCCTTTTGGTCAAGATCAAAGTGTAGTATCTGTTCTTCAGATGCTGTACTTCATTTTCTTGTTCTCTTTCGGTGGAGGAGAAATCCTTCACGACTGAGACAATTTTTATTTTTGTACCTTTTTTCTCCACGTTAAAAAACGACCCTGGTGTCTAACTCTGTCCCATGGGGAGGCATAGTAAATAGGTACAATGTTCCTCGCACTAACCGTAAAGTCAAAACTATTTCAACTGAATTCAACGTTACACGGTACTCATCATTTTCCTGGTCCTGGATATGATCTTAAACTATATCTGATGGTGAGGCCCCAGCTTGCCGGCTTTGGGGAGTGTGGAGCCACCCTTTAATTGCCATTGCTCCCAGGTCCACTCTGACCCTGAGTGGTAGTACCTGTTAGGGTCTCAACTACGGGTTAAATAGAAACTTGGAAATAAATAGACTTGAAAAAACCCCAAAAAAAACAACAAAAAAAACACATTATCAAAAAATTTTTCTTCAAAATAACTGGATTTGGCATTAAATAACCTGAAAAGGGTTGATATGCCGTAAAGCAAAAACAACCAACCAATCATCATTTTCCTCTGTTTATATACTACTTATGTATATATATATATATATATATATATAAACTCGTAAGGTTAACTAATTTGCATATTGATTTTGAAAAAAGATATTTTATTAATTAACTATTTGTTATTTTATTTAAAATTTTTTAATTTATTTATTCAAGATTGTTTTTATTTTAAACTAGCGGGGGTGTGGCGCCCTTGCCTGGTCATAAAGTATGCTTAAATATATTTTAATTAAAGCAGATTTCATATTTATTATTACAGAACCAATTCTCTATTGAATATTATATTGTACCTAATATATAGTACAGATTTCAAAAGTTAAAAAAGAAAATGACTTGGATGACATCAGCTAAACAGACCAAAACATTTAGTGCTCCAACCACATTACCTATTGATTGAGCTATCAACAGATAAAAGTGCTTTAAAATTAAACCACTTTAAATTATGAATGAATTTGCACATGTGCAAAAGTAATAGAAATATGTTGCCAAGTTGAAATGAAAATTTTGCATTTCAACTTGCTGACATATTTCTGTGCGTGTTATTCATCCATACAAACAAAGATTTTACGCGTTATAAACCATCCTTGGTGTATGATTACTATTTCCTGTTAATTTCAGTGTCATGTGATCAGTAGCTTAAGAGTTTATCGGTTAAATATTTTCACACAGACATACAAGCACACGGTCTTTGAAGCGTAAGATTGTATCTGGTTGACTGAATGTAAGCAAAGCTTTCGCCTAATAGAGCTATATCAGCAGCGTAGTTGAGATGCGATATTTGTAGACCATGGCTTACTGTTACAATATGAAAGTTAGGGTGTCTGACGTGATCCAGTCGATGGCGTGATCGAAGAGCATAAACGATAGAATGCGTACGTTGCTAAAGTAGATGCCAAAAAACCGGGACTCTTGGTGATGCATGCGAACGTTAATGCAGGTGGAGAGATGGGTTTTCATTTGGCTGAGCAGTTTTGGGGGCATGTCATCGGCATGCACGATCTTCAAAAGGGCTGCACAGTTAGTAGTGCAACGCAGAGGTGAAATCAGTGAAATCAGATGATAGTCATTTGCTGCTCAATTATTCGGAGTGTGAAAATCTGGTCAGTACATCCTTTTTTTTTTAAACTCACCTTCACACCAAACAAGACATATCACTACTTGGGCAGAAGGGGCTACTAATTGCGACCATGCCTAAGAAAGATGTTGGTTTACGTTACATTTAAACTTCTGCATATCAGCACAGTTGAGGAAGCAGGTAGCAGGAAGGGAATTCCAAAGTCTAACTGTTCTAGGGAAGAAACTATTAGAGTAGAATGCTTTCTGGTATTTAGGGACCTCAACAGTGAAGGGGTGTGATTTTGCTGCTAAGCGGGTTTATTGAGGATATGTAATTCGAGGGGCCACAAGTGCAATGAGTTCATCAGAGCACATTCCATTAAAATACTTGTAAAACTTGCACAGGGATGCAACATTGCGGTGATGGAACAGGGGTTGGAGCCTTGTTGACAAAGTGGAACCTATTAGAGTTCAGACACTTTTTCGAACATTATCCAAGAGAGAAAGACTAGTGATAAATGCACCAGCCCAGATGTGGTAATAACACTCCATGCATAGGTGGCTGGGTGAAATCCGCATTGGTTTGGCCTTGTTTGTGTGTCTCTGCTACTATCCTGTGGAAGTGGTTTCAAAAACAAAATTTTTGCAACGACATCAATAAGGCTGATACCACGACAATTACCGCAACAGTGTTTATCATCTTTCTTGTAAAAGGGAATCAGGACAACACGGCTTCAGTCTTGAGAGTTTTTCGGTTTCCAAGACATGGCTAAGATTTGCTGGATGGTGGGGGTCGATATGTATGAAGAATATTCAAAGATTTCAGATGAAAGACCATCTCCGTCCGCATTATTATTTTTTAGTTTTTTTAATGGCATCAAGGATTTCATCAGTAGAGGGTGGGTGCATAAAGAACAGTTGAAAAACCGAGTTTGATTGGAGTGGTTAAGCAGCAAGGCAAAGTGGTCACTCTAACGTTGCAGGCGTTCATCAAGAGGCTCATCTTGATTGAAGATTACATTGTTGCTGCCTTCGAATGGTTTCATGGTCGATGGAAGAATATTGTGCAGCTTTCTTGTATCACTTACTGACAAGACTTGTGCCATGCTTTGACACTTTTCTGCCAGTAAATGTTGCAATTAGCTCCTGCAGAGCAGGCAGTTTCGCAACGCAGTTGACTGAAGTCATCAGAGGTAGAACATTGAGCTTCTTTTATTTGGTTTGCAAGCTTAATTGTGTGGCCTGATATCCGATTTTTGACACGTTTTTTGGTAGTGCTAAGAGGAGTTTGTTACTTCATTGACATGGTTTCTAAAAGATGGCCACAGGTCTTCGACGTTTGTGTCAGTCAATCGAAGTGCTTCAAGACTGTTGAAATGGTTGGATAGATGGATTTAAAAAGGAGTTTCAATTAGCTTTACATTTGAGACGTGATACATCATATTTCAGCAACCGATGAGATTTCTGTCTTGCGATCTTTCTGCTTCCCCCATCTTGGCTGATTGGACGATCTCATTTTTTGTAAATATGTGTGAAAGGTGATAACGTAGGTACGAACACGAAATGCCTTAGCATATCATTATAATAATAATAATAATAATAATAGATTAAAAATTATTATTATAATAGATTAAAAAATACACCTTTATTGCTTTGTTCATAGTTTAAACAAGAATGAAATGTAAATCTAATTTAATTTTAATTTAATGCTCCTTCTTAACTCTACCCCCTCCTCGCCTCCCTTTGCTACAGGATCAGGCCGTCTGAAGATATTGGCTTCATGACTTAAAATGCATCAAACATTGATGTTATCGTATTTTTCTTTTCCCTTTGCAAAACTCAATCATGTTCTGCAAAGCAAAAAAAAAAAAAATAAATAAAAAATAAAGCAAAAATATAAATAAATAAAAAATCTACAAAACAACCAAACCAAACCAAACAGCATGAATGAATATTTGAAAATATAGAGAACTTGAAGCATTAAATTTTTTTTCCAAAATTATTGGACTCGAAAAAGTTTTATATAATAAACGAAACAGCCGCACACCATGAATAAATATTTAAAGATACAAAGGATTTGGAACATAAAAACACACACACACACACACACACACACACACACACACAAAAGAAAACGTTTAGTAAAAAAGACTAGATTCAGCATTAAAAATATCTGAAAAGGATTGATATGCCGCAAAACAAAACAACCAAACCAAAAATCAGATGTGGAAAAAAAAAAAAAAAAAAAAAGATCGACTTTTAATGTTGAAATGATAGAATGGATTACAAAAAATAATTTTTGCAATATGAGGTACAAAAATGAAAATATTGAGTGCAGGCAAGTCAATCATTAGAATGAGATAAAGGCAAATGCAGAAAGCGAAAAGTCTGGATTGAGTATGTTGTATGTTGTCGGTACCATACTGCAGCTACTGCTGCCGCCTACATCCATGTGTACATTGTTTTTGTTTTGTTTTATTTATTTACTTTTTTTAAGCTGCTTAAGGAGATTAAGGATTAATCCACCCAAGGTCAATTTGAAACGGATATAAACAGGGGGAATACCAAAAGACTAATACTTTATAGATTTTGTTGATACTAATCTCATCTATGAGATTTTCTACTAATTTATATATATATATATATATATATATATATATATATATATATATAGTGCAAATGTATGCATCGAAAATAAATAAAAGAAATGGATGAAATTTTATATATTACTAGCAGGGGTGCCCGGCGTTGCTCGGGTGTTTGGAGGTGTATGCTGTGCAAAAAAAAGCAAAAAAAAAAAAAAAAATGGTTAATTTTTTAAAACTTTGACCCCTATTATGACCCCTTAAAATTTATTGTTTCGGGCTCAAATCACTTTATTAAGTTAGATCCATGTTCAAGGAACCTATATCTAAAATTTCAAGTGTCTAGACCCAAAATTGTCGGAGGAGTTTGGTAGAGTTCTTAAAGGTCAAATCGTTGAAATTTGACCCCTTAACAGCCAAATTTCTGGCTGACACCCGTCACATAGATTTTTCCAAATCTCAGTACCCGGTATTTCAAATTTCGAGTCTATAGACTAAAAATTGACAGAGTTATTGCGTAGGGAAATGTACACAGACAGACACACAGACAGACAGACACGTTCACTTTTATAGATATATAGATTTTTATAGGAATCCCTTGAGATGAGTGATTTGTGTATTTATTTATTTATTTGCGGACTGTTATCCTCATCTCCATAGTTGTTTTTGTTGTTTCGCCTCATCCTCTTGCCTTCTTCAGGTGATTAACTGCGATCGTTGGGTTCCATATCATCAGCCAGGTTTTTATTTGTTCATCACATTGCTTTCTCAACAGTGGGGAAGCTGTTTTGTAGATGATTTCTGGTTTGCAGCAGATGAAATGACCCAGCCAGCACAGACATCTTGTGAGGACGACTTGTCAGAGGAATATGGGGGGCATAAATGGATGGTAACATTTAATGCTGCCAAGACTAAACTTTTTTTTTTTTTTTTATTATAAGAAATCTTCTCAGCTACTGATTACCATGGCCAATGATACTAGATCTAAAATCTTTTCGCTCAAACTTCTTGGTTTAACGTTCACAGGGAACATGAATTAGAACAAATATATCGAGGACATTGCCAAGACTGCTGCGAAGAAAGTGGGCGCTCTCTTCCGTGCTAGAAAATTACTTAGAGTATCCTGTACCTCTACAAGGTCACCATTCGTTCATGGACGAAATATTGTTGCCCCTTTTTGGGGCTGGTGCATCTGCTACTAATCTCTCACTCCTAGACAGAGTTCACAAAAGGGTGACCAACCCAATAAGTTCCACATTGTCAAATTGAAATGACTAAACTTGTACGCACATCATTCCACCCCGTCTGACCGACCAACAATATGGATTTAGACAAGCCCGTTCCACGGCAAACACCCTCACTGTAATCTCTGAACGCATATACCATTCACTGGACAAAGCAGGAGAGGGCAGAGCGGTAGCTCTAGATATATCTAAGGCTTTTGACAGGGTATGGCATGAGGGTCTCCTCAGGAAAATTAGATCATATGGTATCACTGGTAGAATACTTAACATAATTAAATCCTTCTTAGATAAGAGAAAAATCCAGGTTGTCCTCGACGGTCGTACATCTAAACAATATGATATAAATGCGGGAGTGCCCCAGGGATCTATCCTTGGACCTCTGTTGTTCCTGATATTCATAAATGACCTCCCCGACAAAATTGCCTCTGAGATGGGTATATATGCTGATGACACCACACTCTATAGCAGGCACGACAGGAAAACAAATGAACATATATCTAAAGTAATGGCAGAAACTAGAGGATGACCTCCAATCAGTAGTGGAATGGGGACAAAAATGGATGGTCACGTTCAATGCCGCCAAGACAAAACTGGTTTCATTCAATAATTACAAGAAACCTTCTCTACCACCTATAGCAATGGCCAACGACTCTTTATCTGATAGTACGTCTTTCAAGCTCCTTGGCCTAACATTCACAGGAAACATGAGTTGGAACAATTACATCGAGGGCATTGCCAGGGCCGCTGCAAGGAAGGTGGGCTCTCTCTACCGTGCTAGAAAACTACTAACACCCGAAAGTATCCTGCACCTCTATAAGGCCACCATTCGCCCATGTATGGAGTATTGTTGTCATATTTGTGCTTAGATAGAATACCTTTTGCAGTTTTAACAAAAGAGCTACAATTATATCAGAGCATCTCCATTTATGCTGAACATCTACAGCATGCCAACATCGATATGTCACATATAAATGAGTTCCCTTAAACTATCGCCTCTAGTTTCTTCAATATTGCAGCTAAAGACCTTAAAAATATTCAAGGACATTCTATGTTTTTCCCACTGCTGTAAATTTCCATTTTAAACATAAAAGGTCTCTTTCGTGAATTAATTCTAAACTCAGTATTTTGTTTTGTTTATTGCATATCTATCGTTTTCTCACATTTATTATACAAATCTCACCTGTCTGTTTAAATGTATGTATGTATGTTTGTATGTCTGCCTAAAACTTTTGACAGAGGCAACAAATTTTCACGAGATCGGTATCATTTTGAAGCTCGACCCTTCAGACTACAAATATCGAAAAATTGGCCAAAAACATTAATTCCTTCACCCTCAACTGGACACTTTTCTAAAGGGAGGGGTCGCTTTTTTTGCAATGTTTTCGAAAGTCATCACCTCTTTTCGATTGTCTAGCCTTAATTTAAACCTATGTCACTTCCGGTTTAGCGATGGGTGTAAGAGCTAATGCGTCATGCTTTTTTTTTTTTTTTCACTTTCTTTTCCTCCTTTGCGGTACGGGTTCGAGCCTGCCTGCCTACTACCACTATTTTTTTTTTTTTTTTTTGCTCAATACACACCTCCAAACACCCAAGCAACGCCGGGCACCCAGGTTAGTTTAATTATAAACATAAAAATCCTTTTTCAATGAAAATATTTCTTCGAAACCTGTTCATTCCAAAAACAATTCTCCCGTTACAAAACATGTATGGAAACCATTCCCTAAGGGAGGAGATATTTGTTAGTGGTAATTTATAAAAATGACGGCCATGAAAGAAAGTGCCCCCCCCCAAAAAAAAACTGTTTAAGCATTAAAAATAGTTTCATATTGTTGCTTTCGTTTAATATTAATAATTTTTATTATTAACCAAATTATTAATTAACCAAATTATTAATTAACCATTATGCGTTAAAATTGGAGTCTCATTTTTAGATAAACATAACACCAAGCCAAATTTGATGGCCATATTGTTTCCTATATAGACATTTCAGATAACAGTGTGCTTTTCTCAGTTTTAAACGTGTAATACTTAATGGATTTTGAACCAGACAAGCAGCAAAATCCCATCTCTCCACTGTAAAGACCGTAGATGCTTAAATAGTTTCTTCTCTTGAGCTGCTAAACTTTGGAATTCCCTCCCATTCTCCTGCTTCGGGGACTGTACTGACATGCAGAAGTTTAAACGTAATATAGGGAAACATTTTTTTTTTTACACAGAAAAGATGTTTCTCTATATTTATATATGAACAAAGCTTCTTTCTTAGAACTGCACACCTGTGGAACTCTGTTCCGTCTGCCTGCTTCCCACCTGACTACAACTTGGATGTCTTGAAGTCCAACGTTAACAAATTCCTAATGAACACTTCATCAAATCTCCACACTAACGTAATGTGCCTGCAATAACCCTTATCCCTGAGTGGCTTCCGGGCCTTTGTTCATGGAATCCGCGTTTTGATTTAGGCACAGATAAAGAGTGGGGGAAATTTTTCACAGTGGATTCGGCTAGACAGGTGTTTTTCGTGAAAGATTGGCGAGGGGGGACCAGAGATTGGAGTTCAGACTAGCACCTGCCATGGAAATAACGATAAAACAAGGATAGGCTCGAAACGTCTCTCCCACAGGAGAGAGGTTGCAGGGTAGAGAAAAGGGCATCCCCCACCAAGCCACGAAGTCTATTTTGTACTCTGTCAAGGCAGGATAGGCTGTTTTTAGCAGCTCCTGCCCAGATATGGCAGCAGTATTCCATCCTTGGATGTACTTAGCTTTTATATAGATAGAGAATTGCATCAGTAGTGAGATATCTTCTGGAGCGGTAGAAGGATCCCACCATCTTTCCAGCGACCTTGGCAACAGACTTGATGTACGTGTTCCATTTCAGATCAGGAGTGAAGGTCAAACCCAGAAACTTGTCAAAACACGGGGCCTCTCCCAGACGAGAGCCATCCATCCCAATTAATGCCAGATGGGGATCAGAGCGTTGATGATAGCGTCTCTGCAGATATAGTCCCAAATGGTAACTCCTTACATCTAAGTGACAATATGCCTTTGTTTAGACGTGAAATAAGAATTTACAAAAAAAAAAAAAGAAAAAAAAGAATTTCTGTTTTAGTAATATACTTGCTGGCCGCCCGACGTTGCCTGGTCGTACAATACGCTTAAACATGATATTTTAATTTATGCAGATTGCGTATGTATTATAGAATCAATCCTCTAATGATTATTGTATTATGAGGAATAATTTGCCTGGTGGACTAATTCGTAAAAAAAATAAAAAATTAATGATGATATTTTTCAAATTTAGTCTGTGTTTGTTTACAATATCACCTCAGCTGATAGTTGGGTTTGACGATCAATGCCCTGGAAAAGTCACTTCTGATTAATGTTTAGTTTTAAAATATACAAATAAAGAAATGATTTGCAGCGATTTTAAATGGTACGTTTTTTTTTTTTTTATTGTAAATTGAACTAATTAATAAGAAAATAATTCAAATAAAATAGGGAGGTACACCCTGGCTTGAACAAGGGATCATTCGATCTGTGGTCGAATATCTCCAGATTATAATAAATCTGTTTTTTTTTTTGTTTTTTTTGTTAAGATTTTATCATCTCCCTTGGTTGGTGTAACGGAAAATATTTTCCTATAAAAATTCTTTTTCTATATATCTATAAAAGTGAACGTGTCTGTCTGTCTGTCTGTCTGTGTACATTTCCCTATGCAATAACTCTGTCAATTTTTAGTCTATAGACTCGAAATTTGAAATACCGGGTACTGAGATTTGGGAAAATCGATGTGACGGGTGTCAGCCAGAAATTTGGCTGTTAAGGGGTCAAATTTCAACGATTTGACCTTTAAGAACTCTACCAAACTCCTCCGACAATTTTGGGTCTAGACACTTGAAATTTTAGATATAGGTTCCTTGAACATGGATCTAACTTAATAAAGTGATTTGAGCCCGAAACAATAAATTTTAAGGGGTCATAATAGGGGTCAAAGTTTTAAAAAATTAACCATTTTATTTTGTTTTTTTGCTTTTTTTGCACAGCATACACCTCCAAACACCCGAGCAACGCCGGGCACCCCTGCTAGTTTATCTATAAGAGAGAAAAGCTATTTTTAAGATCGGATTTTTTCGATTTTCGATACTTATTGGCTGCAAACATATTTAAGAACACTGCCAGACATAAATTACCTTTGTGTGAAATTGGCAAAAGATAGGCTCAGCCGTTTCGGAACCTATGAGGAAGGAACTTACGCACACACACACAGTGACTTTTATATAAAAATAGACATAGAGATATAAAGAAAACAAAAAAGTATGTTTCATGCCTTATTTTTCTCGTGTTCTTCAATGGCCGCGATCTTTATAAATTACCCTGATGTTTAGGTTTCTACTGTTCTAGTAACAAAGAAGCCGAGAGAGGAAGAAGAAGAAGAAGAAATAGAACGCCTATAAATGCCAGTGAAAATAAGGCCAACGAAGATTCAGTTCGCGCCATCAAATTGCAGACTAAATATAACAGATCGACAAGAAAGCCCAAAACTCTGCAGCACACGCAATCAAGCAGTAGCGGTAATAGTCGTCTTGCATCTCGCAACAAGACAAAACATGTTAGAAAAAGAGTTTGAAAAACGTTTTTACGTTATTAGAAACCATTTATAAATTAGTCAACAATCGTTATCACTTTGTCATGTTTCTCTATAATCAAGCTTGCAATAGAAAATTGAAAATTATCCCTCCATTTTGATTTCCTATAAAAAGGAAAGAAATACCTACAACACGATTGTTTACACGCAGCAAATGCTGATGGAAAATTAAAATTCCTACTTTAGCTAAATACCTTTTTCCTCCGTGTTTTAATTTTCTTCTCATTTTGCTTTACATGGGGATAGGGGCATCCTACCGTCCTACCGGACATTCACCCACAAATTTCAGTCACTCCAACCGAGAGATCTTTTTAAGATTCTAACCGTCCCCTGTGAGTGCAACTGTTTGTATTTCTCTTGCACTTGGTTCACCGGGTATATACTAGCCAATCACCATTCTCAATGCACTTTTGCCATCCTCTTTTGATGCCTCGGTTGGGAAAGTCCAAAGCGTGCTTTGTCACTCACATTTGTCATCACTCTGAAATCGATGAACCCGTCTAACTGTGTGGAGAAAAACATCGCATCCGTAAACAATCAATAGGCGCTGGTGAATTTTGGTCGGTTCAATTTTTTCTGCATGAAGGAATTTGATGACGTATCTCTGCTTCTGATGTCCATGACAGTGGTTGCTTTCTTAGATCCTTACACTGTCAATATCTGCAACAGAGAGATTAAACTTTCAGCTCATGAATGCATAAGTTCAGTCAACACACCAATGCAATTTGCAATCGTTTCTGATCCATTCAGTCAGAATAAAAAATAGGAGACATTACTTTTGGAACGCCTCTCATATAAAGATTTTCCCGTAATGTAGGTTTTATTTTTCATCTGGTGGGCCGCTTTCAAACAGACAATTCCTATTATATTTAAAATAATTTATTTCCCCTTTGCTGATTATATTTTTAGGCGATTATTTTAAAACGTTTTATATTAGCAGTCGCGTGAGCTGGACTAAATTTTTATATAAAATCCATCGCAGTACGTCATTATATTGCCAATAGCATCAACAATAGCAAATGGAAATTTGCGTGTCAGAAGTAAAGTTTAATTTATCAGCTTAAATGCTATTTGGGCCTAACTTAAAATCCAACAAGATAACTTTGTATGTTAAAGTGATTGAGAGACAATGAATACTAAAAGTTGGCCATCAATTTTTTTTTTTGTTTTATGATTTTGTAGTAAACTGCAGACTTCAAGTCAGCCACCAATTATGAATTATCGCCATCGGGTTGCAGACTGACGATAAAATGGAGGTCATTCTCAAAATTATGGCGATCATTTTCAACGTGATAAACCAAATTGTAGCGCATAGCATTTAATATAAAAAAAAAAAAAATTCTCCCTACAACCTCTTTCTCATAAAAGAAACATTACTAGTCTTTCTCTACTATCGTTATTTTTATAATAGGTACTCGACTGAGCTCCAATCTATGCCAGCCTCTTTCTAGGATTTTCACGTTGAAGTCATAATGTACAAATTTTCTGATTAACTAAATTTTGTGTTTTTTTTTTTTTCACTTTATTTCAGTCAAATTTTTCAGAAATCAAGGCGACCCATTTCTGGGGTTAGCACTTGATCTCTATATGAGACTAGCAGCGGTACCCGGCATTGCCAGAGTGTGGAGAGGTTTTATAGTAAGGGTATTGAGCAACGGAGCCTTAAAAAAAAAAAAAAATTTAGAAATTAAAAAAATTAACCAACCCCCTAAAAAAAAAAAATAAATGAAAATAGCAAACAAACAAACAAACAAAAAAAAACCTGTAACACGAAGGAGGGAAAGAAGGTTAAAAAAAAAAATCCAACCGTTTAGCCCCTGCACACACCACGACAAACGATGTCAGCTGGTTTTGAAATAAGGCTAGTCATTGCAGGGCGTAGGATGACTTTGCAAAAATGTTGACAAAAAAAAGTGACCCCCCTCCTTGTAAAAAAAAAAAAAAACGGCCCAGTTGATAGTGAATGAATGGCCAACTTTTTGGATATTTGTTGGCCGAGAGACTGAGCTTTCAAGCGATACCAATTTTGTTAGTGTTGGTTGCGTGCGTTGAAAGCTTTAGCAAGACATACACACACACTAACACAACGTTCGAGATTTATATTATAGAAGAAGAGAAATAGATATTCGAATATTCCATCAAAGTTCTATTTTATCTCTCAAACACTTGAAGTCTATATGAGATACATAGATATTAGTAAAGAAGTTGAGAACATAATTTCCCTCTCCCCAATCGACCATTTAAATATGTTATACCTTTCTTGTGATTTCTTAGTCTTGCTGAATTCCAGGATGAGAATTCATCTAGTCTGCTGGAGTATCCAACATTGTGCTATTACTTGAGGTAACATCACTTGGAGAAGGTGCACTATTTCTTGTTAGTCAGTTTTGGTTAGCCATACCGAAGAGATCTTATTTGGGTTGTGACTATGTGATTTTGAATATTTAGTCAGGGTTTACGGAAAAGTATCCTCATGCTAGGTTGTCTTGACAAATCTCTGTACCGAGAGACCTTATACACTTGAAGACAGTGTCTAGTATGAATTAAAGTTCTCTAAATTATGCATCGGAGCAGTTGTGTTCCTTCAAATGATGAGAGACTGAACTGGAGTCAGAAAGATGCAATGTGAGCCTTTGGGCAAGTGTAGTAGTGGTGTAGCTAATGTAATAGTTTTGATCTCAACTGGGAAAATATTCCTCAATGAATTGAAAACTATTAAAGAAATCTTAATTAATAGCTAATTCCCAAATTACCTCGTAAATGAACAAATCAAATGAGCCATTAAAAACGTAGATAAAAACATAGATAAAAACCAATAAAAAACAATGAAATTCAATCTCACTCATGACACAATCCTCTACCTGTGTAAGTCAAAAACGTCCAAAGATCGAGTACTGTAGCCACATTTGTGGAGGTGCCTCTCAGTTCGCCTTCAGAGTACAAAATCGATTTCAAAATCTAATGGGCGGGGGGTCCTCTTCTTTTTCTTATACAAAAGAGACTGCTAGTCTTTCTCTGCTCTCACGTTATTTTCATTATAAGTGCACGACTGAGCTCCAATCTTTGATTCCCTCCTATAAAACACTTACAAGAACTCGTCTATCAGCAACAATGTCAAATAATAACAACATTCTCAGATTCATTCATGTAGAAAAAATAGGAGGTATTAATTTTAGAACGACTTTTGTAATATTTTATAAAAAATAGAAAAGACAGTCATTTTCTACGCTATTGTTATTTTCATGGTGGGTGTGTTCGGACATGTTTTTCCTCACATACACACACCCACATGTACGCATGCACATACACACACGCACGTATATACACGTACACACGCTCTCGCGCGCAAACATACACATGGGTGACGTCACTTCCTTTTAAGTGAAATCCAAACATGCGCAGTCAGAACATTGACCCCTGTATAAAAGTCAACAACAACATTCAACTTCCTCTTTCTTCCCTTTTGCCTTGGTTCGTCAACCAGACAAGTTTGCGTCCACAACTTGTGGCCTGAAGACACTTCCACATGGTCGACTACTACCATGCACGCGCGGCTTTACTGAGGTCAACCTCCTCTCTCTCTCTTTCTTTCTTTCTTTTTCTACATGCTGGACTGCCATTTCTCTTTCCTTCCTCTACTTTATTCCTCTTTTTCCACGCACGTAGTCGTCAACGACTGAACTGAACACGTGCTCCACCTAAACCATTTATTTTCAACAGAAAATAAACGACATGTTTATTTTATTCAGCAATTGAGTTTTTTTCCTTCCTTCCATTCATTTCATTATTTTCTTTTGTAGCGAGTTAGGATTATTATATCCTGGTCTGCAACAGGTGCTCCCCTGTAAGACATAAGAAAGACTCGTCTTTCTACAACAACTGTGATTAATTTTTTTCTCTCCTTCAGATACCCAAAAGAAAACAAAACAAACAAACAAAAAAAAACTGCGTACAACATCGGAGCTGATGCGTGTACATCAAGCAAAATAATAACTTGCTTAAATTATTTATTTTAACAACATTAACCATTAAAGTTTTTTCATTTTAGAATTTCCGAGTTGTCAATTTGGTCTCATTTCGTTTTCCGGTACGCTCGATCTGACTTTTTGATCATCCGTCTGGTCTCCAGAACGTCTTCTGAACGTCGGCCATATTACATATTCATCGTTAGTTATTTAGACGAGACATACACATTTAAATCATGATTTTCTCTAGTCCAGATAGGTGCAGTAAATAAACTTTTAACTCGAAATGACCCCTAATGTACTAATGTATAAGATAAGACACAGAAAAGAAACATTTATAATGCGTACACAGCTTTATTTTCTCATATAACCCCAATACGCTCTGAAGGGATATTACCCAAAAAATTTCACTTAATTTCATCAAGTAGTTTTTGTTTTACAGCGAAAAAACAATTTGTTATGATACCGAGCAAAAGGCTCGATTTCTAGGAAGAAAAGCTAGTATTAAAGAGGGGAAGGGAGTGTCGGCGCTTTAACTGGAGTTATCTCCCCGTGGCGTTTCTAAAATCAAAACAAAAATTAAGAAAAAATTGAAGATGTCTACCTTCAATGTGCTGTCATAAAAACGTGTTGTTCCGCTGTAAAAAAAACAAAAAAAAAACTACTCGATCAAATTAAGTGAAATTTTTTTTTCGGAAATCTTCAGTTCAAAACGGATACGTACAATATAACTTTTTTTTTTTTTTTTTCAATATTTTCATTTTTTAATGTCTTGATTAAACTGTACAAGTGACAAAACTTTATATTGTTCTTACTTGTCACGGAATGAAATTTTATATTCTAAAAATCACAAATGGTACAAGTAGTTTTTTTTTTTTTTTTTTTTTTTTTTTTTTTTTTAAATTTTACTGACGAAAAAAAAAATTTGCCGTTTTTTACCGATTAGTGACAGACAAGGCCATAAAGGAGTGGGGGTGGGGTGTAACCCGTGATTGTTTTAACAGTTTCCACGTGCATTAAAGTTATCTGTCCTTGTCCACCGATTCGTTGGACGCTTTTTTTTTCACACCCTCATTGAAACAGTAAAATTTGATTTTTTTTTTTAAATAAAAATAAAACTACTTAATCAAATTACGTGATTAATGGTGAATGCTCTGACGAGCTGCAGACACTTGTGCCCCCACGACGTAGACACCCTCGACAAACCCAACAGGCAGCTAAATCCCACCCCCACACAGTAGAGATCCCTAGATGTAAAAGATCTTTCTACTCCAGTAGTTTCTTCCCTAGAACCAGTAGACTCTGGAATTCCATTCCAGGTCCCTGCTTCCCTAACTGTACTGGCAGGCAGAAGTTTAAGTGTAACGTGAACCGACATCTTGCTGCCCAAATCCCAACATAGTGCCCCAGCAGTTGCTGCCCTGATAGTAGCTCCCTACACCAAAGTGGCAATGTGCCTTGTTTGGGGTGAAAATGTAAAAATAAAAAAAAGAAAAAAAGAAAAAGAAATTGGAATTTATTTTTATCTTCGTCCCGTGACTGGTACGTACATAAGTAAATCTTACAGACATTTCTGTATTTTCTTTAATTTTAAATGCCACCATAAATACCAATCTGAATAAGCACCCATAATTTTTTTCTCGCAACCCACTCACGCTGTAAGTTAGTAACATTGCGAAAAAAAAAAAAAAAAAAAGGGATAATTTTTTTACCTGGTTTCCACCTTAATATTTTCCTTTAAAATGACGACTTACCGGTTTTCGGGTATGCTGAAATGAATATCGCACTTAAATTTTCCGCAAATTTTCGGATATTAAGCAATGTCATTCCTTATGTTATAAGTGGTGGCCTAGCAGTGTCAGAAATTTCGTGAAAATAGCGAATAATTCCACCCCATCTTTCCAAGCTTATAACTCCTCGAAAAATGCAATTCAAGCCCTAATTGTTTTTTTCAATTAAAGGAGCAAGGACCAAGATTTCATTAAAAAAACAAAACAAAAAAAAAACGTGTTTTTTTTAAAAAAGGTTTTAAACTTCGGACTTTACAGGTAAAATTCTATAAGAACACTATGTTTTTTTTGTTTTAAATTTGAATATATTATGTATTGACCTTTTCTCTTCAATTTGTGAGTAAATAATTATGTACTCATCGGGTTCTAAATTAATTATTATTAGACATTTACAAAATGGGAGGCGTGAATTATTCGACCCCCTGTCTTTCCAAGCTTATAACTCCTCGAAAAATGTAATTCAAGCCCTAATTTTTTTTCAATTAAAGGAGCAAGGACCAAGGTTCCATTAAAAAAAAAAAAAGAAAAAACAAATAACGTGGTTTAAAAAAAAAGGTTTTAAACTTCAAACTTTACAGGTAAAATTCTAAAAGAACACTATGTTTTTTTTTTTTTTTTTAATTTGAATATATTATGTATTGACCTTTTCTCTTCAATTTGTGAGTAAATAATTATGTACTCATCGGGTTACTAAATTAAGTATTTACTTTTTAATAGACACTTAAAAATTGGGATGGGGGGGGGTTCGTGCATTTAAAAAAAAAAAACGTTTGTCTAAAATATTATATTCGATTTATTGGAAAGAACATAAAATTTCACATTGACCCTGAAAATATCGTAAAAATAGAATCAATAGAAAAATTTTGATAGATTTTTAAAATTTAAAAATTGAAAAATATTGAGTTTAAAAATTGAAAAATATTGAGTTCGGAAAATTCATTACTGTTTAAAAAAAATATATATTTCTATTACTTTTAAAACAACTGTAATAGTTTATTTTGGAAGTATAATCCATAAAGAAAATAAATAACCCACTTTTAACAGAGAAATTCCGAGATTTTTATATTGTATTCGCAGTTTCGTGTTAGGGGTGTCAAAAATTCCTACAAAAATTCTGATACTGCGTGGCCATCTTGGTACACGCGCATTTGCGTGTAGTTTCTTGGAGTTGCAAAAGCGTGCCAAGATTGCCTCCAGCAATAACAATTACATTGCTTTATATCCAGAAAACACTTATTTGCTGAAAATTTTAAATGCGATATTCGTTTTCAGCATATCCGGAAACCACAAGAGTGGTCATTTGAAATGAATGTTAAGATGGAAACCAGGTAAAAGGTAAAAATTAAAAAAAAAAAAAAGGAAAAAAGGAAAGTCTCCTTGTTTTTAGAAAATAATTAACTTACATTAATGAAGAGCTTAAGAGGATTAACGTCCAACGAATCTTTTCGTAAACGTTTCATGTCGAATTGATTTCATCAGTTTTATATTTGCATATTTATAAACATTATAAGTGCGTTGCAACTGGATAGTGTCAAAGGTCGTCGTTTAAGAAACAGAGTTCAAAGTTGGAGTGAGAAGAGGGGGGGCATGAACAAAAAATAAAAGGAAAACAAAAAGAAATATTGCGATTGTCGATAGAGGTATGTAGGTAGGTGCGGTGGTAGGTAAAATGGCGGAATAACGATAGGAGGCCAGTTTTAAAAGCCGATTTATCATTAAAAAAATTTTTTTTGTAGGCTTCCGACTACTTTTTGATTGTATTTAAAAGATTAAAAGACTAAAGTTAATTTCCATAAGAAAAAAAAAAAAAAAAAAAAAAAAAAAAATTCATTGTAAAAATCCTGTGAAAAATAAATATTAGATAGCTACCAAAAGTGAGAGATTCTTGCCTTCGTTCAACTGAAAGAAAACAAAGTCCTCATCACATGGATTTAACGGAAACCCAAAATTTCAGACAGACGAAAGGCTGTCTGAAAATGACGTCAGATAGTATAAAGCGAGGTAGGGGGCATTGTTATTCTTTTCGTTAACTTTTGTATCATTTTTACCGATTTTTTTTTTTAATTTCATTATTTTTCTATGTCCCTGCTTTTAAATTTAAAAAAAAGTTTTATTTTTCAAGATTATATAAAAATTATGTTACGCCAAAAGTTTCAAATTAAAAACGTAATTAAAAAAATTATAGGTTTCGCATAATTTTTATATGTACGATTCTAATATTTTCCTTGCTTGCATGAATAGAAATAGTTTCTTTCTGCAATTATAATTTTTTTGTGTGTGAAAATATTAAATAAACAATGATATTATCGGTAGTTCGAGAAATTAATTTTTCTTCAAGTTATATCGAATTCGAATTCATTAATAGAGACGTTAGGGACTTTTTTCGTAATGTTCCTATAAAAATTAAATTATATATATATATATATATATATATATATATATATATATATATATATATATATATATATATATATAATTGTTGCAGTTTACGATGCTTTATTTTCATAAAAAAAGTAAAAATAAATTTATGCATTTTTTTTTTACTTCTGAAAACTATAACTTTAGTAAAGATATTGTTTTTTGTTTAAACAAAATGATACATTTCGGTACTTGTACAGTTTAATCAAGACATTAAAAAATGAAAATATCGAAAAAAGGTTATATTGTACGTATCCGTTATGGAATGAAGTTATCCGAAAAAAAAATTTCACTTAATATCATCAAGTAGTTTTTGTTTTACAGCGAAAGAAACAATTTACGATACCGAGCAAAAGGTTTGATTTTTAGGAAGAAAAGCTAGTATTAAAGATGGGGAGGGACTGTCGGCACTTTAACTGGAGTTATCTCCCTTTGCGTTTCTAAACTCCAAACAAAAATTATGAAAAGTTCCAAGATATCTGCCTTCAATGCGCTCTCATAAAAACGTGTTTTTCCGCTGTAACCCCGCCCCCCCCCAAAAAAAACCTACTCGATCAAATTAAGTGAAATTTTTTTTTTTCAGATCTTCAGTTCAAAACGGATACGTACAATATAACGTTTTTTTTCGATATTTTCATTTTTTAATGTCTTGATTAAACTGTACAAGTGCCTACATTTCCACTAAGATTTAAATTAAAAAAAAAAATGTATTTATTATATTTTGTGATCATTATTTGACAAATACTGAAAATTTCATTAGAATTGGTTAATTTCCTGATTTTTCCCTTTCTTTTCAAGAAAGAGTGCAAAATGTTTATTCGTTTTCAGCATCGGCATTCATTTTGCACGTACCTATATTTAGGTGAAGGTGCTTGTTTACATTAATCTTTTAAATGAATGCATTTCAGGTGAAACCATTATTACGTACTTGTGTATCGTGTCGATATTAGTGTATATTCCAAAATATACGAAAAACCATCCAGTAGATGATGTGCTATACTTAAAACATTAAAAAAACCATCCACAATCACTCTCCGTTTAAAACTGGTGGCCCCTTAATTTATGTCAAGGAAGATAAGCCAGTTTGTCATACTGAATTGGTCGCACAACTTTTTTTACATAAAAGCATACGATAAAACTGGTTGGTTGGCTGTTTTTGTTTTACGGCATATCAACCCTTTTCAGGTTATTTAATGCCGAATCCAGTGATTTTGAAGAAAAGTTTTTTTAATAGACTATATATTTTTTTCAAGTCAGTTTCTATTTAACCCATAGTTGGGGCCCTAACAGGTACTACCACTGGGTCAGAGTGGACCTGGGAGCAATGGCAATTAAAGGGTGGCTCCACACTCCCCAAAACCCGCCAGCTGGGACCTCGCCTCACCATCGGATACAGTTTAAGGTCATATCCAGGACCCAAGATAAAACTGGATAATTCGATAAATTCTAGTTTACTTGTAATTATTTTTCTACTGGTTCACTTTTCGTAATTTTACGAATTAATACTAATTTTCAACATGACACGTATGTACCTAATGTTTTCACCTGAAATGCGTTCATTTAAAACATCACCAATCTACACAAGCATGAAGGTGAACTGGCAACACACGCATGAGTTTATTAAAATATTCAGCCATTGTTAAGTTTTCAATGGAAAACAAAAAGAAATGAAGAATATCTACTAAGGAACTGTGTGTGTTCGTTTCCTATGAACTCGAAAACGGCTGGGTCGATTTTTATGAAATTTCACACGAAGGTACTTTATGTGTCTGGCTGTGTTCTTAGATAGGTTTTGTATCGGAATGTCTTAAATAAGTATCGATAATCAAAATAATTCGATGACAGAAAGAACAGGCGATTTTGACCAAAGTTAACACCTTACACAGCCTAACATCACAAATTCATTTGAGAAGTTTTATTATCACACGAGCTGAAAAGCTTGACACATAAAATCAACAGTAGGTTCTTTGATGTGACAGGGGCGCGTTCGAAATGAATGCTCCTGTTTAGAGCACAGCTGAAACATGATAACTGACTTTTGCATTTTAAACTTTAATGCAAGCCATTATATATATATAAATGTTTTTATGAAATCAGCAGTAAGTTCTCTACAGTGCAATGTAGACTAAAATATATTGTGACATTTATGCCTATTTTCCGATGCCAAAAACGACTTTTTTAGAGTTATAATTTGTTTGGTTTTGTTTAAAACCACACGACTAGTATTAATGATGAAATAATTTATTGATGTAAAACTACCAGTAAAACTAAAATCTATAGACCTCCAATCGCTCCCAGTATATTTGTATGTTTGGGAAAATATATGCAGATATTCCAAGGGTTTTGCAGTACCCCCCTCCAAAAAAAAAAACAAAACAATTATATTTAGTCATTAAAAAAGAATTGGAATCGGTAATCATCTCGGAAAGAGGAAAATATTGGAATCGTCCAATATATATATATATATATATATATATATATATATACATATATATATATATATATATATATAAGCGAAAATGTATGTATGTATGTGTGTTTGTATGTCTCGTAAAAACTTTCAACACGGGTCACGGATTTTCGCCAGATAGGTATCAATTTAAAGTTCCAACCTTCGCCTGACAAATATCGAAAAATTGGCCAAAAACATTAATTCCTTCACCCTAAAATCATCAGTTTTGTCAGGGAGGGGTGCCGAAAAAATCGTTCCTTCATTTTCTCTGCTCCTGCTACCTCGACAATGACGTCATGCTTGACCTAGAAAACGTTGACGTTAGTTTAAAACCACTTGCAAATGTTTTTAAAGGTTTAATTTTATCCGTTCTCAGTTGTATGTCTCTTTGGCGTAGAGTAACGTGTCGGGCATTTTTTTCCGCCTTAGCCTCGATGCTTCGGGTTCGAGCCCGTCTTTCTACCTAAACTTTTTTTCCTCTTTTACACCTCCCCCCCCTTTTTTTACGTTTGTTAGCTGTTTTGCTTTGTATTGGTTTTTCCAATTTTTCTTAACATCGTGTTTCTTTTTTTTTTATAATATTAAAACAGCGTCACCCTCTCCTACATACACCCCCCAAACACCCGAGCAACGCCGGGTACCCCCGCTAGTATATATATATGAAATATAAAAGTAAATATAGAAGAAAAAGAAAATATAATCTGGTGTACACTGACCCATAACCAGATGCTAAAAATTAAACTGCTTAAATCTTATCGAAAAGCATTTTTCCTGTAAACAACCCCTTGCACAAAATCTTCAATAAAAATTGTCATAGAGATATGAAAATTTAGAAATGATAATAAAAGCACATGACAGAATACTAAATGGGAGCAGCAGAGAAAAAATAAAATGCATAAAAAAGTGACAAATATAGCAACAATAGAAACACCCGGAAGAATAAAAAAGTAATCGAAACCCTAATATAAATCCGCTAAATAAAGTTAATGAGAAAGAAAAAAAAGTTGTAACTGTTAGACCTCCTGCTTTGTTCACTACAAAATGTTTTCCAAACGAATCCAGGATAACAAGTATTATGTAGGTATTATCTTCGAAGGTTTTAAAACCAGATATTACGACCATAAATGTACATTCAATAATAATAATAATAATAATAGATGAATAAAACAGCACTAGTGACCCATGACTAGAAGTTCAAAGAAAACGGACGTTCACCAATAGTAGAATGGAAAATAGTGACGGGCGAAAAAAATAGAAAAATAGACAACCTTTCCAGATTATATCTAAAGGAGAAATTTGAAATTCTTAACTTTAAAAACTTATTAAATTATAGAAGTGAAATAGTAAACAACTGTATGCACAAAATAAGCAATACACAAGTAAAATAAAATTATTAAATAGAAAAGAAAAACTAACTCAATACCTATAATAGTAATTAAAAATGTAACCCAAGCACGCATGCATTAAAATAAGGTCATGTACCGAACAAAACAAAGGAATAGAAAGTAAAAATCAGCCAAACCTTTGTCTGAGAGAATCCATTCTATTGGCTAATGAAAACATTAACCCGTGAGTGTACATAACAATATATTTTAATGGTTAGCTTGCTAAACTAAACACGATGTGTATAACACCTAATAACATGAATTCCGTGCAGTTTAGCCTGACAATTGCCTACATGGATGAAACACAGAATGTTCTGTGAAACTTAATTGTCATATATATTTTATCTCTCTCTCTCTCTCTTTATATGTGTGTCCATGTGTATATGGATATTATTTCATGTCTACATGAAATTTTATAAGGAGATATTTTATGTATCTATTGTCAGTATTTACTTCAATAGTGCTTAATATGGAGTAGAGCTAGGTAGTAAATTATGAATATATATATATATATATATATATATATAAAATGGTGGCAAAATGGTGGGATCCTTCTATCGATCCAGTAGATATCTCACTGCTGATGCAATTCTCTATCTATATAAGAGCCAGGTATGTCTAAGGATGGAGTACTGTTGCCACATCTGGGCAGGAGCTGCTAGAAAGGGCTTATCCTGCCTTGATAGAGTTCAAAATAGACTTTGTAGCCTTGTGGGATATGCCCTTTTCTCTTCCCTGCAAACTCTTTCTCACAGAAGAGATGTTGCGAGTTTGTCTCTGCTTTATCGTTATTTTCATGGCAGGTGCTCAGCTGAGCTCCATTCTATGCCCCCCCCTCGCCAAACTTTCACAAGAAACACCCGTCTAGCAGAAAACACTATCACTAGTTTCCCCAACTCTTTATCCGTGCCTAAACCTAAACGAAGATTCCATGAACAAAGCTTCTTTCTTAGAACTGCACGCCTATGGAATTGTCTTCCGTTTTTCTGCTTTCCAGCTAACTACAATATGGTTGTCTTCAAGTCTAACGTAAACAAGTTTTTGATGAGCCATTCCATATAAGATAACAAATTTAGCGAATCTCCATTACTAACGGTTACTATATTGTCCAATTTCTACTATACACTCTTTAACCCTTATCCTCGAGTGGCCTCTTGGCCTTGATAAGTGGTGATGCCTATGTAAAAAAAAAAAAAAAAAATATATATATATATATGTACATAGAAAATTGTCATCATCACCTATGTTCAGTTTTGAAAGATGATGGATACCCCCAGTAAAGATAGTTTCATGTGTAATTATGAGGCAGGAGTTGCGCAATTCCCAATCACACCTCTCCTGAATTGGCACTGCTCGAGTCCAGGACAACTGAAAACAATACTGAGATAAGCAGAGAGCACATACATACCCAAATGGTCACCAATGTTAGTACTGACCAGGCTCAAAGTTGCTTCCCTTCAGTGATCTAACGGGAATCAGTACGTTAACATGATATATATATATATATATATATTATATATATATATATCATGGTGTGACACCCTGCTGATGACTTTTTATCTTTATTTAAATATCGAGCCGTTACCAAGAACATCGGGCTACTACCATCAGCCTCGCACGCAGAATTCCACCATGCGGTCAAGAACCCCCCCCCCCAAAAAAAAACCCCACAGATTCTTCCTTGTATAAAGATATTTAGCATCGAAATATATCTGATATAAGCAAATAAATTTGTTTATATATTAAAAAGGCGTTGTTTTCAGCTTTCAAAACATATCCATTTATATACGTAATTATTTTCAATTTATTATATATATATATATATATATATATATATATATATATATATATATATACACACTAGCATTTCAGCCTGGTGTTGCCCGGGTGTTTGGAGGTGTATGCTTTGGAGGTGTATGCTGAGCAATGAAACCAATACATGATTTTCCAGTAATATTTGTCATCATATGAGCGAAGTTCATATGCATAAAGTAAGTTACAAAAATAATCTTAAAAATATGGATGTATATTTGCACATGCATAGAAGTAATACTTTTAGTCGACTTACGCCTGCCAAGTTTCAATTTTTTAAATTTTTTTTTTGATTTTGACCCATTAGCAGTTACTTTTATCGGCTAAAGACCAATCAAATTTGTATAAGTCCGAATCCCTTATATATCAAGTTTCAAGTCTGTAGACGAAAAATTGACAGTAGTTTAGTAGAGACCATTCCGCACACACAGACATGGTCCCTTACACACACACACACACGTGTAAAGAAAAAATACTGCTGTGAAACCTGACATAGTTATATTGAATAAGTTAGAGAGTTGCAACCTTGGTTGAAGTGAGTGTCCCTAACGATGGAGGTCTGAACAGAGCGGAAAGAGAGAAACAGACTAAATATCAAGGTCTCATGTATGATATGAAAAGAAATTGGAATCTTAGGGAGATATCAATCATACCAGTTATTACAGGTGCCACTGGGTTTATGAAGAAGAACTTAAAGTCCTATCTAACTAATATTCCTGGTGAACCAAGTGCAAAAGAGATCCAGACAATTGCACTTAAGGGAACAACGAGAATACTAAAAAGAGCTCTCGGTTGGTTTCAATAAAAAGCAGGGCAATGTTGGCAGCTGTATTGGCAGCCCCATACCCAGCATTATAATCTTCAAAGAAAGAAAATTAAAAAAAAAAAATAATTAAAAAAAAACAAGTGTAAAGATAGAGGTCAAAGTTACAGCGCACCATTTTGTTAACACCTCATAAAATAAATAAAATTTTGATCGCATGATTTTTCTGGAAAGAAAAAGGGGTCTTGACCCAATTTACACTAACCCCCCAGAAAGGGCCGAATAATAAGCTTCAGTTTTAAGGTCAGACCCATGTTCGTTATATTAGTTTGTTTTCATTTCAGAACATGTTCTGAAGGTCATGCTTACAACTTTTTTAAAAAATAAAGTGAAAACAATTTATTTTTATTGATGCTTGCATGGCGATTTCAGTAAGAACACCAGGAGAACATTTCAACAAAAAAATGTTTCACCTTCATCTTCTCACCTACAGGGAGACCTCTACCCACCTCATCAAAAAATAAACAAAGAAATAAACAAAAAATAAATGAAATGCCTTATACAAAATCTATATATCTATAAAAGTGAGATTGTGTGTGTGTGTGTGTGTGTGTGTGTGCGTGAGAGAGGACACTTCTCAACCTATATACTCAACGAATTTTTGATCTAGAGATTTGAAATTTGGTACATAGGGTATTCAGACACATGGAAAACTTTAATTGGCTTTCGTCCAGAAAAAAAGGGGTGCTAAGGGGTCAAAATTAAAAAATTGGTACATGGGGGGTTCATCACATTTTTATCTGTTTGTCAACTGTTTCATGACTGTGCATGTGCAAATCGTTCACATGGCAGCTTATTTATGTTAAGAATAAGTAGGTTTGAAAACACTTTAAAGATCATGGCAAGCTAGCCTAATGGTTATCGTACTTGACTTACCGTCTTTAGGTTTTGGTCTCAGCTGGAGTAAATTTTTTTTTTTACTTACAAGAAGTGAATTGTTTAGATAAAACTTAATACTTGCATACACATGTCTCAATTTCTTTCCGTCTTTTGTTTTACTTTTCTTTTTTTTTTAACCGGGCAACGCCAAGCACATCTGTTAGTATTAAATAAAATTCACAATCCTTTCTGCAACCCAACCATATCTGATACAAAAACTCAGTCCATGCCGGTCTTGTCCACCAAGTTTCAATAATACATGTCCAACAGTCTGTTTTATCCCAGTTCATTAATAAGCACACTTAGACACGAGGTACAAAATTGTCAAGAACGCTGACACACTCCCTTCTTGGCAACAATGGCCTTCCTCAGTTCAGAAATAGCCTGAAGATTGATTTGATACCTCCCCCACCCCCACAGATGCAGATAAAATTCTGGGAGAGGAGGCGTTAAAAGACCGACGGGTATGAAGTTCAATCAAGATTACACCTTCTACTGATGAAACTAAAGTGTCCCCCACATATCACTGAACGTCAATAAAACAAAAACTGTTGAACATTCTCAACTGAAACTTGGTGGACAAGTCAGGCATAAGCTTATGCATATTTGTACCCAATATAGCTGGATTGCACGATCGCATTGCCTTTTCAAGGCTAACAAACTGTATAGGCAGTTTTTCAGTGTTAAATACATCTTGGCAAGATCATTCCATGAAGCAGCAACTTTATGGTAACCTACCTGCCATATCTACTACCATCAGGGAGTGACGTATACGATTTGATGGTCACTGGTGAGAAATATATTTCTGTGGACTCCACGGCACGGGCGCACGAGCATAGAACGACCTAGATCCATCAAATTGCACATGACCCCAACTGTGATCCTAAAGATGTGAGGCAACTGATGGAAGATAGAGAAATCTGAGGAGAGAGGGAGTCATGCTGGTCCGGGCAACGAGCACGACCAGATAGATAACACGACTGTACCTAAATACTTGATTTTAATCTTATGAGTCTCTTTTTCTTTGAACTGGTCAGAAGGTGGTGATAACTGCTTATAAAAGACACCTACTACAACCACTGGAAGAACTTACAGAATTTGTGATGAAGATATCAATGTGCAATTCATACAGAAGGCTGTGATGGTTGCTATATATGAAAAACGTGCTATACAGAGAGAACTTCGATGCCTACTGGAGAGAACTTCGATGTCTACTGGAGAGAACTTCGATGCCTACTGGAGAGAACTTCGATGCCTACTGGAGAGAACTTCGATGCCTACTGGAGGGAACTTCGATGTCTACTGGAGAGAACTTCGATGCCTACTGGAGAGAACTTCGATGTCTACTGGAGGGAACTTCGATGCCTACTGGAGAGAACTTCGATGCCTACTGGAGGGAACTTTGATGCCTACTGGAGAGAACTTCGATGCCTACTGGAGGGAACTTCGATGTCTACTGGAGAGAACTTCGATGCCTACTGGAGAGAACTTCGATGCCTACTGGAGAGAACTTCGATGTCTACTGGAGGGAACTTCGATGCCTACTGGAGAGAACTTCGATGCCTACTGGAGGGAACTCCGATGCCTACTGGAGAGAACTTCGATGCCTACTGGAGAGAACTTCGATGCCTACTGGAGAGAACTTCGATGCCTACTGGACACTGTCTTCGAGTGTCTATGGTCTCTGTACAAGGGTTCGTCAGGACAACCTGGAATGAGGATACTTTTCCCTAGAAGTAAACCCTGACTAAATATTCGTTCGTCGTCCAAATAAGATCTCTGTACAGCTAACTGGCTTTACAAGGAATTGTGTACCTCCTTCAAGTGATGTTGCCTCGGGTTATAGTATCAGTATGAAGCTGGATACTCCACCAGATTAGATGAATTCTTGTCCTTGAATTAAGACCAAGAGAGCATAAGAAAGAGATACTATAATATTTTGAAATGGTCGATTGGGGAGAGGGAAATTTATATTCTTAATTTTTTTTACTAATTCAACATTTGAAATGTAAAGTAAATTTAAAGGAATATTCGATTATCTGTGCGTCTCATATAGAGATCGAATGTTAGCCCAAAGGAATGAATGTTGGGTCCTTTGATTTTTGCGAACTTTGAAACAAAATGGAAAAAAAAAAAAAAAAGCACCCCCCCCCCAAAAAAAAAAAAAACGTATTCATCCAGCATTACGTGTGTGGACATAAATTTCTTGTGAAAAATAATTTCAAATATCGTCAGGTTTACGATTTTTATCTTAAAGAAAACTTAAAAGTAACATTTGCAATATTTTCGATTCGGTCCTGAAATTGCATTTGTTCGCTCCTTCTATGCACTCTCCACATAACCCAACTGAAAACCAAAAATGTTGTACTGAAGCACAAGTGCCAACGAATTCGGTTTTGGGCTTACTTATCCTACAGTGGAAACAGCAAAACACTGACGTAAAAGTAAAAAAAAAAGTAAGTAAAAAAAAAAAACTAGTGCAGAAAGAAAACGGCTTCAATTTTGGATGGGAGAAAGTTCAAACTGCGTATAATACACAGAAAAAGAATTTTGTTTTTCATTTTCCCATAGTGTAACAGAGTGCAGACGCATATATGACAGCAACAAATACCGAGGTGACGTAACGACAAGGATTGGTTGGTTGGTTGGTTTTGTTTTACGGCATATCAACCCTTTTCAGGTTATTTAATGCCGAATCCAAAGATTTTGAAGAAAATTTTTTTTAATAGAATATATTTGTTTTCACGTCGGTTCTTATTTAACCCATAGTTGGGACCCTAACAGGTACTACCACTCCGGGTCAGAGTGGACCTGGGAGCAATGGTAATTAAAGAGTGGCTCCACACTCCCCAAAGCCCACAAGCTGGGGCCTCACCACTGGATATAGTTTAAGGTCATATCCAGGACCCCCATTGAGGGACTTTTACTCTCTGCAGGGGGGCAGTCGGCGTATTCTAATGCCCCACCGACAGGGCTGTAACGACAAGGAAGAAAAAAAAGAAAAAAAAAACATGAACTCTTGAGGTAAGAGAGGAAGACAAAAATAAATGTGTTACACAGGTGGCCTAAACATGGTCAGTCACAGACCGAGTATCAAGTGTTCGACACGACAGAGTTATTAAGTACATTAGAGTATGAGAAGACTTTTGAACAAGAGTCAAGGTTAATTTATTTATTGCGGACTATTATACTCATCTTTTTTAGTTGTTTCATGGTTACCACCTGACGAAGGCCAGAGGAATAGTTGGTTGAAACGTTGTGAAAAAAAATAAAAAAAGAAAAGATGAGGATAATAGTCATGAGGATAATAAATAACTATTATTCATTTCAATAATGAATTCCAATTAATTAAATAATATATACCATTTGGTACGGACCTGACCATGGAAGATCAGATAAATAAAACGTGTATTTATAAGACCAAAAATCCAAACTTTGATTGCCCTTCGGCGTCCGTGGCGCAGTGGATTGAGACGTTGAATCTCTACAGTTCCAGGTGAGCATTGTCTAAAGATAGCGGCTTCAATCCTACCCAAAGCCGGCCAAAAACGTGGTGAGACGACTATAAAAGGCAGTAATTGCCGAGGATGAGATTCGGAGTTCCTATCCCATCGCGGTTACTACCTGACGAAGGCCAAAGGAATAGTTGGCCGAAACGTCGTGAATCAACAACTAAAATAATGATGGATAATAGTCCGCAATGAGGATAATAGTCCGCAATAAATAAATAATACTCATCTCAATAATGAATTCCAATTAATTAAATAATATGAGACAAGGCGTTATTCTGAAAGTACCTGTAAATAAATGTCTTGTTTAAACTGAAAAAATTCTTTCCTTGACTGTTTTCTGTCTACATGTTAACACGTGCGTAACATTACAATAATGCTACATACTCTTTTTGAGGCATGGTAATTCCGTACCCAAATTCAAACAAACATAAACAAAAACACAGATTTTTAGGTTCTAAACGTGATTTTTGGATTGCTTACACAAAAAAGCTGGCACGTATGATTTTTTTTAAGATTCTAGATGATCTACAATTAATTTTATGCACAAAAATGTAATTTTCTAATTTCACAATTTCGCGTAATACAAATTAGATTTTAACTCCAACCATAGAGACAATGATCAGGTGTATATATATTACTTATAAAATAGTTATCCACAAACATGTTTCGCCATATCTACAACTTATCAGCATGACTAACTATACTAGGGCTTGAACTCCCAACCATAGAGACAATGATCGGGTGTGCATACCATTATGCTCTGGAACACCAACCATAAAGACAATGATCATGTGCACATATATATATATTTCATGCACAAAATGTAATTTTCTAATTTCACGATTTTGCAGCCTTTCGCGTTATACGAATTAGATTTTAACTCACAACATAGAAACAGCGATCGTGTGTGTATATATATATATATATACACACACACACACACACAGTCCTGGTCAAAATCATAAGAACACTTAAGTTTGTTTGATTAAAAAAAAAAAGACCACTTAAGTTTGTTTGATTAAAAATTCGATAACATGCGTAAACACTTTCTTAAGTGGTCTTATGATTTGGACCAGGACTGTTTATACACCGTTCAGAATAAAATTATATAACAATCAACTGGTATGGAAACCTGTGATTATAAGTTTCACAAAATATTATTGGCAGTAATATTCTACAAATAGTATCCCACCTAAATAAAAATAATTACTATCCCACCTAAATAAAAATAAATACTATCCCACCTAAATAAAAATAAATACTATCCCACCTAAATAAAAACATGTACTATCCAACCTAAATAAAAAATAAGTACTATCCCACCTAAATAAAAATAAGTACTATCCCACCTAAATAAAAATAATTACTATCCCACCTAAATAAAAAATAAGTACTATCCCACCTAAATAAAAAATAAGTACTATCCCACCTAAATAAAAAATAAGTACTATCCCACCTAAATAAAAACATGTACTATCCCACCTAAATAAAAACATGTACTATCCCACCTAAATAAAAAATAAGTACTATCCCACCTAAATAAAAATAAGTACTATCCCACCTAAATAAAAATAATTACTATCCCACCTAAATAAAAAATAATTACTATCCCACCTAAATAAAAATAATTACTATCCCACCTAAATAAAAACATGTACTATCCCACCTAAATAAAAAATAAGTACTATCCCACCTAAATAAAAATAATTACTATCCCACCTAAATAAAAATAATTACTATCCCACCTAAATAAAAAATAAGTACTATCCCACCTAAATAAAAACATGTACTATCCCACCTAAATAAAAATAAGTACTATCCCACCTAAATAAAAATAAATACTATTCCACCTAAATAAAAATAAGTACTATCCCACCTAAATAAAAAATAATTACTATCCCACCTAAATAAAAATAATTACTATCCCACCTAAATAAAAATAATTACTATCCCACCTAAATAAAAAATAAGTACTATCCCACCTAAATAAAAATAATTACTATCCCACCTAAATAAAAACATGTACTATCCCACCTAAATAAAAATAAATACTATTCCACCTAAATAAAAAATAATTACTATCCCACCTAAATAAAAATAAGTACTATCCCACCTAAATAAAAATAAATACTATTCCACCTAAATAAAAATAAATACTATTCCACCTAAATAAAAATAAGTACTATCCCACCTAAATAAAAATAAATACTATTCCACCTAAATAAAAATAAATACTATTCCACCTAAATAAAAATAAATACTATTCCACCTAAATAAAAATAAGTACTATCCCACCTAAATAAAAATAATTACTATCCCACCTAAATAAAAACATGTACTATCCCACCTAAATAAAAATAAATACTATTCCACCTAAATAAAAAATAATTACTATCCCACCTAAATAAAAATAAGTACTATCCCACCTAAATAAAAATAAATACTATTCCACCTAAATAAAAATAAATACTATTCCACCTAAATAAAAATAAGTACTATCCCACCTAAATAAAAATAAATACTATTCACCTAAATAAAAATAAATACTATTCCACCTAAATAAAAATAAATACTATTCCACCTAAATAAAAATAAGTACTATCCCACCTAAATAAAAATAATTACTATCCCACCTAAATAAAAACATGTACTATCCCACCTAAATAAAAATAAATACTATTCCACCTAAATAAAAAATAATTACTATCCCACCTAAATAAAAATAAGTACTATCCCACCTAAATAAAAATAAATACTATTCCACCTAAATAAAAATAAGTACTATCCCACCTAAATAAAAATAAATACTATTCCACCTAAATAAAAATAAATACTATCCCACCTAAATAAAAACATGTACTATCCCACCTAAATAAAAATAATTACTATCCCACCTAAATAAAAACATGTACTATCCCACCTAAATAAAAATAAATACTATTCCACCTAAATAAAAATAAATACTATTCCACCTAAATAAAAATAAGTACTATCCCACCTAAATAAAAATAAATACTATTCCACCTAAATAAAAATAAATACTATTCCACCTAAATAAAAAATAATTACTATCCCACCTAAATAAAAATAAGTACTATCCCACCTAAATAAAAATAAATACTATTCCACCTAAATAAAAATAAGTACTATCCCACCTAAATAAAAAAATAATTACTATCCCACCTAAATAAAAAATAATTACTATCCCACCTAAATAAAAATAATTACTATCCCACCTAAATAAAAATAATTACTATCCCACCTAAATAAAAATAAGTACTATCCCACCTAAATAAAAATAAGTACTATCCCACCTAAATAAAAATAATTACTATCCCACCTAAATAAAAATAATTACTATCCCACCTAAATAAAAATAAGTACTATCCCACCTAAATAAAAATAAGTACTATCCCACCTAAATAAAAATAATTACTATCCCACCTAAATAAAAATAATTACTATCCCACCTAAATAAAAATAATTACTATCCCACCTAAATAAGAATTACTCGATATACAAGATAGAGCAAACAAATCAAATTTTAGTCATTCAATAAATTAAAATTTTTTTCGATTTTTGAGGCTCGACTATAGCTCTAAGGAGACCATTTTTTTGTTCTACTCGATAAGCTTTACACAACTTTTATTATTAAGTAAAACACTTTAAAATAAGTTAAAGCACAAAAAAAAATCTAGATAGGTAGAAGAGTAACTTAGCTGGCCTTTGATAACATTTGTTTCAGAGACTTCTTCACAGCTCCCTACAGCTCTCTTATATCCGGAGTTTCTTATATCTGGATGACACTGTACATTAACACAGGCTCTAATTTGGGACAAGAGAAAGTCTTTTTTTTTTTTTTTTTTTTTTTTTTTACATGGGGGTCACCACTTATCAAGGCCCGAAGACCACTCAGGGATAAGGGTTATTGCGTGTACAGTAATTTCACCTTGAGTATTATTTTCACAAGGTTTCGGTTGATATAACCTCCAACCCCCCTTCAGATGTATCTTGTCGGACTTGGGAACCTTTCTGTTAAACTCAGGAACCTGCATAGAATTTAATCC
Organism: Euprymna scolopes; assembly: GCF_053919585.1. NCBI lineage: Eukaryota > Metazoa > Mollusca > Cephalopoda > Sepiida > Sepiolidae > Euprymna > Euprymna scolopes. The sequence goes on along the minus strand of NC_136492.1, from coordinate 5,063,752 downwards.
GCTGAGTAGCATGCTCTCATTCTATCAGTCATGAATGAGTAGAAATTCTAAATAAGTCAAAATTGTATACTTGAGTGTTGCCTGCACTGAGAACTGAACCTTTGATTTCCAGAAGAATATCACTTACAACTGAATTTTACCAAGTATTTTATTGACTATGCTACGGAGGTAAAATCCATTGAAAGCGGTCGGTGGTTCTATGAGAAAATAAAGCTGTGTACGCATTATAAATGTTTCTTTTCTGTGTCTTATGTTATACATTAGTACATTAGGGGTCATTTCGAGTTAAAAGTTTATTTACTGCACTCATCTGGACTAAAGAAAATCATGATTTAAATGTGTATGTCTCGTCTAAATAACTAACGATAATTCTCTGATATGGCCGACAAGACGGGTGATCAAAAAGTCAGATCGAGCGTACCGGAAAACGAAATGAGATCAAATGAGGTCTCATTTCGTTAGTCTCATTTCGTTTTTCGGTACGCGGTACGCTCGATCTGATTTTTTGATCACCCGTCTGGTCGGCCATATCAGAGAATTATCGTTAGTTATTTAGACGAGACATACACATTTAAATCATGATTTTCTCTAGTCCAGATGGGTGCAGTAAATAAACTTTTAACTCGAAATGATCCCTAATGTACTAATGTATAACATAAGACACAGAAAAGAAACATTTATAATGCGTACACAGCTTTATTTTCTCATAGAACCACAATACGCTTTCAATGGATTTTACCGCTACGGATCCTTGCGGATCACAAAACATGAAAGTAGTAGTCCAAACAAATGCTAAGTGTTAGTGAGTATGCATAATGGATTTAAATACTCTTATATCTGTTTTTCTTATATTCGGGTCTCTTTTCATCTTTTTTGTTTTGTTTGTTATTCTAATAAATGTTCAACATAACGGCCAGTAAAATACTTGAAGTTTTTGGTTTGCTTTTCGCAATCAAATATTTTTTTTACATTTTTTTTTTTTAATAAATAATATTTATTTATTTATTTACATTCTTAGCTCATTTCACACAAGTTCTGAGTTAGACAAGCAAGATGGCGCGTGGGAAACTGTTTTAACGTGAAACATGACCAACGTTGACCCAGAAAAGCAAAATAAATAAATA
>NC_136492.1:4970128-5060128 GCF_053919585.1 Euprymna scolopes | reverse complement strand
TGCAAAAGGGACCAACACACACTAGCATGGACACAAAACACAAACGAATGAAAATTTTATATTATAGTATATATATATATATATATATATATATATATATATATATATATTGTATTAATTTGCTTCCCCACCAAACCAAATTAGGCACAAGGCCGTTTTTAATGTGGGGGTAAAAACCAGCTCCCCTAAAAATAGACAAAAAGGGGGCACTCTAGTTACCAAAAATAATAATTGTCCCAGTATAGAGGGTTTCCCCTCCATTGACTGGTACAAATTACCTTAAGTGCAGCATCTGCAGAACATATACTACACTTTGATCCCGGCCCGAAGGCCAAGAACAGAAAAAAGGCAAGCCTATATATATATATATATATATATATATATATATATATATATATATATATATAGCGCATAAGCCTGAAGAGTCCTAGAGTGGATGAAACGCGGAATATTCAGTGTAGCTTAATCGCCATATATATTTTATAACTGACTATATATATATAATTTTTATATAATTTTTTTTTTGTGTGTATTGATATTCATATTAAAAATCCTTTTTTCTATTTATTTAAAAAGAAAATACTAACAACTATATGAGTCGTGAAATTGCATTCATCTGCAGAAGATCTAATTTGCATATTCTTTTAAACATTATTACGTGTAATTATATTCATGCAGATATTCTACATGATTTATACTTGCGTAATATTTGCATAGAAAGTTTATAGTAAACACAAACCTCTCTATATTTATTTATGCATGCATATATATGTTTGCTTAAAAACATTTTTGCCAATTAAACTCCTGTCAATTTTTGCCTACAGACACGAAACTTAATATATAGGGTATTCGAATCTATGCAAAACTTTATCTTTAGGTTTTAGCCAGGGAAAATCGGTGCAAAAGAGTGAAAATTAAAGAAATGGAATTTGTCAGGTGGAGGCCGAACGACAACATTATGAATATGCATGCGTAACGTAATAGCTATTGGTTTGTGTTTTAATTTTTAGCTTTGCAGCAAACATGTCTTCATAACTCAGGTATTAACGTCAAAGGAAAAAGTAAATCGTAAGCTAAACGTTTTGGTTTCGATTTATGGTGGTGGTGCAGGAGTCATTTCTTTTTAAAGCTTTAAATCATTGCTATATATTGGGCCCAATATGATATAACAATAAATACGAAAGCTGCATTAATCAAAATATCATATTTAATGTATTTTATGACCGGGCAATGACAGGTGCCCTGCCAGTAGAGAAAGTTGAAGGACAATCCGACCGAAACATTGCACAAATAACACTCAAGATGAGAACAACTTTACTCCTGATCTGAAATGGAACATGTACATCAAATCCGTTGCCTATGTTGCTGGAAAAATTATGGGATCATTCTATTGTTCCAGTAGCTATCTGACTGCCGATACAATTCTCTACCTGTATAAGAGCCAAGTATATCCTAGGATGGAGCACTCTTGCCACATCTGGGCAGGAGCTGCCAAAAACAGCTTATCCTGCCTTGACAGAGTTCAAAATAGACTTCGTAGCCTAATAGGAGTGCACTTTTCTCTTCCCTGCAACTTCTTTCCTACAGAAGAGACGTTGCAAGACTGTCTCTGCTTTATTTTTATTTTCATGGCAAGTGCTCGTCTGAGCTCCAATCTATGGCCCCCCAACGTCCTAAATTTAATGAAAAATACTCATTTATCTGAAACCTCTCTCAATAATTTGCCATTCTTTATCTGTGCCTAAACCTAAACATAGATTCCATGAACAAAGTTTCTTTCTTAGAAGTGCTCGTCTGAGCTCCAATCTATGGCCCCCTACCCTTGCCAAACATTCATGAAAAACACTAGTCTGGCCAAAACCACTGTCAATAGCTCCCCCCACTCTTTATCTGTGTCTAAACCTAAACGTAGATTCCATGAACAAAGTTTCTTTCTTAGAACTGCACACCTGTGGAACTCTCTTCCATTTGCCTGCTTTCCAGCTGACTACAATTTGGTCGTCTTCAAGTTCAATGAAAAGAAGTTCTTGATGAGCCGTGCCCCTTAAGTATTCCCATTTACAAAATTTCCACTACTAACGATTACGATATTTTCCCACTGACTACTGTACACTCATTAACCCTTATCCTCGAGTGGCCTCCAGGCCTTGATAAGTGGGGACTCCTTTGTCAAAAAAAAAATAAATAAATAAATTGTCTGAAAATGTCAGTTTTGCATAACTTTTAAATAAAAACATAACAAATAAACTAAAATAATATAATAATGCAAAATAAAACGTTAGTGAAATTCTGAAATATGAAAATGTTTGCATTAAAATATTTACAAATAATTTTAAACAGCCATTATTGGAATGCGTGTAACTATAGGATTTATAGGCGTAACTTTTAGAATGGGTTGACTAATGCTGAGTAGGCAAAGTTTGAGAAATAAAATTGATTTATAATTTCAATTATATATTTTTTTGGCTAAACTGACTTGGCAAAAGTCAAAGTATAGACAACAAAAGCAAAAAAATAGTAAAAAACAAAAACAAAAAACAAAAAAATATATAACAAATAAATAAATATCAGAGGCAAAAAAGTTACTCTTCTACCTACCTGAATAAAAGTTTATTTGTGTTGAAAGCGTTTATTCATTTTGAAGCAAAAGCAATATCGAGGCTTAAGTCAGGACAATAAAAAATGTCTGACATAATATGGTTATAAGGGGAGTTGATAATCGCTCAAAAATCGAAAATTAGATAAAATACTGATAGAATATTACATTTTCGCACAATTAGTTATATTTATTCGATGACTTTATATCAGCATTTTGTTTAATTTTCGGTTTTTAGGTGACTATTGAGACTCTCCAGATGACCCTCTAAGGTCCACCATTTTTTTCTTGTTCAAACTTAACATGCGATACTTCTTTTGTTTCAGACTAAATAAACGCTTTAAAAATATGTTACAAAACAAAAACAAATATCAAGGTAGGTAGAAGAGTAACTTAGCTTGCCTTTGGTAACATATTTGCTCTCTCTCATATATATAAGTGAACGTGTATGTGTGTGTCTGTGTGATTGTGTGTGTGTCTGTGTGTGTGTGTACATTTCCTTATGCAATAACTGTCAATTTTAAGTCTACAGACTCGAAATTTGATATACAGTGTACTGAAATTTGGTAAAATCTTTGTGATGTGTTTTCGGCCAGAAATTTGGCTGTAAAGGGGGTCAAAGTTCAACGATTTGACCTTTGAGAACTCTACCAAACTCTCCCAACAATTTTGGGTCTAAACACTTGAAATTTTAGATATAGGTTCCTTGGACATGGACCTAACTTAATGATTTGATTTGAGCCCAAAACAATAAATGTTAAGGGGGTCATAATAGGGGTCAAAGTTTTAAAAAGAATTGACCTCTTTTTTTTCCTCAACATACACCTCCATACACCCGGGCAACGCTGGGCTGAAATGCTAGTATATATATATACACACACACACACACACACACACACACACACACACACACACACACACACACACAAATGCAACTGCTCTTCCGATCTTTTCAGATTTATGTAATCATACCCCCCCCCTTTTTTTTTTAGTTAATGAGTTCTTATTTTTCTGATAAGTCAAGGTGGAAAACACATAATTACATAAATGTTTCCGCGTTATTTTTTAATTTTTTACAGAACATTCTTTTATGGGTCTTTAGGCGGTGAAAATAGTTTTTAAGGGTTCAAAAATGAAAAAAAATCGTTATACATTAGGTACATTCATCTTAGTATATTTTTAATTTTAAACCAGATCGTATGCGTGTCACATTGGTACAACGCCACAACGGTAACATCACCAGCTGTGAATGCTAAAGTTTTGGTTTCAATTCCAGCTGAAGGCACCCAAATACTTTTTTTTTTTTTTTTAAACTTTTGAAATCACGACTCCATAACAATTAGGGCCATGACAACAGCATATTCTTTTCATTATTTTAACTCTCGAGTGTGTATCCGTTAATATCTTATATGCTTTTATATAGAGTGATGTATGTGGTTCTCGGTTGATTAACTGTGTCTAACTGTGTCGGATATATACTCGAGAGTGAAAACAATGAAAAGAATATTCTGTTGTCATAGCCTTAATAATAATATACGAAATCTGAACAAATTAAAATATCATATTTAAGCGTATTTACCCCCCCCCCCTCCCACTAGTATTAAAAGAAATAATCGATCTGTCGAGTTAGCACCAGATTTCTTATTGTTTTGGGGAAAAATATGATTTTTTTTTTAAAATATATCTCACCTTTTATTTATACCTATCCTTGAATTTATGAAGCTCGATGTAAGTACAGAGCATTTACAAATAAACGAGTATATTCCAAATTCCAAGATGTTGTCGATTTTACCGTTTATTTTTCTTTAAGCATGTCAATTCTTGACAGCACTTTTTTCGTAGTGTGTAGAATCATTCATGCAATTATTATGTCATTTTTTTTTTTTTAATTTATTCCGCCCTTATTCATTAGAAGAATAGGAACTCATCAACTTTAAAAGAAAACGAAGAAATATGGGCATAATTACATAATCCTAAAATTGGAAGAAAAGTTGCAATTGTGTTTTCTTTTAGTTACGTCATCCTTGAATTCAAAGATGGCGTAACTAAATGAAAACACAATTGCAGTTTATGATATATATATATTATCACGTTTTTGTTTGGTTGTCTACACTACAAAATACCATAAAATACACTTACCTTGCAGTAAAATGAATGTAAAACATGGTGATAATTTGTGTCTAGACATATTGAACGTAATCTTTTTTTTTTCAAGTGCTAAGTTAAAAAAAAAAAACTAATTTGAACAGCAAGAACAAGTAAATCTCGACAGGTGAGAAGCAAAAAAAAAAAAAAATAAAAATAAATAATAATAAATAAATAGAAAAAATAATAAAATAAAAAATGGTGTCCCAGTAAAGCCCGAGCGATTTTTATAAGGTAAAAGTTAGCCAAGTGTAAAAAGGAGAACACCCAACAAAAAAATGTGTGTGTGTGTGTGTGTGTGTGTGTGCGGGTGGGGGTAGAGACACTTTCAGGAGAAAAAAAATGGTTGCAGTCATACATGTTTAAAGGACAGATAAAAAAAGGCACATGAGGAGAAGGCGTAAAGTTAAGGTAATTTGGGAGTAGCAGAAAGGGAGAGAAATGTGGTGGAGGAAAATAGAAAGGTGTTAGGGTTAGTAGAAAGCTGTTGCTCAAAAATAAATGGACACAAAAACAGAAAAATACCTATTATTATCATCACATTCTTGCATTAATCTAAACTAGCAAGACCCGTGGAAATCCCACGGAATAAGACATAATTTAATCCATAAATGTTTTAATAAAGCTGATATTTTCGATGGCTAGCAAAAAAAAAAAAAAAAAAAAAAAAAAAAATTTAGACAGAAAAACAATTAACACACAGCAAATGAGTTCATTCACATTTCTATAAAATAATATCCATTGTGTTAAGATTTTTGTTCCTTAGAAGCGCTGGTTGAGTTTGAATAAAATGACGCATTATTACAAAATAAACAGACATTTATTTTGTTTGAAATTTATATTAAAATTCATAAATATATTTCGAAGATATACTTCATCATCAGTATTTTATTTTATTTAAACTCAACCAGCACCTCTAAGGAACAAAAATCTTAATGTGAATTCCGCGTGAACAACACACTGTTCCAACATTTAAAAAACTACCGTAAAAACAACAAACGGATTTCTACTTGCTGATTCTCTGCTCCAACAACACGGTAAAAAAAAGAAGAAAAATAGAAGGAAATCATACTGAAGATGAAGTATATCTTCGAAATATATTTATGAATTTCAATATAAATTTCAAACAAAATAAATATCTGTTTATTTTGTAATAATGTGTTGTTTTGGCTTCAAACGTATATAATACGTATTTTATTTTATTCAATATCCACTGTATTTTAAATATAGAAATGACTCAAATGAGATAAATTAATAAGAACTAATAAATATTCCGAAAGTAATATTGTGTTACATAGTTCAATGCAAATAATAAAATCACATTGGAAGAGACAATCCTTAATTTTTTCTTTCAGTCCAGCATCTCTTTGCAGACAATGCTTTTTGCCCCGTTTCTTTTGAATGTTCTTTTCTTTTTTTTTTTTTTTTACTTCTTTTTTGACTTTTCTTCAGTGAAGAACCACTACACGTCAAAATTACTATGAGTTCCTTTCTCACACCATTACAACAATGATCATATATTATTATATTAGGAAACGAGGCTACATTAAAGGGAGGTTACTCTAATATCCTTGTGTAATGTTGCGAGATTTGCCCTTTTAAAACCAAATTTTGCACAAAAAATGGATTTGTCCTTTTTAAAACGGAATGTATGGATTAACTAAAGAGACAAGCAGAATATTATATAGATAAATATCAAGACTTGCATGCTAAATTAATATTTATCTTTCTAGACAGAGGCAGTTTTCGTTTGTGTCTCAATTCAGATTGATTTGGAGGGAGGGGGTGCGAGTGATGGGGAATTTGAATTCTCCCCATAACTATAAGAAATCTCACCTGTCTGTTTAAATGTATGCATGTAAGTATTATGTACGTTTGTATGTCTGCCTAAAACTTTTAACAGAGGCAACGGATTTTCATGTGATCGGTATGGTTTTGAAGCTCGGCCCTTCGGACGAGAAATATCGAAAAATTGGCTAAAAACATTCATTCCTTCACCCTCAACAGAATCTTATTTAAATTTCTTTGTAGTTATCCACATATCCAAAAATTACAAAACATGATAAGGTAAAAAAATTAGTTAATAATAAAAACAGTTTTCAAAGAAAATTAATGAAAAATGAGTGTTGAATGAGAGAGAGAGAGAGAGAGACAGAGAATGATAGAAAGAACGATATATATATATATATATATATATATATATATATATATAGAGAGAGAGAGAGAGAGAGAGTACACCAACAAATGTTTTCTTCATCAAGTATATCTCAAAGTAAGCATCAAAACCATCATTAGTCATATAACGAGTTATCTCCCCTTTTCAAATGGTAATCCAAATGGACGATGTTCAAAGTGGTTTCCGAAAATTAAGATTAAAAAAAAAAAATTTAATATTAAAATAAAAAAAATCGTTTTCTTTTCGCTCAAACTTAACATGGTGGTTGTTACCAGAAACAAATCTACCGAACATAAAATTAGAATCATATTTAAATTTCTTTGCGGTGATCGAATGTCAAGGTCGTAGTGGTCAAGTCTCAACTTGAAGAGCCACAATATATATATATATATATAAAACATTTTTGATCATGAATATTCAAGAGGACTTCACTCGAGCAAACAACAATGGCGTCATTTGGGCTTTTTCTGCCATCCACCACCAAAACGTTTTATTGCCTGAAACCATTTACTTATAAATATTGCAAACAATTATGCGATTCATTTCGAATTATCGAAATATCAAATGGACAAAATCAACAGGAGACAATTGATTAGCACTGGATTCAATGCGCAGGGGACAAAACAAGAAACGTTTTGTGTCGGTTGGGGGGGGGGAATCAATATTATGAATCTGGAAAAAGCTTTAGTCTTTCTTTTTAAATGAAGTTTTATAGTTTTATAGTTTTATAGTTTTTTAGTTTTATAGTTTTATAGTTCTGAATTTTTAAAAGGAGGGCTGATTGTTTGCATTACTTGTTTTTCGAGAAAGATTGGCGAGGGGAGACCAGAGATTGGAGCTCAGACGAGCGCATTTCCGAAACGTTATGCAGACAACACTTGCAACACTCCAGCACCCTCCACTGAAATAAAAGACGAATGACATTTCTTCTGTAGATAAAAAAAGGAATCACCTCCCACTAGATTGTGAAGTTGATTTTGTCAAGGCAAGAAAAAGAATATTCTGAGTGGCATTCCACCTTTAAACTTAAATCCAAGCGATTATCACAGCACAAGCAGTAAGGCCAGGCATATAAAATCAACAGTAGGTTGATTTTATACATTGCAATCATGTTGACGGAACTGCTTGCATGTCGTGTCAGTGGAAGTGATAGGTATTAATACCATGCCGGGTTGTATCAACAGAAGTGTTAGGTACTGTGCCACGAAACACCAATTGATATGAATGGCTCTTGTCTCAAAGAAGCTTTTTTTTTTTAAAAGTTTCTGTCTGACCTTTACAAAGATCGAATGATGATGAACAAATGTTTCACATTTTCATATTTTTATTGTCATTGAAATCAGTGAAATCGACCTTTTTTCAATCAAATCAATTGATTGCCTGCTCTAGTTGAGGATCCATCACGGTGCACCGGGAGAAAGCTCACATACCTTAGTTCACAATGCATTGAAGTCTACATTACACTGTGGAGAACCTACTGTTGGTTTTATAAAATTATTTTTATATGTAATGGCTTGCATTAAAGTCTAAAATGCAAAAGTCAAGTATCATACTTCAATTGTGCTTTATACAGAAACATTCATTTCGAATGTGCCCCTGTAATATCAAAGAACCTACTGTTGATTTTATATGTCGAGCTTTTCAGCTTGTGTGATAATAAAACTTCTTAAATGCACTTGTGATGTTAGGCTGTGTAAGGTGTTAACTTTAGTTAAAATCATGTGTTCATTCATCAAATTATTTTGTTCTATCTATATATATATTTTTATCGATACTTATAAAAAACATTCCAATGCACAACCTATCTATATAAAGTACCTTCGTGTGAAAATTCATAAAAATCAGCCCAACTGTTTTCGAGTTCATAGGGAACGAAGTCAGAGACACACTGACAAAGTTCCTTTGTCTTCCGTTTTCCTGCTTTCCGGCTGACTACAATATGGTTGTGTTCAAGTCTAAGGTAAATAAGTTCTTGATGAGCCGTTCCATATAAGTTATTAAATTTACCAAATTTTCATTACTAATGATTACTATATTGACCAACTTCTACTGTACACTCTTTAACCCTTATCCTTGAGTGGCCTCTGGGCCTTGATAACGTGGTGATGCCTTTGTAAAAAAAAAAAAAAAAAAAAAAAAAAAAAAGAGTAAAGATAAAGATCAGATTTTCAAAAGTGGAGATTTTAAATATTTTGTTTTTCTTTACGCTTTCTACAAGAAAAACAAAAAACAAAACAAAAGAACAAAAAAGAAAAAAAAAAAACAAAGATCTTCAGAGCACTGTTGAAATCATTTCTCAATTTAGGGAAGGCGATACCGCAGACTTTGTAAAATCTGACCATAAAAATGTTCCGTTTGATTTTATTAACATTTCACTATTTCTCCATCTTTTAAATATCAATAGAATCAAAGAATGCAATAAAAATGGCCATAAAGTTCCACTTTGAATATTGGAATCACCGGAATTGGTAATTTGATTGTGTCAGTCTTATTTATTCCTTTTATCATGATTATTATTATTGATTTGGAATGTAATTTCATCAGAATTATTTATTGAATTTAGTTCGTTCTTTCTTTGTTAAACGATGAAGCACTTTGGCTCAAAATTATAACCTTTTCATTTCTTTATTAAATAAATAAAAACCATGATAGTTTATTTGTGTGATTCTAGCAATATTAGAAAAAAGGGTTTATAAAAAAAAAAAAAAAAAAAAAAGGGATTCGTGTGGTAAATTTCCAAGGATCTCCCAAATCATATTTTAAGTTTATCCGCCAACATATATGTAGATGATACTACCATCTATGGCAACACCTCAAAGGCCAACAATGACCAAGATCTCTCTATATATGATATGAAGAAATGTTAGTTTAAAGAAAGTGGGGCATCACTTTTCCATAATAATTTAATGTATAATGATCACCCACTTTATGGCCACCACTAGTGTAAAACTTGAATTTACGCCGCTGAAATACACATTTGCCGAATTTTTGTTGGAGGAGCGTCAACATGTGGGTGCTCAATTTACGTAAAATTCTTCATATATTGGAAACTATTCGTTTGCTAGAATTTTAAACGTTATTTTCGTTTTCAACATCCTCCAAAACTTAGAAATGTCTTAATTTTCCAAGTGTTTTTTTTTCTATAGTTTGGAAAGTCGATTGTCTGCCCCTTGCTGATCTTATATTCCAAACATTGCCAAAGGTGTCGCTAGCAGTGCATCATTCAAAAACAAGATGGCGTGAAGTTTTTCTTCGATAAAATGTCTCATAATATTTGATTTTCTTAAATAAATAAAAAAAAAAACTACTTGATCGATTTACGTGATTTTTGGAAGATGGCATTTTCATGCAGTGACAAGTACGTACATTATAAAGATTTTTTGTTTCAGATTTTTATAGCAAAAAAGATTTGTTGTGGACCATTTATAGACTTGCACCTAAATGTGTTTTGTTGTTTTTAGTGCCGGCGCTTTTGTACATTATGTAAACGAAAGAACCGTTTGTATTAAATTGTAAGTCTGAAAATTAAAATAACTATCAATGTTTTTTTTTCTTTGAAGATAACACAAAAGATTCGGGGGTGGGGTCTTTGTTTTAATGCAAGTAAGGCAATGTTAAAATTATTTGTTTTAATCATTTTCCGCAGCTGCTTCTGTTTTCATTGTACCACTCCTTAGCAAGAATTTTTTTCTTTCTTTTACCAAAAGAAACTAAAGTGGTTTTATATATATACTAGCAGAGAGGGGGGGGGGGCATCCGGTCTTGGCCGGTCGTAAAATACGCTTAAATATATTTTAATTCATGCAGAGTTCATATTTAGTATTACAGAGTCAAATCTATTTAATATTTGCGACATACAAATATCTGTGCGTGATGTTGCCAAGCTAATCAAACACTTTGATTCCAGGAAAGCAACTGACTTTGACGGCATTCCTATTATAGTGCTCAAAAAGCTTCAACCAGAACTAGCGCCCATACTTACAAAGCTGTTTAAGTGTTGTCTTAAGGAGAATTGCTTCCCAACACCCTGGAAAACCTCATCAGTAGGTCTCATATTTAAAAATTCATGTAGTCGCTCATCTTCTCCATACAAGCCAATCAGTCTCCTGTGCGTCATGAGTAAGTTGCTAGAATCTATTAAATAACCTCAATGACACTCAATATGGTTTCCGTTCTGCTAGATCTATGGCAGTTGTACTAAGAGTTATATCTCATAGGATTAGCGAATCTCTCAACGGAAGCTTCCTTTCTAGGGCAATTGCTCTTGACATATCAAAGGCCTTTGATAGGGTATGGCATAAAGGTCTACTTCATAAGATCTCCAGCTACAGTACAGCTGGAAATGTCTTCTCAATTATTAAATCATTTCTCTGATAGGTTCATACGAGTAGTGATTGATGGACAAAAATCAAGCTCACAGTATTAATGCTGGAGTCCCTCAGGGCCCAACTCTCTTCCTGATCTACAGCAATGATCTCCCAAATCACATAAGATCATTTGTAAGCATTTATGCTGATGATACTACCATCTATGGCAACACTTCAAAGGCAGTAAATGACCAAGTTCTTTCGGATTCTCTCTCCTCTGATCTTGATCACGTGGCACAATGGGGAAAGAGGTGGCTGACTAATTTTAATGCATCAAAAACCAAGCTTCTATCTTTCCATCATCAACGCTCTGATCCCCATCCGACATCAATCAAAATGAATGGCTCTCGTCTTGGGAAGGCTCCAGGTTTTGACAAGCTTCTGGGTCTGACCTTTACTCCTGATCTGAGATGGAAAACGTACATCAAATCTGTTGCCAAGGTTGCTGGAAAACTGGTGTGATCGTTCTATAAGAGCCAAGTATATCCAAGGATGGAGTAATGTTGCAACATCTGGGCAGGAGTTGCTAGAAACCTGCCTTGACAGAGTTCAAAATAGACCGTAGCCTAGTCGGAGATACTCTTTTCTCTTCCCTGCAACCTCTTTCCCCACAAACTAAACATTGTAAGCTGTCTCTGTTTTATCATTATTTTCATGGCAAGTGCTCGTCTGAGCTCCAATCTATCGTCTCCCTGTCCTGACTTTCATGAAAAACACTCGTCTAGCTGAAACCACTATCAATAATTTTCCTCACTCCTTATCTGTGCCTAAACTTAAACGTAGATTCCATAAACAAAGCTTCTTTCTTAGAACTGTACACCTGTTGAACTCTGTTCAGTTTTTCTGCTTTCCAACTGACTACAACATGGTCGTCTTCAAGTCCAACGTGAACAAATTCTTGATGAGCCATCCTCTTAAGTAATCCAATTTTACCAAATTTCCACTAACAATGACTGACATGTTCTCCTTGACCACTGTACACTCATTAACACTTATAAAGGGCCAGAGGCCACTCAAGGATAAATGGTGACGCCTTTGTAAAAAAAAAAAAAATAAATATTGTACCTAATATATAGTAATTATTTCGAAAGAAAAAAAAAAACGATTTGGGTGCCATCAGTTAGAATTGAAACCAAAATATTTAACGCTCCAGCTATGTTTCCTACTGTTTTAGCTATTGACAGATAGATAAGAATGATTTTAAATTAAACCACTTCAAGTTATGAATGAATTTGCGCATGTGCAAAACTAATAGAAATATGTCAACAAGTTGAAATGAAGATTCTGCATTTCAACTTGCTGACATTTCTGTACGGGTTATTCATCCATCCAAACAAAGATTTTTACTCCATTTATAAACCATCCTTGGTGTGTGATTACAATTTTCTTCTAATCTCACAGTTATGTGAAAATACGTATTTTCATTTTATATGTTTTTTTTTTTTTCTTGGTGTCACTTGGATATTTATATCTTTATCTTTATGCACTTATTTTTTTATATCCATTTTGTCCCCCTAGTTTTACTATCTATTATCACGCTACAATCCTTATATTTTTATGTCTTTTCATCCCACACTGTTTGTGCCCCCTTCTCTTCCGTTTATTTATCATCTATCTTATTCATCTAAAAATTTTTTTTTTTTTTTTTTTTTTTACATGGGGTTCACCACTTATCAAGGCCCGAAGGCCACTCAGGGATGAGGATTATTGCGTGTACAGTAATCAATGAGATAGTATGGTAGTAATAATTAGTATTGGGGGTTTTGATAGTGTCTTACTTAAGGGGGCGGTTTGTCAGGAATTTGTTTATGTTGGACTTGAAGACGTCCAAGTTGTAGTCAGGTGGGAAACAGGCAAACGGAAGAGTTCCACTGGCGTGCAGTTCTAAGAAAGAAGCTTTGCTCATGGAATCTACGTTTTGATTTAGGCACAGATGAAAGTGGGGAAAATTATTGACAGTAGTTTCAGCCAGACGGGTGTTTCTCGTGAAAGATTGGCGAAGGGGGGGACGAAGGATTGGAGCGCAGACGAGCATCTGCCATGGAAATAACGATAAAACAAAGACAGACTCGTAAATCTTCCTATATTGTATTCTTTATAATTTATCCCTCACATTTATTATCTTAATATTTTCCCTAATAATTTATATCTTTAAAGCACTGTTATAATTTCAGATAATCCCTCCAATATATATCAACATAGCATAAACCCCATATTTCATGTAAACCCTTTTCCATAGCTATAACCCTTTAATACATGATTAAATAAGCACCTTTCTTCAATTAACATACCCTATATTATCGCAAAGAGTCTACTCACACATTTTGTTCGCATCGATTAAACACACTATGACAGATACACCATATACCTACCTGCATTATACAATACTATACTCCTTCTATATCACAAAGATCAGTTAAGCTCCCCAAACAGCCTCAATATATTATTTTGCTCTTAATGTAACTATCGCATCCCTATCGTCTCTCCTCTTCTGATGAGAAGCATTAGGCTTTGAAATATCATGGTATAAAGAGTTCTCACTTACCCTACACCCCAATTGATGTATACCTTTATTGAATAAATGAATAAATCTATATACATTAATGTATAGTTTTATATCGTCATTTTCTTTATTGATTTCTATATAAACTCCAAAACAATTTGTTGAACTTCGCATTATCCCGATAAGTCTCCTTCTTAAAAAATTGATCCTTTTCTCTTCCTTTAAATCCCCCATTCATATACATCATATATATATATATATATATATATATATATATATATATATATATGATGATGATGATTGCAACGTCTTGTCAGACGAGTGCCACTCCTCAGACATTTAAAATATACACTGTGCTAGTTGGCCGTTGACCCAGAAAAAGAGTTCATTCGCCCTTTGGAAAGTCTTGTTTTTAATCCTTCAGGGAGACTAGCCACCCTCCTCACCAAACAAGTCTTGTGGGGGAACCAGTTTAGTCGCCGGTGACCCGACCATGAGGCAGGTAGTACTGGGTTACATGGTACAAGTAGCATATGACATGACCTGACAAAATATACATACATACATACATATATATATATATATATATTACTGTAATTATTTTTAATACCTATAGACACTAATATTTCATCTTTTTGGGAATCATCAGAGCAGGGAAGTACAATTAGAACCGCTCCAGAGATTCAAACCCAACCACAAAGCCATCTCTGACTATTAGCAAGGAACAAATCACACAGCCAACATTAACAGCAAGAAATACAATTGAAATTAACATTTATATAAATACCTAGACGGCTAGAATGTCTGTGTGTCTGCCAATTCATTCCCTATGGACTTGAAAGCGACTGAAATTTCACACAAAAGTACTTTATGTGCCTGGCAGTGTTCTTAGATAGTTTTATATTGGAATGTCTTCGATAAGTATTGATAATTGAAATAATCCGATGAAAGAAGTAACAAGCGATTTTGATCAATGTTAACACCTTACACAGCCTAACATCACAAGTGCATTTGAGAAGTTTTATTACCATTATTAGAATTTGTTCTGCAGGTCCGAATAATCAATATATCAATTTCTATAATTACTATTTATATTTTGAAACCCTATAAAAAGTACAGAACATCTGCGGTTTTATATGCACAATAGAAAATCCATTTCTGGCTTTTTTTGTTGAATTAGGTACAGATTTTTTTTTTTTTTTGTTTTAAGTTATCATTTTCGAGAATTTTGCGGAGAATCTTAGTGATGCGAGTGATGAATATGATTAGAAATTCCATCAGGAATTTATCAGTGATGGAAAAATGTTTTAAAAGAAAATGGAACCCTGGCATTTTGGCAGATTATTGCTGGAATATAAAAAGGGTGGATTAACACTCAACACAAAAAGGTTAAGAGGACAAATGTTTAAATGGACAATTCCGAGATTTTCATTCATAACCAATAAAAAGAAAATATGATTTATAGTACACTAGCGGCGTTGCTTGGGTGTTTTGACATACGTGTGTTGGGGGGGGGGCGTTTGGCATTACAAAATGGAAACTTAACCCTGTCTAAATATAAAAAGACGATGTTAAACTTTAAAAAAAAATAAAACAAAAAAACAGCGATTTTAAAAATGGGAAAAAAAACAACAGAAAAAAAGAAAAAAAGAAAGAAAACGGGTTGATGGCCGGTAGGCTCGAACCCAGAGCCTTGAGGCCAATAGGCTGACAACATACATCTGCGCTACAGCGATGGAAGCAATGTAAGACGTAAAATTTAGCGATTAAAATGTGAAGGAGTTCAAATTGAGGTCAAACATCACGCTATTCCGCAGTTAACTATTTCTGCGAGACAGTTTTTTTGGGTTTTATTTTTTCTCTCTCCAACTTGTTGGGAAGGAGCCCAAAATAGCAATTGTCTTCTATGACGGTTTTCACCGACATTGATTAAAGCGCTCATTCCCCCATGAGTGCCACCGAGGTTTTTTTTTTTCAGTTTCGCTTTTTTTATACTGAAAAGCCAAAGACAAATGCGTGAGCCAATAAATATGGCGAAAATCACGCGTAAAAGTTGCCCAAATTAAAGATACACACCAAGTCGTTTCTTAAATCTTAGATATTATCATCTCGGTAGCATATAAAAAAGTTATAAAAATGAGCAGGCAAGCCGAGAAGCAGCCGGAGAAAAAGCCTTTGCCGGATATAAAGAAAAAAATGCAGTTTCGCTTTTATATATAGATGAAAATGGTGTCTAATCTAAGGAATAAAAGTAAGATTTAATATCAGGATACTTTTTTTTTTTTTTTTTTTTTTTTTACACACCAAAACAGGTCAAATGTGACATGGACTTTTTTTAACCTGAAATTTGTGGCACAGTGTTATTAGACATAGGAACATGAAATTTGTTGAACAGTGTTATTAGACATAGGAACATGAAATTTGTTGAACAGTGTTATTAGACATAGGAACATGAAATTTGTTGAACAGTGTTATTAGACATAGGAACATGAAATTTGTTGAACAGTGTTATTAGACATAGGAACATGAAATTTGTTGAACAGTGTTATTAGACATAGGAACATGAAATTTGTTGAACAGTGTTATTAGACATAGGAACATGAAATTTGTTGAACAGTGTTATTAGACATAGGAACATGAAATTTGTTGAACAGTGTTATTAGACATAAGAACATGAAATTTGTTGAACAGTGTTATTAGACATAGGAACATGAAATTTGTTGAACAGTGTTATTAGACATAAGAACATGAAATTTGTTGAACAGTGTTATTAGACATAGGAACATGAAATTTGTTGAACAGTGTTATTAGACATAGGAACATGAAATTTGTTGAACAGTGTTATTAGACATAGGAACATGAAATTTGTTGAACAGTGTTATTAGACATAGGAACATGAAATTTGTTGAACAGTGTTATTAGACATAGGAACATGAAATTTGTTGAACAGTGTTATTAGACATAGGAACATGAAATTTGTTGAACAGTGTTATTAGACATAGGAACATGAAATTTGTTGAACAGTGTTATTAGACATAAGAACATGAAATTTGTTGAACAGTGTTATTAGACATAGGAACATGAAATTTGTTGAACAGTGTTATTAGACATAGGAACATGAAATTTGTTGAACAGTGTCATTAGACATAGGAACATGACATTTGCGGCACAGTGTTTTTATTTATACACTTTTCCATAATTGTAAAAAAATAAAATAATAAAATCTCGCAAGAAATTCACCTCCTCCTCGAACCAAGCACAATATAAATGAAATTAGGCCATACAAAAGCAGATGGTGCGCTGCTAGAGCAAAGCCTGGGTAAACACACCCGTTTCGAAGGGTTAGAATGACATGCGCACCAACACTGTTTAGTGGAGTGTGGATAATTAACGTGTGTCCTATAAGTAAGCAATAAAAATCATTCTTTACTGACACTAAACGCTTTGCGGAGTTAAATGACGATGGTCTTCAAACCGGTTTTCACATTAAACTGTATATCCTAGCGACTTTAGAAAAGATGCATCCAATGCGCAGACATTTTTCGTTCAAACAAATTTATTAATTATATAATATATATTAAATAGGTTTCGGGTTTGTATTACTGTACACATAGATTCGAAAAAGTTGTCAAAAAACAAATATATAACAAATAAATGTTATCAAAGGCAAGGTAAGTTATTTTTCTACCAAACTGGATATATTTTTTGTGTTTTTATTCAATGTAACATGTTTATTCAGCTCGAAAAACATACAGTGTTTACCGATGTATTGGAAAATTCAAGATGGCGTCTGACTCTCTCTTTAACACGGTAAGTTTCGGAAAAGGTGTTATAAATAAAAAACTGGATGAAATACTGTTAAAACTCGCTGAATATAATTACCGTGACATAGGTTGACATATATTCGGCGGGTTTTTAACCGTATTTTGTCTAGTTTTTTTTTTTCATTTATAACACCTTTTCCCAAACTTACCGTGTTAAAAAGGGAGTGAGGCGCCATCTTGAATTTTCCAATAGATCGGTAAACACTATATGTTTTTCGAGCTGAATAAACATGTTACATTGAATAAAAACATGAAAAATATATCCAGTTAGGTAGAAAAGTAACTTATCTTGCCTTTGATAACATTTATTTGTCATATATTTGTTTTTTTGACAACCTTTTCGAATCTATGTGTACAGTAATACAAACGCTAGGTTTCTAATAGTAAAAAACATGATGGGTGTAAGCAATAAATATAGCATTAATTTTAAAGTTTAATATTTTTTTTATTTCTTTTAAAAATGGAGTATGATGGTTTCAGTGGCTCTCTCTTAAATTGTAAACTTTACAAAGGAATGAAAAAAAAAATGGTAAGAAACAAACTGAAAAAGAAAGAAAAAAATGTAAAAATGAGAAAAAAAAAAAAGAATGAATTTAAAATGAATTGAAAAATGAATGAAAAAAATTAATTGAAAACAAATGAATTGAAAAAATGGGCCTTCGTAACTCATCCCTTTTCTTAGAATCCATATCTCTCTCTCTCTCCCTCTAAATATATATACCAGCAGTTCAGCCCAGCTTTACCCGGGCCCTATGTACTGTTCATAACTTATATATATATATATATATATATATATATATATATATATATATATATATATACACACACACACACATATTTTCAAAAGTTTGACTCCTGTCCAGGTAATTTACATCTAAAAAAAATCAAGTGTTTAGGCCGAGAATTGGCATAGGACTTTGACCTTTTGGCAGCCAAATTTTTGCTCCAAAACTGATTAAAAAGCTTGCTGCATGTCTGAATACCCTTTATGTAAAATTTCAAATGTTTAGACAAAGAATTGGCTGAGTAATTTGCCAGAGACCGAAGAGGCCAAATCTTTAACTTTGGCCCCAATTTTGATCCCTTAACATTTGTTTTGGACTCAAATAAAATAAAAAAGTTTGATCCATGTCCAAGTAACCTACATCTAAAATTTCAAGTCTTTAAACTAAATTGGCAGAGGAGTTTGATAGAGTTTTCAAAGGTTAAATCGTTGAACTTTGACCCCTTGACAGTCAAATTTCTGGCTGAAAATCGATTCGAAAGATTTTCCCAAATCTCAATACCCCTTATATCAAATCTCAAGTCTGTAGACAGAAAATTGACAGAGTGGTTTGGTAGAGAAATGTACACAGACAGACAAACAATTTCACTTTATATATAGACAATTTCAATTAAATAGGTTTCTACTAGTAAAAAACTTCTAGCCCCATGATGGGTATAAGCAATAAATATAGCATTAATTTTAAAGTTTAATATTTTTTTATTTCTTTTAAAAATGGAGTATGGTTTCGGTGGCACTCTCTTAAATGGTAAACTTTACAAAGGGATGGGGGAAAAATGGTAAAAGAAAAAAAAAATGAGAAAATGAAAACAATGAATTAAAAAAGTGAATTGAAAAATGAATAAAAAAAATGAATTATAAACAAATGAATTGAAAAAAAAAAATGTGCCCACGTGACTCATCCTTTTTCTTAGAATGTATATATATATATATATATATATATATATATATATATATATATATATATATATACACACACTAGCAGTTCCGCCCAGTTTTGCTCGGGCCCTATGTATTGTTCATAACTTTATGTGCATATGTATATATTATAAAGTGTGAATATGTACGGTAATGCCTTCTTCTATAAATATAAAAGCGAAAATGTATGTATGTGTGTTCGCTTTTTCTGTATGTCTACAAAAGGCTTTTTTCAGAGAAGCGGTCGGTCGCTTCACAACTTAAAACTTTTTATATCACATATAAATCGTAATATCTCAGAGTTAATACGGAGCTCGCCTGTCTATTTAATTTGCTCGCCTTCGGGAAGGTAAATATTCAACAGTTTTCGCTTGCCGCATGTGGGTTAAATTGTCGAGGTAGTGGAACTCCTCGAAGCTAACCCTACACATGAAGAAGAATGCGACATAATGATGGCTGGGAAGATTCAGTAGCGCTGAGACATCTAGCTCGCTTTCCACACTCTGATAGACCTCAAAATCCTGCTAAAAGTATTCAACCCAACATTGCAAATTCAGACCCGACACAGTTGACCGAAACAAGTCCTGTTAGTACTACACCTAATACAGAAAATGAATTTGACTGTAATAGTCAGAGCCCTGAGAACCAACCTTCCCAAAGGACCAGCAGTCTTTCGAATAGCGAACTACCTCCACGCCGATCTAACAGAATTCGCAGACCAGTCCAGCGACTGGATTTATAAAAAAACAACAAAAACGAAAAAACAAAACAAAAAAAAGAACAGAAAAAACTATTTATCTCTTTTACAAGTGGGGAAGATTGTTATATTTTCATTTAAAGGAAACGCTAATGCCAATTGTTCTGTTCTTACTATTTAAAAAAAAAAAAAAGAAAAAAAAAAGATATGCAAATTCAGTTTCTTGCCACGTGATTTTGCACGTGTTCATTTTTCTTTAAAAGACCGAGTTCTTTCTTTCTTGATTTAGTAGCTGTGAATTTTGTTCAACAAAACCTTGGAAAGAGTTTTTTTTTTTTTTTTACATCTTCATTTATTTACAACACTACACAAATGTTTAGACCGGAGGAGTTTGGTAGAGTTCTCAAAAAGGTCAAGTCATTGAACTTTGACCCCTTCAAAATTTCTGTCCAAAACCTGATTAAAAAGATTTTTCCAAATCTCAATACCCCATGTCAAATTTCGATAGAGTTATTTGGTAGGGAAATATACAGACGGACAGACAGACACTGACATTTTCACATATATATAAGATATCTGGAGTTATGTCGAGTTGGGAAACAATCACAAAAAAATTCGAGGGGAAAGCAAAAAAGACGTCGATAAAAATGATTTAAGAATAAATTCATAAATTAACGATTAAAAAGGAAAAAAAAAACAAAAACTATTAAAATAAATCTCGAGACGTCTTTCGACCGATACATTATCAAGAGGAAAAACATTGGTGAATACGATAAATAAAACGCAACATATTAGTTGCTATCGTTTCAAATTAATTTTTTACAAATGTGGTGTGGAGAATATATACTTCAAATTATGGGAAATGATAAAAGGTCAATCCATGCGAATGAAACTAAGGTACATATCTGAAACATCTAACAGTTTTTAAATAAATACATTGTATTTTTTAGCATTCACATTTGTGACAGAGCCCGTCATTGATTTCATTTCAACAGATTCAAGGTTGAAGTTCTGAATTTTTGAAGCGACAACAACATATACCAGGAGGAGTTGGACAACCTGATAATAACCCTCCACCAAAATAACTACCCAGAGAACGTTACATCGGCTCTGGAAAACCTAGAGCAAACATCAAAGGACAATACCTGAAAGCTTTCCAGCGTACACAGCATACATAAAGGGCCTGTCCAAAATTTTTTAAAAAATATGCAGTCTATATGACATCAGAACAATATTCAATAGTGATTCGACTCTCAAAAAATACACGCCTAGTACGAGTCAAGCCCCTGACCGAAAATCTCACGACAAAAAACTGTATACAAGATTTCATGTAAATGCGGAAAACTATACAAAGGTGAGATTGGTCGCTCCTTAAAAGTAATGCTAGAAGAACACCATAAAGCTGTGACACAAGGAGAGGTCAAAAGGTCGAGACTAGCTGATCACATATAGAAAGAAAAAAAAGAACACACTTCCCTTTGTGGAACGAAGTCAAAATAATTAACAGAGATGCAAGGTGAAACTGTTGATCTTTATTAGAGTTGGCTCCCTCTTTCCCAACTAATTTTTTTCACAAATTCGAAACTATAATCATAAAATAGAGACCAACTCATAGAATACAAAAATACCATGGAGCCAGTAACTTTTCTCCTTTCTTTTCCAAACAACCAACATGCCTGATGAAGGCTGAAGGACAATCTGACCGAAACATTGTACAGATAAAACTCAAGATAAGAACAATAATCCAATCAATACAAGTAATATAAACAGATTCAAGGCTTTAAAGTGGAGGAAAAAAATCCAGCTCCCAAAACGGTGCGTTGTGGGAAACGAAAGCTGTCTCAGTTTAAAAGGATTTCTTCTATGACGTAGGACAAAATAGATAGTACACTTTGCTGCTAGCCTGAAGATTGGAAATAACAGGGTAGAGAAGGTCACAATGAAAGGAGAGCACTCCAGCTGTGTCGGGAGTTGATGGCAACATGTGTTGGGATCTAAGCATCAGCTGGGATAGACTTATAATGAAAACTCTGGAACCAATTATAAAGGGGCACACACACACACACACACACACACAGTATAGCATGAAGGAAGGAGGGTTCTTTCTTCAATTCGACAGATGTTTCTTTGTTTGCGTCTCTGAAGTACTGACATGTTTTTCATTTAAAAAATTTATTTATTTATTTTTTTATTCACCTCCTCTTTAGGAAGTACTAGACTAGGTACCCGGCATTGCTCTTGCCCGGGTGTTTGGAGGTGTGTATTGAAAAAAGTGGTAATAGGTAGGCAGGCAGGCCTGAACCCGTACCGTGAAGGAGGAAAAGAACTTGATTTTTTGCTGTTACGTCCATTGCCAAACCAGAAGTGGTGAAGGTTTAAATCAAGGCTAGTCAATCAAAAAGAGGGGATGACTTTCGAAAATATCAGCGAAAAAAAAGCGACCCTTCCCTGTAGGAAAGTGCCCAGTGGAGGGTGAAGAAATTAATGTTTTTGGCTTTTTTATATCTGTCGTCCGAAGGGTTGAGCTTCAAAATGACACCAATCTCGTGAAAATCCGTCGCCTCTGTCGAAAGTTTTAGGCAGACATACATACATACATACATACATACATGCATTTAAACAGACAGGTGAGATTTATATTATAGATGACACAAGATCAGGTATGGGTTTTGTGAAAGTGTTTCTGTGGAACAAACTGGATTTGAACTCGCCACACCTAGGTTTTCAATTTGTATAGTTAACCACATAGACACTGGGCACTTTTCTACAGGAAGGGGTCGATATTTTCGAAAGTCATCCCCTTCTTTTCGATTGACTAGCCTTAATTTAAACCTTCGCCACTTCCAATTTGGCAATGGATACAACAACAAAGATGTATTGCTTTTTTCATGTTCTTCTCTTTCGCAAGTACGGCTTCGAGCCTACCTACCTGCAACCACTTTTTTTTTTTTTTTTGCTCAACACACATCCAGACCTCCACGCAACGCTTGGGACCCAGGCTAGTCTATTTTAAAACATACCCTGAAATAAATGAAAATATGAGAAAACAAAATCTAGTTACAAATATTTACACATGGTTGGAACCTTTTTTTAAAATTATTTTTT
This sequence comes from Euprymna scolopes, assembly GCF_053919585.1. Lineage (NCBI taxonomy): Eukaryota > Metazoa > Mollusca > Cephalopoda > Sepiida > Sepiolidae > Euprymna > Euprymna scolopes. The sequence continues at coordinate 5,037,013 of NC_136492.1, read as the reverse complement.
GGTAACGACGAGACAGGTATCAAAATTTTCTGATGCGATCACACATTGTTGTATCCAGATCCAAATCGTCCTAAAAAAAAAAACAAAAAAAAACAGGGGGGTTTCCACCACTTGTATAAGCAGGTTTTATTTTCTCATTTTTAGGATATGTTTTAGGATGTTTTTTAGGATATTTTCTCATTTTTAGGATATGTTTGACAACAAAAAAGTGTTAAAAAAGTAGATATACAACAAATAAATGTCAGCAAAGGCAAGATAAGTTAACTCGTCTAAATATCTGGATAAGTTTCTTTTTGTGTGTTTCAACTTATTTGGAAGCGTTATTTTTACTTGAAAGCAAAAGTAATGTCAAATGTGAGTTAAAAAAAAAAAAAAGAAAGAAAATGGCTGTCTCTTTGCAGCCACTTTGAGCGTCAATATTAGCTCAATAATCGAAAATTAAACAAAATACGGATCGAAACACGCCCAATAAATATCACCAAACGTACGAAAATATGTCCTACCAGTATTTTTGTTTAATTTTCGATTTTTGAACGATTATCAAGACTCAACATGGCCGAAGAAGACCACAATTTTTTATTCATTCAAACTCAGGGGTTTGTATTACTGTACACATAGATTCGAAAAAGTTGTCAAAAAACAAATATATAACAAATAAATGTTATCAAAGGCAAGATAAGTTACTTTTCTACCAAACTGGATATAATTCACGTGTTTTTATTCAATTTAACATGTTTATTCAGCTCGAAAAACATGCAGTGTTTACCGATGTATTGGAAAATTCAAAATGGCGGCCGACTCTCTTAAACAGGGTAAGTTCGGGAAAAGGTCTTATAAATAATAAACTAGACAAAATACTGTTAGAAATTCGCTCAATATATATTACCGTGACATAGGTTGACATATATTCGGTGTTTTTTAATAGTATTTTGTCTAGTTTATTATTTATAAGACCTTTTCCCGAACTTACCCTGTTTAAGAGAGAGTCGGCCGCCATTTTGAATTTTCCAATACATCGGTAAACACTGCAATTTTTTCGAGCTGAATAAATATATTAAATTGAATAAAAACACGCGAATTATATCCAGTTTGGTAGAAAAGTAACTTATCTTGCCTTTGATAACATTTATTTGTTATATATTTGTTTTCTGACAACTTTTTCGAATCTATGTGTACAGTAATACAAACCCAAACTCAGAATTAGCACTGTTTTTGTTTATCATTAAGAAAGATAGCTTTGAAATAAGTTAAAAAAAAAAAAAAAATAATAATCCAGGTAAGTAAAAGAGAGCCTTAGCTTGCCTTTAGTAACATTTGTTATATATTTGTTTTGTTTTCCCATCACTTTTGCTGCACCCTTTTTTGTTGTTGGCTTGAACAAAAAAATCAAATGATAAATTTAGGTTCTTCGTTGTTGGTAGTGAAATAGAAAAATTGACTTTTCATAAAAAAAACTACTTTTTTGTCAATTTCAATAATAAACAATGTAATCTACCTAACTGTCATGTCACAATTAGTTAAATATTTCTGGAATATGAAATGAAGCACATATTTCCATGATTCAACGAAAAAAATGATTCCGCCATGTTATTTTATTACGTGTGACGTAAACACAAGAAAAAAAAAAAAAAACAACTCAGTTTTAATTGGTCGAAGTTTTTAAGTTTTCACAAATGAATTACCTCCCCTATTAATATGCGCGCTCTTCAGTTATTAAGTATGCTAAAATTATTAATTTCTTGAAGAACTATTTTTTTAATAATTAATTTTCTTCCTTATCGTTTTTTGTAATTTTGGATGTTTTCATGATTGCGACATGACAATTCAGTAGATACCATTGGCGTCACTTGAAATTCAATATTTTTGTATTTCGCTACACTGTTCTTCAGATGCGGCACTTCCATTTCTCGTTCTCTTTCAGTGGAGGAGAAATCCTTCACGACTGAGACAATTTTTATTTTTGTACCTTTTCTCCACATTAAAAAACGACCCTGGTGTCTAACTCTGTCTCGTGGGGAGGCATTGTAAATAGGTACAATAACGAAGAAAAAACTAGATTTATTCATAAAAAAAGTTGAATGTATCCTTAACATTTTACCGCCAGAATGTTTTAAATGCAATAAATGAATCATGAATGTTCATCCTTCTTGACTGCAAGGAAGATGGGGGGGGGGGTCACCAAAATGTTGAACCATGTATAGACCTGTACTTTGAAGACCAGTTGGACTGACAAGCCAGAAGAGTAACAAATATTTCCTATGCAGGTGTTTTTTTTTTTTTTTTTTGAAAAGCGACTTGAAAGTACAATTTGGCAGTAAAGAGTTTACTGGTTTTGCGCACGTTGGCAAATTTAGCGCGCGAAACAACCCGGATGGTCGCACTTTACTCGTTGAGTGTCGCAAGCCAAGCGCTTTTGTTATGTCTTATGCCCATAACTTAATTGGCTAAATTGATTTAAAGGTTTCTAAAAAAATTTGGGATCCCAATAATAACTCAACAACCAGTAGCTAAAGATACATTACTTGAAAGTACTTCTTTTAAACTCTTCGGCTTAACGTTCACAAGAAACATGAGTTGGAACAGATACACCAAGAGCATTGCCAAGGCTGCTGCGAAGAAGGTGGGATCCCTCTACCGTGCTAGAAAGTTACGTACATCTGAAAGTATCCTGTATCTCTACAAGGCCACCATTCGTCCATGTATGGAGTATTGTTGTCACATTTGGGCTGGTGCATCTGCTACTAGTCTCACTCCTGGACAGGGTTCAAAAGAGAGTCGCCAACCTGATACATCCTGAACTGTCATCTAAGCTTCAACCGCTGTCCCATTGATGAAATGTTGCACCCCTCTGCCTGTTTTACAAGTATTTTAATGGTGGATTCTCTGATGAACTACAAACCCTTGTATCGCCTCAACATAAATAGCCCCGTCAAATCCGCCAACCAGCAAAATAGAGATCCTAGATGTAAGAAAGCCTTCTACTTTAATATTTTCTTCCCCAAAACTGATAGACTCAGGAATTCCCTTCCAGGTTCCTGCTTCTCCAACTGCACTGAGATGCAGAAGTTCAAGTGTAATATGAACAGACATCTTGCCGCTCAACTCCCTGCAACTTATGTCCCTGATAGTAGCCCCCTACGTCATAATGGCACTGTGCCTTGTTTGGGTGAAAATGTAATTAAAAAAATAATAATAACGTATAGTTAATGTTCCTTAAAAAAAGCTTAAACCCCATAACTATGCACGGTTTAAAATAACACGAACGGGTGTGGGGGGGGGGGAAATGTAGAAAAAAAAAAAAAAATCCACGCAGCGTAGGAGGCGTAAACGGACCGTTAAAAATCAATTTTACGAAAAATATTTCTAGTTTTGTATTTTGGTTCAAATTTTACACGCCAAAGATATTTGTTGCCTCTTTCAGTGAGAATTTAAACAATTTATTTTATCAAGAAAAAAAAAAAAATAAATAAAATAACATGTAAAACTTACGAACACTAATGCAAAACTAGCACAACAGAAGGAAAAAAAATACCAAAGGTTATCTTTACGATTACTGTTTCCGCTTCATTTCCGGTTGCTCAGTTTTGAATTGATTTTTTTTAACGGTATTTTTGGTATTAAATTGTTTGCTGAAAGTACAGAATAGGTAAGGGACGCCGCTCCTTAAACCCCTCTCCATGTTAAGGACTTTTCTAAATAATAACATTATTAAAAAGAATTCTTAACATGAAGAGGGTCAAATCGGAAGTGAACTGGAAACAGTAAAGATAAAACAAAAAACGAAAAGAACAAACGAAACTTTTTTTTTTTATCCGCGCAGAAAATCTGAAGCTGAAATAATTCCCATTTATAAACGTTTAACAAAAGTTCCAAACCAAGTATTCTTGATTTTGGTGACATCTGGAACCTGGTAAGGATAACAATAAAAACGTGCTTCTTCAGATTGGCAGTTTTGGCAACATTTAAAACTAGTAGAAAATCTGCCACTTCTGTAGTATGCGGGCGGGCGGCCGCCATTATTAGGGAGTGTTAACTCCAATTTCTTCTTGGTCAAATAACACGACAAATAAGCAACAAACAAGAATTTGGCGCTTCTACACTATTGGGACGAGATTCCAGAAATAATATTCCTCGTATTTTTTTTTTTTTTTTTTTTTTTTTTTAGATGATTATATCCAAAAATTATGAAAATCGGTAAGGTGGAGAATTAATTATTTATTAAAGAAAATAAAAAAATAGAATTTGATGAAAACGATCGTAAGAAGACACATAAGAGTTCAAAAGGGGGGGTAATTTTCCGTTACGATTTAAACAAGATGGCGGCAATTTTTCACCTGCTAATACACACGATTAAAGTTGTTTTTCTTTTAATAATTCAGGTAATTTTGACTGCAGAATTTTGGAAGCTACCATTGTAATTTATTAGAATTGACAAAAAAAAAAAAAAAAAAAATCAGTAGAAACCATTGTTTTTTTTTTAAATCTAAAAACTCCATTTATCGACTACAAAATTTCGTCCTAATTCTGTAGAAGCGCCTAAAAATCATTTTCCTTATTTCGAATTATTTAATCAAGTAAAAAATTTTTTTTCTTGATTAAATAATGTTAAACGGCTTCTTTTTTTCATAGTATTTTCAAGTTAAATCCAGTTTTTACGATATTTTTATTGTTAGGTAATTTGCTAGAATAACTTTTCAAATTTCCGCTTCTACACTATTAGGACGAAATTTTGTAGTCGATAAATGAAGTTCTCAGATATAAAACAATGGTTTCTACTTTTTTTGTCAATTCTAATAAGTTACAATGGTAGCTCCCAAATTATGCAGTTGAAATTACCTGAATATTACTTTATTATTTAAAAAAACCCAAAAAAAACAACTTTAATCGTATGAGCAGGTGAAAAGTTTCGGCTATCTGGTTTAAATCGAAACGGGAAATTACCTCTCTTTTGAACTCTCCCGTGTCTTACGATAGTTTTCAAATTCTATTTTTCATTTTCTTTAATAAAAATGTTTCTACTTTATTGATTTTCGTAATTTTTGGATATAATCATCTTAAAAATACGAGGAATATGTAGATGCCATTGTTTTCATGTGAAAATCAGTTTTACGATTTCGGAAATTTCGTTCCAATAGTGTAGAAGAGCCGATTTTTTGTTTTAATTTCATTATTTTTTTATTGTATTTTATATCAGTTTGAAAAATGTTAAACATTTAAAAAAAAAAAAAAATTGGTAATGACCGTTAAAAAAGTCCGATGATATCAGCCCGCTGCTACGAATGCAAAATAGGGACATGTGAGCAAGAAAAAGCGTTCAAGGAGATGTCTCCCACAGGAGAACGGCACACACATACACAGAAAACCCCGAAAAGGTTCTAGTTCTCATTCCCACCCACAAAAATTAAAAAAAAAAAAAAAAAAAAAAAAATGAACACGTGTAAAAGACCACCTCTGACTCCCAATCGATAGAAAACTTGAAACACGTGTCTACACAAAACCATTGTTAAAATGGCGTTCAATTAGAAATTTTTGTTTTTAATAAAAACTGGAACGCGATTAAATTTAAACAAAGAGTTCGATAGGGTTTTCCAGTTAAATTCAATTTTTACGTTAACTTTTGTTTTTGCTACAGAATAGTTAACAAAGACCCCCCTCTCTAGGTTAAGAATGGTTTTCTAAATAAACGTTATTACTTCAGCACGGTCCGTAAGCTAGTCAACAAGTACCAAATAAACGAGAACCAAAGTTTCCCTTTATTAAAAAAAAAGAAATCGATTAAAAACAAGTTTATTTAGTGTTCATTTTTTTTTTTTTCATGACAAGTAATGTCGAGTGTTAAGAAAAAAATATGTCTACAGTCATCAGGAGAGTCTCGATAATCGTTCAAAAAGCAAAAATTAATACTGGTTGAAACCCACTCAATGTCATTGTTTTGTTGGCAAAATGCCTCTAAAAACTAGCAGGAGGCGCCCGGTCGTGGAAACGCTTAGGCATATTTTCGTATTTATTATTATAAAGCCAATTCTCTATTGATTATATTGTACCGCTTAGGTACTACCTAAAATTTTTTTTATATAGTACTGATTTCAAAAGTAAAAAAAAAAAAAAAAAAAAGACTTGGGTACCATCAGCTGGAACTGAAACTAAAACATTTAGCGCCCTAGCCGCGTTTCCTATCGTTATAGCTATCAACATAAAATTAAACCACTTTAAGCTTTGAATGATTTTGCGCATGTGCAAAAGTAATAGAAATATATCGATTAGTTGATTAGTGCATGCCGACATATGTCTGTACGCATTATTCATCCATCCAAACTAAGATTTTACTCGTTATATAGCATCGTTAGTGTGTGATTACTATTTCCTGTTAATTTCAGTGTTATGTGACCAGGAGTTTAAGCGTTCATCGGTTAAATATTGTCACACAGATACAAACATCTGTTTTAGATAATGAAAATAGAAAATAAAGTCTCCCGAACAACGCAGTCGCCACACCCAGCAATTTTACGTTTGAATGAAAAGTTTTTTTTTTTTTTTCTTTTGGTGCGTCAGATAAAAAACAAAAAAACTATATTTACTAAATTTTTGTTTTGCATAATGGCAGACACAAATACAACTACGCATCTTTCGCAACAAAGATTATTTTTGAATTGGAACCAAATACGAGGCTTTCAAACTAATATCAGCGTGGATTATTATATTCCTATTTACTCGCCTCGCCACGAGGGCAGTTAGACACAGGGTCGGTTTTTAATGTGGGGAAAATTCAACTCCCCCAAAAGGGGTACTCTACGCGCGTGTGTGTGCGCGCGCAAGAGAAGAGGTGTTCTCGCTACCCCCACCCACCCGACGAATAGTCTTGGTAGAAAGAAAGATGCGTACATCACGAGGTACTAAATTTGTTTTGCGTTTAAAAACAAATGTGGGACGAAGACCCCCCCCCCCCAGCACTTTTTTTTTTTTTAATAAATTCATTTGGTTTTGGTGCTTATGCAGTTTACAGACCGTGTGCTATTGTTTTTATTTTTTTTTGTTTTGTTTTCATAGATAAGGTTTTCCAGTTAAATTCAATTTTTACAGTATCTTTCGTTTATTAAATTGTTAGGTGAAAGTACAGAATAGTTACAAAACGGGGCAAAGTCATGAAATCACGGCACGGCGGACCTGAAGAATCTTGCCCTCCTTTTTTATTTTCATCTTTTTTAATTTTTTTTCAGCGGATTATTATCGAATGGACACTAATCTACCAGATTATTAATAAATATATGTCCATATTTAAATATTTGTTAGGGGTGCTCAGTTTCAAGTAAATCGTTCTTGTTCCGTCAGCCAGGACCAGAAGCGTTAAGTAATTTGTATTTTATTTTAATATCGTCTGCACCTGTAGAAGGTCAGAGGTTACATCGGTCGAAACGTTGTGAAAATAGTAACTAAGATGTGAACATTAGTCCGAATAATCCATATTATCAATTCTCATCTAAAAAATAAATAAATAAATAAAAATGTAGTTTTAGCAAACCGTAAACTTACCTTGCCCCGTTTTTTAGGTGGTAATATTCGCCAACGTTAAATAGCAGTTGTACAGAATTGGTTGACGCGACATTTTTTTTTCCTTTTTGTAATAGATCGCCGAATTTGTTTTTGTTTTTATTAGATGTTTTTTTTTTTGTAAATAAAATAAAGAAAACTGTTTTACCGTCTGTGTGGTTATTAATTTACATTGTTTTTTTTTTTTTTGTAAAACACAAAAGATTGTTACACTGTAAGCAGATTGTGTAAGAAAAACGCACAAAATTAAATGACTCCAATATTGTTTATAGCTGATCTGATCTGCTTGTTTTAAAGCCAGTCGAGTTTGTAAGTACATCCAAATAAACGTCTACAATTATTATCAATTAATTAATGTGAATATTTAGTTAACATTGCGTGTACATCTTAACAATAACACAGTTTAGTTATCTTTATGTTTCTGCATTAGTATTGGAAGAAAAAAAAATCTATCAGAATCTAATTATTTTCTGTGCGAGAGAGAGAGAGGGGGGCACCTTTCATCTAATAATAGAAGAGTCGATAGACAAACTCATGACGTGGATAGATTCAATAAGTAAAAGCGCGACTATCATTTCAGACGGATTCTATTTCACAAAACAAAAAAAACAAACAAAACAAAAAAAAAAAAACGCGCACTTCTCTTCTTCTTACCTGGCCGTGTCTTCTCGGCGTCTCGTTCGGAACTACATCTCGATTTAGACGGAACAAATTTATTGGGTTCTTATTCAGAATACAACCCAATTAAAAAAAAATATTAATAAATAATAATACAATAAAAATCGGAAAAATCTTTATGATGTAAGAGCCCGTCACGGAACGAAGACATCGCATTCCAAAAATCACGTGAATTGATCGAGTAGTTTTATTTAAAAACCAAGAAATAAAATTTTACGAGTAAGCAAAAAGAGACTGTTTCGTGTCGCTATCTTAAAGAAACAAGGACAGATAAATATTTAATTGGAATTCATTATTGAGATGAGTATTATTTTATTAATCGCGGACTATTATTCTCATCTTTCTTAGATGCTGTTTCATGACGTTTCGGCCAACTGTTCCTCTGACTTCCTTTAGGTGATAACCGCGACGGGATAGGAACTCCGAATCCCCGAACTCCATTTTCAGCAATTAATGCCAACAGCTATGGATGGCATTAATTGCTGAGAATTCAGTTAAGAGATTCGGAGTTCCTATCCTGTCGCGGTTACCACCTGAAGAAAGCGAGAGGAACAGTTGGCCGAAACGTCATGAAACAACATCTAAGAAATATGAGGATAATAGTCCGCAATAAATAAATTAATAAGGACAGAAAACTTCACAATAATTCAAATTTACGAGATCAGACTTGTAATGCTAACGATTTCACATTAATTGCTTTAAATAGTTTGATATATATATATATGTACAGCGTGACCCATAAAACACGGGCCCCAGCTATAATTAGGCCCCTCTTCTTACTGTTTTGTCCAAATGAAATGAAACTTTGGTCATAACTAGTTTATTATATTCAAAATATTACATCAAAACACTAGGGTCTTTGGCCCCTTTCTCTTTTTTTTTCTCCATTCTACAGCATATGTTCTAGATGGCCTCTTTTGTTTTTTTGGGTCACCCTGTATATATATATATATATATATATATATATATATATATATAAAGAAAGATCAACAATACAAAAATATATACTAGTGCATATAGATTTAATCATCAAGTTAATAAGGAAATTACATCAATAGGAGTAAGGTATAAAATACTCTTTATACCTAGGTATTTCGAAGCCCAATGCTTTTCATCAGAGGAGGAGATGGGTTGCTATGTAACAAATAAAAAATGCGACGTTTAGTGATAAGAAGCATTAGGCTTCGAAATACCTAGGTATGAAGAGTATTTATATTCCTTACTTCTATTGAGGTAATTCCCTTATTAAATTAATGATTAAATCTGTATATACTAGTATATATTTTTGTATTGTCGATTTTTTTCTTATATATATATATATATATATATATATATATATATATATATATGCACTGAAGATTACCAAAAGGATGAAACACTAGTGTCTGTAGGCATTTAATTATTATAGTAAAAAAATAATTACGACAACTCCTTTAAGAAACTCGTTTCTTATCGTTGAGCACTTTCAGTTGAATTAAGTCGGTCAATTTAGAACTTATGCATAGATCATCGTATAACGATTAGATCACTGTGACTGACGTAAAGAACATTTAAAATAAAAATGTTTAAATTCAACGTTATTTCTCGCGGTTAATGGTAGCCGAATGGATACGGTCTTTGCTAATCGAGCCAGAGATGGCTCGTGTTGCCGAGTTCGAATCTGTCGACTGGTGTTAATCGTGACACTCTGCACTGAAGATTCCCGAAAGGATGGAAACACTAGTGTCTGTAGGTATTTAATTATTATAGTAAAAAAATAATTATATATATATAATATATATATAGTCTTATTTGTAGTATTCCGAATTTTACTGGGTTTATACAGAGTGACGCAAAAAAAGAACGGGCCCCAACTCTAATAAGGCCCCGTTTCTTAGTGTTTTGTCCGAATGAAATGAGACTTTGGTCATAACTAGTTTGTTATATTCAAAACATCACATCAAAACACTAGGGTCTTTGGCCTTTTTTTTTCTCCGTTGACTGTAAAATGCTCAGAAAAACAATTGAATGCCCTCAGTTTTTCTTGGGGTCACCCTGTATAATTCAATAATCGTTCAATATTTTGCAAGGATGTGACATAGGTAAAATATTTTCGCTGAACTGATTTTTATGAAATTTCACACAGAGGTATTTTATGTGCCTGGCAGTGTTCTTAGACAAGTTTTTTTTTTTTTAAATCAGAATGTCTTTGATAAGTATCGATAATTGATAATCGAAATAATTCGATGAAAGAAGGAACAGGAGATTTTGACCAATGTTAACACTTTACACAGCCTAACATTGCAAGTTTTATTACCACACAAGCAGAAAGAACCGACATATAAAATCAACAGTAGCTTCTTTGATATGACAGGGGCGTGTTTGAATGTTTCTGTTTAAAGCCCGATTGAACCATGACATTTGACTTCCCCTCAACAATATACAATGCAGTTCTGGTTTCTTGTAGTCGCTGGCCTGTCCCCGTTGCAGGACGACGATGGCCGCAGAAACAACTGATTACGTATTTTTCGATTGCCGCGAACTCCGCCAGTACTGGTCGTATGTTGGCGAGGTGACGGCTCGCATCGACCCTGAGCATCCTCGCCTGATTACTGTATCCAACGTAGTGGACAATGTGAGGCCGCCGTGGGACTGGGAGAGACAAATGGTCTGCATAACAATTCTGGCTGTGGTGAGAATGGTGATTTGATCGTCTAGACTGCAAGATGGGCGGGGGGGGGGTGCTGCCTTTTTCTGATCAGGATCTGATCGCTTTCTTTAAACACCAATTACGAGTAAAGATCAGATGCGACAGAAGAAGGCTGCATCACGTGGCTTTTGAAAGAAGATGGATACAGTTAGCAAGTGTGTGTGTGTCCAAATTTGAATACATGTTCCCCGCCTAGGTGTGGAGCGCATGGTTCTGGGGTTTCTGTTGGGCCCCTGCCCCTTTCTAATTCTACTTCCTTCAGCCTCTCAGCCAGCCGAATAAATCTTCTTTCCCTTATTAGAAAGCCTCCAAGACCTCAACCTCCAAAAACAACAATTTTTCTTTTCTTTTGCCCCCCTTCGCCCCCAAACTCAACCCAGCTTGGAGGAAATCAAATCAAACACTAACACACACCCCTGCCCTCACCGCCAATTTTTTCTTTTCTCCCCTATTTAGGACACAACCCCTCTCCCCTCCATTTAGAAGCTGCCTGGGAAAACCTGGTTCCTTTACAAACCAGAGTGAAACGGGTAGTCTCGCATTTCAGGTTGGGAGGGCCTTACTAACCGGGGGGGGGGGTGTTCCAAGTCCCTCGGCACAAATGAAATTTTATTAATATTGTTATCTTTTTTGTATTTTTTTATATAAATAAAAAATTTTTTAAAAATCGGGTTTAAGTAGGAACACCCTCCCCCTCCCACCACACACACATAAATACAAATTTAAAGGGGTAACCATGATAAAAAATGCTGGCCGAGATAGAAATCATTTAAGATTTACAACAGAGACTAGATGGAGCAACCAACCTCACCATCCCCCCCCCTTTTTTTTTTAGTTGGTCTTGTGCCTAAGTTTTTTTGTTCATTTTCCCAGTTGTATTTTTCTTCCTGTGAATAAAAAATTTAATATCTCAAAGTGTAGTATCTGTTCCGACAGATTCTGCAAGCAAAGACCATATGTGGGGGAAACCCCACATGTAAGACCTTGGTCAATGTAGGGGCAACCCTTCATACAAATTGTCACTATCCAGCTTCCCTATTCCCCGGGGAGTTGGTCCCTATATCCCCTTCACACCTCACATAAAAAATCGGCCTTGTGCCTAATTTGCTCGGTGGGGGAGCAAATAAATACCCCCCCTTTTCTTGGCCTTCTAGCCAAGATCAAAGTGTAGTATCTCTTCTTACTATATGCTGTACTTATTGTAATATAAAGTAGGGGATCACTACTTTTCTGTATTAATTTAATGTAAAATGATCACCCACTTTACAACCAGTCAGTCTCAAAGCCATTCAAGTCATTCTTAAGGTAATTCAATTCATCCTTAAGTTCATTAAAGTCATTCTAAGCCATTTACTTTTTATTTATTTAAGTCATTTCAGCCCATTTTTCGGTCATTTTAGTTTATCTTTAAGAATTTCATGTCAATCCTACATTCACACATTCATTCATTACAGGAGAGCACGTGACTAATGGCCATCGGCCTTGTTTTGTTTTAAAAAATTACACACACACACACACACACACACACACACACACACACACACACACACACACACACACACACACACACATATATATAACAAAGAACAACACCTCTCCCTCATCCCTTTCTGTTTCTCTCTCTCTCTTTCTTTCTGCGTGTGTGTATTTCTATCCCTAAAAACAAAACATATTAGAAAGTGTATGTTAAATATACTTGCATTCACAATTTACAATGTGTATGTGAATATAATGGAAGTAGCTCTGCGTCTCTAGCTACAATTTAAAGAATATAACAACATTTTACTAACATCTTGCACAACGAAATTTAGGTTAAAAGCAATAAAATATATCTGAATAAGTCAGTGTGTAAAATATCTAACTGGCAATATCAAGGTTGTTGTTAGAGTAAACTCCCCTTAATATGATTCTGCATATGATTTTATCCCACACTCTAACCCTGGTAACCCTGATAGTTTGCAACAAACCACAATAACAAAATGGCCGCACACAAACAAAATGGCTGCACACAAACAAAATGGCTGCACACAAACATAATGGCCGCACACAAACAAAATGGCCGCACACAAACAAAATGGCCGCACACAAACAAAATGGCTGCACACAAACAAAATGGCTGCACACAAACATAATGGCCGCACACAAACAAAATGGCCGCACACAAACAAAATGGCAGCACACAAACAAAATGGCTGCACACAAACAAAATGGCCGCACACAAACAAAATGGCCGCACACAAACAAGCTGGTTACATAAAAAGCACAAACGTTCACAGAAACAGTAGCAGATTTGAGATCCATTTTTTTTGTATTACCATTCGAACTTAGGGTTAATAGTAGGTTTAAAGAAGAGCATGTGTTTTTCAGTGATTTTTAACATAAACATTTTGATACTAAAGTTTCATCTGGATTATCAATTGTTCATCGACATGGCAGGCTTTAATCAGATTTTGAAAGCGATTCAAACAAAAATAAAACTTTATTTGAATTTTAACTTAAAAGTCATAAAAGCGCATGTCGTTACTTAACCTTACAACTAACCCTAAGTCCGAGTGGCAATACGAAAAATAAGTAAGAAATGAAAATTTAAAAACCATGTAAAACTGATATTTGATGTGAATATTATGGGACACATTAAACGTCCATTGATTTATAGCTTACGGGACCATTAAAAGTCAATTTCACTCAAAAAGTGTAACATTCTCTCTCTCTCTCTCTCTCTCTCTCTCTCTCTCCTCTCTCTCTTGCTCTGTCTATCTGTCTCTTTCCTCTCACCCCCTCTCTCCCTCTCTCTGTCTCCCTAGCTCTGTCTTTTTGGCTGTTTCTCTCCCCTCACTCTCTGCCTCCCCCTCTCTCTCTTACTGCCTATCTATCTGTTTTTCTCGCTCTGTCTGTCTTTCTATCTCATTGTTTCCCACCCATCACTCTCTCTGAGAACTGTTCAATATAATGGATATAAAAAGAAAGCTGATCGACAGATTGATCTAGGTTTTGTTGGGTTTTTTTTTTTAAACAACTGCTAGTAATAATAAAAATAAAATCCCCCTCCCCTTTGCTACATACTAATTTGACCTTTAGTGAGACCCCCCCCCTCCCCCCTCTCAAAGGAATGAATATTACATCTTTTGGTTTAACTATAACCAGGTCAGTGTCACACTGAATCATATTGAATTCTATGTGTATCTCATGTAGTTTCAGACATTTAGTCGGGAACACGGAATTATGACTTGTCTTTCGTTAGTAGATTTTTTTATGCCTCTTGGGATCAGGTAGGAAATTCCTGAGACTAACAGTACAAGGGAAGACTATTAGAGTAGAAAGCCCTCCAACATCTGGTGACCTCAATAGCAAGTTCATCAATTGATTGAAGTACTTTTAATATAAGTATCGATTGGACAAAGGGTGAAGCTTGACAGACAGTGTGGGACATACAGAGCGACCCTCCTCCCCCCCCAAAAAAATAAAACAAAAGCTAATTGGAGGCCATCTAGAACATATGCTGTAGAACGGAGAAAAAAAGGCCAAAGACCCTAGTGTGTTGATGTGATGTTTTGAATATAATAAACTAGTTATGACCAAAGTTTCATTTCATTCGGACAAAACACTAAGAAACGAGGTCTAATTAGAGTTGGGGCCTGTTTTTTTTGGGTCACCCTGTATTAGATTAGAAACACTAAGCGTCAGAGTTGATACCCCAGCCCAGATGTGACAAAAAAAACTCAGCACATGGGTAAATGGCGGCTTTGCAGAGATACAGGGTGCCCTCAATAAGTTTCCAGACTTTTTTCGTATGGGCATTGTATTAAAAGTACACACATGAAACTCTAGTCCTCTTTGAAGTAATCTCCTTTGGCTGCAATGCACTTGCTGTACCGTCCAACAACTTCTGGAAAACCTCATGGAGGTCCTTTTGTGTGCGCATGTAAATGACCCTTGCCACAACCTCTTTCATGTCCTCAATTGTATCATAACGACAGCCGCTAAGGTTTCCTTGAGCTTAGGGAATAACCAAAAGTCACAGGGAGCAAGGTCTGGAGTATAGGGAGGGTGAGAAACTGTTTTGATGCCCATCTTCGTCAAATCCTGTGTGACAAGGATGGAGTTATTGACTGTTGCATTTGCACAAATCTTCCGCATCTTCAGTTCCTCGCAAATAATTGTGTGTACAGTTCCCACACTGACATCAAACTGTGCACATGACGGTCCTTATCCATGAAATTCTTTATTTGGCTAATCAACTTTGGTGTTCTGACTTCCTTAAGATCTCTCTACCCGACTAGAAAACTTATTTCATCTGCCAGTATCCTATATATCTCTACAAAGCCACCACTCGGCCATGCATGGAGTTTTGTTTCAAATCTTGTAGGTCCTGCAGTATTATCCAAGCTCCAACCCATGTCCCATTGCCGCAATGTCTCATTCCTGTACCTGTTTCATAAGTACTTTAATGGAATGCATTCTGATGAACTCTTAGCAGTGGTGCTCCCACGACGTACATACTTCTAACCAGACAAGCAGCAAAATCCCACCCCTTCACTGCTGAAGTTCCTATATGCTGGAAAGCCTTCTATTTTGATAATTTCCTTCCTGGAACTGTTAAAGTTAGACTTTGGAATTATATTCCTGTTTCCTGCTTTCTTAACTGTACTAACCTGCTGAAGTTTAAATGTACCTCCTCATGTTCAATATGCTTTGTCTGGTGTGAAAAAAGTTTTTTAAAAAAAGTAACATTGCAAAGTTAGATTGCAGCAAATAAATGCGCAAAATAAAAGCCAAGTACGTCCAAGGATGGAATACTGTTGCCGTATCTGGGCAGGAGCTGCTAAAAACAGCCTATCCTGCCTTGACAGAGTACAAAATAGACTTTGTGGCTTAGTGGGGGATGCCCTTTTCTCTACCTTGCAACCTCTCTCCCACAGAAGAGACGTTGCGAGCCTATACTTGTTTTATCGTTATTTCCATGGCAGGTGCTCGTCTGAACTCCAATCTCTGCCCCCCCCCTCTCCAATCTTTCACGAAAAACACCCGTCTAGCTGAATCCGCTGTGAAAAATTTCCCCCACTCTATATCCGTGCCAAAATCAAAACACGGATTCCATGAACAAAGCTTCTTTCTTAGAACTGCATGCCTGTGGAACTCTGTTCCGTCTGCTTGCTTCCCACCTGACTACAACTTGGATGTGTTCAAGTTCAACGTTAACAAATTCCTAATGAACCGCCCCTTTAAGTAAACACTTCATCAAATCTCCACACTAACGTAATGTACTTGCAATAACCCTGAGTGGCTTCCGGGCCTTGATAAGTGGTGATCACTGTGTAAAAAAAAAAAAAAAAATCACCTGGGCTGCAAAGAACACAGGATTACTCTACTGAGCTAGAAAACTTATTTCCTCTGTCAATATCTTATGCCAGGTGCTTTACAAAACTTTCCAGACTTTTTTTGTACAAGCATTAAAAACTGTTGTAGACTCTTGAAAATTCAGTATGTTAGTGCTTATGAGATGACTGACCAATTTTAATCATTTTAGGTTCAAATGAACCGCTACAGCAGGAATTGGAATACAGTCTACTAAAGACTGATTGTCACAACTGGTGAATTTCAAAATGCAGTCTGGACGTGAAGATACTTTAGAAGGACGATATGCAATAAAATTCTGTTTTAAACTTGGAAAAATGCCGCAGAAACGTATGAAATACCCCAGACTGCTTGAACCCATCTTGCATGAATCGAGCATCAGTTTTTGAGTGGCATAAAAGATTCCAAGAAGGTAAGGGAGTCTGTGAAGGATGATGAGAAGTGTGGGAGGTGTAAGACAGTCAGAACACCAGAATTGATTGGCCAAATAAAGAATTTCATAAATAAGGACCGTTGTGTGTCTATAGAGACAATGCGTGCACAGTTTGATGTCAGTGTGGGAACTGTACACACAATTATTTGCGAGGACTGAAGATATGGAAGATTTATATGAATGCAACAGTCAATAACAAAGAGGATTTGACTAAGATGTTCATCAAACCAGTTCCTCATCCTGCTATACTCCAGGCCTTGCTCCCTGTGACTTTTGGTTATTCCCTAAGCTCAAGGAAAATCTTACAGGCTGTCGTTATGAAACAATTGAGGGCATGAAAGATGCTGTGACAAGAGTCATTGACACGCTCACACAAAACGACTTCCATGGCGCCTTCCAGAAATTGTTTTAACTGTACAACAAGAGCACTGCAGCCGAAGGATATTACTTCGAAGGGGATTAAAGTTTCATGTGTGTACTATCAATAAAAATGCCCATAAGAAAACAGTTTGGAAACTTATTAAAGGTACCTTGTGTGTGTGTGTATATATATATATATATATATATATACATATTTATATAAAATAAAAATTACAGTTAAATTTACCAAGATGGTAAAACTAAAGTATATTATAAATATTAAAGAATTAATATTTATAAAGTAATCTCAACCAGATGTAAAAGCTCGATAAAACCAAATAGGAGATAGAGCTTATAATAAGAGCAAATATTTAATAAAACATGTTAAAAAACACTTTGAAAAAGAGTTAAAAACATATTTAATCTGAAAAGGAAACACTTGATAAGTGGATAGTCCTTAATCCACGGAGTTTCGAATAAATACTTTCCTTCTCATCAGAGGGTAGGAATTAGCAAAATGCGGGATCGGATTTTGCATACAAAAGTATTTGATGAAACTGCAAGTAAGTCAAAGATCTTACTTGATAACAAGAAAGTGAAGCAGAGGGAATATGGTGAAGAAAAAGGTGATTTCACGTGAATGGATAGTCTGGTGAAAGGTACTTTACCTTTCACCAGACTATCTCACTGCTTCACTTTTTGCTATCAAGTAAGACCGAAGCTGGCTTGCAGGACACTAAATATTCAAATGTTGGCAAATTTGGGCATATTTTATTGGTTTGAAAATATAGGTTCTTTTTTTTACTAATTGTCATAAAATTTTAACCATAGAATAGTATCATAATCTTCAAAAAGCCTGCAAATTTTCATGTAGTTTCGTCCCATTGAACCAAAGATATGAACATTTCAATATTCAATTTGCCTACCAGTATATATCTATCTATATGTATGTGTATATATATGTGTGTGTGTGTGTGTGTATATATATATATATATACATATATATATATATATACATATATATATATATATATATATATATACATATATATATATATATACATATATATATATACATATATATATATACATATATATATATATACATATATATATATACATATATATATATATATATATATATATATATACATATATATATATATATATATATATATATATATATATATATACATATATATATATATACATATATACTTCTTTTTTTGGCAATTTTACAAGTTCCAAATCTCAGCAACTATTAACAAATGAAGGCTCGTTGGAAAGGTAATGACCTGAATTATGTAGTGGGCTATGTGCCATTTGCCCTCAAGGGGATCATCCATAATCCAGTGCCTATTTTTGGCATATTTTTACAGCCATAAATTGTTTCAATCATAGTCATTTGTTTTCCTAGTTTTGCATATAAATTACAAAATATCTGATGTTTCCCCAAAACCTCTGGCCTTGCTGGAGGGGAGACTAAAACTTGCTGTTATGGTTTCAAATGATCAGCAAGGGGTGACTTGATACGAAATATTTCTCATATGTTATATCTCCCCCTCTTTTATACATCACAGTGTTTAAGGATTATTTGATACTGGAGATATTCATAATGGTATCCTATTTCCAAAAGAGGGGATATATAACATATGAGAAATATTTGGAATCAAGCTGTTATTTCTGATCATTTGAAACCATAGCAAGTTTTAGTCTCCCTTCCATTAAGGCCAGAGGTTTTGGGGAAATATATATATATATATATATATATATATATATATGAGCAAACAGTTAATAAAAAAAAATATGTTAAAAAACACTTTGAAATGAGTTAAAAACATATTTAATCTGAAAAGGAAACACTAGATAAATGGATAGTCCTTAATCCGCAGAGTTTCGAAGAAATACTTTCCTTCTCATCAGAGGGTAGGAATTAACAAAATGCGAGATCGGATTTTGCATGCAGAAGTATTTGATGAAACAACAAGTAAGTCAAAGATCTTACTTGAAAACAAAATAAGTTAAGCAGAGGGAATATGGCGAAGAAAAAGGTGATTACACATTAATGGATAGTCTGGTGGAAGATAAATAATCCAGTGACGGTAAAATCCAAATGTAAAACTTCAAGAAAGTTAAAAGAATTTCCATTTGTATAAGTAAAATCCAAGGAAATCCTGTAATTGGAAGAAGATGGTCCATAATAATCCAAAGGCAGAGATCCATGGAATAATTCACAAAAATGTGTACAAGGAAAAAAAAAGAAAAGATTCCAATAATATTGATAAAATAAAAATAAAATATGCTTTTCACTCTACTTCCGAGACATAAATGTAAATAAGAAAGATCTGGGAAGAGAAAAAAAAAAAAAAAAAAAAAAAATATATATATATATATATATATATATATATATATTTCAAGTTTATTAGGGTTTTTTGAAGCATGAAAACGATGCTATTTTTTTGTATTTAATATTTTATTTTTTATATTTCAAGCGGTCCTCCGCTCTTGTTCACAAAAAAGTATCGACATGAAAATGAAAGACGTTGAAAAAAAAAAAAAAAATGGAATTTTTCATTTTGGGCAGCGTTCATTTCAGGCATCAATGTTCGAAAGAAAACGCTGCCCAAAATACAACTTTCCATATTTTCGTTTTTTTTTTTTTCAACGTCTTTCATTTTCATTTCATTTCGATACTTTTTTGTGGACAAGTGGGAAGGACCGCTTAAAATATAAAAAATAAAATATTAAATAATAAAAAAAAACAACATACCAAATATTTTTTTTTGCTTCAATTAACCATCATAACCTTGAAATTACCATTCTAGATGCACACGTGGACCTTTTACTATTTTATATAATAGTAGATATATATATATATATATAAATATATATATCTGCTGTTATATAAAAAGAACTTTATGTGTGTGTGTGTGTGTGTGTGTATGCGTGTGCGCGCGCGCGTTCCCTATGGACTCCAAAACGACTGAGCTTATTTTTATGAAATGTCACCCAAATGCACTTGATGTGTCTGGCAGTGTTCTTAGATAGGTTTTGTATTGGAATGTCTTCAATAATCAAACATTTCTGATGAAAGAAGGAAGAGGCGATTTCGGTCAAAGTTAACATCTTACACATCCTAACATCACCAGTGTATTTGAGAAGCTTTATTACCACATAAGCAGAAAGGCTGCCATATAAAATCAGCAGTAGATTCGTTGATATGACAGGAAGTGCCTTCGAAATGTATACTTCTTTTTAGAGCACAACTGAACCATAATGCTTCACTTTTGCATTTAAAACTTTAATTCAAGCCATTATATATAAAAATAATTTTATAAAATCAACAGTAGGTTCTCTACAGTGCAATGTGGACTACAATATATTGTGGACCAAGTCACTGCGAGGAGGCATGTGAAACCGGCAATCGATTGATTTGATTGAAAAATGGATGATTTCATCGATTTCAATGATAACAAAAATATTGGAGTGTGAAATATTCCTTGATCACCATTCAATCCCGGGCAACGTCGGGTTTCCCTGCTAGTATATATATATATAAGTTATCTTGAAAAATTTTAGAATTTGTAACTTAATAGCATTATATCTAACACATCGATATTTGATTTTGACTAATCATTTTGTCTTATTTCTTTCTTTTCAACTCGATTTTTATAATGGCAAAAAATATGTTTTCATTTTGTTTGAAAAAAAATTATTCTGGTTAGAAAGATTATTGCGGTGGTGGCAATCTTAAATAATGGATCAAATAATTCAAAGGGAGATAAATCATCACAGCTTAAATATGACTTATCTCCCTTATATTAGTTCATTCATTATTGACCATTTTGCCATAATTTCTTCTCTTCATTTTTTTTATTTTTTTTTTTATTCAATTTTCACCCCAAACAAGGCACAGTGCCACTTTGAAGCAGGGGGCTACTATTAGGGAATTAATTAGCGGGGTCATTATGAGGGGAGAAGAGTAGAAAGATGTTTGTTAACATTACACTTGAACTTCTGCATATCATTGCAGTTGGGAAAGCAGAATCCCAGAAGGGAGTTCCAAAGACCCGCAGTTCTGGGGAAGAAACTATTGGAGTAAAAGGCTTTCTTGCACCTAGGGATCTTTACTGTAAAGGGATGAGACTTAGTAGCTTGTCGGGTTTGTCGGGGGTAGTTACGTCGGGGAGGTACAAGTGTTTGCAGTTCGTCAGAGCATTCACCGTTAAAGTATTTGTAGAACAGGCAGAGGGATGCAACATCTCGTCGATGGGACAGAGGTTGAAACCTAGATGACAGTTCAGGACCTATCAGGTTGGCGACTCTTTTTTGAACCCTGTCCGGGAGCGAGAGACAAGCAGCAGATGCACCAGCCCAGATGTGGCAACAGTACTCCATACATGGGCGAATGGTTGCCTTATAGAGGTATAGGATACTGGCAGGCTTAAGTAGTTTTCTAGCACGGTAGAGGGAGCCAACCTTCCTTGCAGCAGCCTTGGCAATGCTCTCAATGTATCTATTCCAGTTCATATTCCCTGTAAACGTTAGGCCGAGGAGTTTAAAAGAAGTACTTTCAGGCAATGTGTTCTTGGCCATTGCTATTGGTGGTAGAGAAGGTTTCTTGTAGTTATTGAAGGAAACAAGCTTAGTCTTAGCAGCATTGAATGTGACCAACCATTTTTGTCCCCATTCCACTACGGATACTTCTGTATATTGATAGCGTTTTGTGACCAAATGTTAGTGGGTGTCTGTCATTTAAAGACTCTAATCCAGACCTAGTAGGTGACCTAATGGGTCACATATTTTTCTCGTTTTTTTTTTTTTTTTTTTTTTTTTGCTGTTAACCAATCTATCTACAAAAACGATGTTGTTCTATAACTTCTTCCTTATCTGAGATGCCCCCACACACTCACATTCGTATCATGATAAGGCATATATTTGGACTAATTGACCTATATAGTAAAGTAATAATAATAAGATTGCAACAGAAAAACGTGTGTACCCTACTGACCCCACTATTGGAGCAAGAAAATGATTCACTTGTATCAACTTATACCGACATTGAGAACACTTAAGAGAGTTCAACAAGCAAAAATTATTAGCATAAGTACTTAGTTAAATTCATTTGTATGTGGCACTCTTCTGGAGGTTGAAGGTTCAATCCTCAGTGCAGGCGACTCTCAAAAATGCAATTGTTAATTACGAACTGGCTGATGCAATGAAAGCATGCTAACCCCCATGGATTAAATAAATGGTTCTGTTTGAAATTCCGTGTAGATTTCCAAGTTTAACAGAAAGATTTCTGAGTCTGACAAGATACACGTGAAGAAGGCTGGAAGTTACAGCGGTCGAAACGTTGTGAAAATAACACTCTAGATAAGAAGAGTAGTCGGTACTTTTCCACTTTGCACACCGAATTTCTGTAAATGTACGCTCGGCCTCAACCGACAGCTGATGTGAATCGTTGAAATATGCTAAGCACTGATGAAGTTGATCAGCCAATCAAAAAGCGATAACAAAACTTTAATTCAAGCCATTATATATAAAAAAATAATTTTATAAAATTAACAGTGGGTTCTCTACAGTGCAATATAGACAACAATGTATTGTGGACTTGCAAGGAGGCATGTGAAACAGGCAATCGATTGATTTGATTGAAAAAAAATGAATGATTTCATCGATTTTAATGATAATAAAAATATAACGCGCTTAGCCAATAAAAAGCAAAGCAGACGACTTTTAATAAATTGGAAGAAAAAAAAAAATTAGTTTTTAATGTTTATCAGGCATAAGAATGGAATAAACAAGCAATGAATTTAACAAATTTAGATAAATTATTACAGACGCTGGAGCTAGTCATAAACTTTAATCAAGAAAAGTAAATTAATAGCGCCCGAAATGAGGTGCAGGGCATGTGTAACAGCGTGAATGTGCGTATGTAAATGTATGAGAAATGACGTCATCATTAGGAGAGGGGGGGGAAGAACTATAAAAAAAAGAAAATTACAAAGATCTCGGGAGAGACGGGAGGGGGGGAGGAAACGTTGTAGATCATGTGGATGACGTAACGGCTGTAACAACAAGGAGATAAATGTTGTACAGGGTGAAACGATACAATTGTCGCTATAGAAAAGATAACATGATTCCATTTCCGTTTGATGAAAACCAGTTTTTTTTTTTTTTTTGCAGATCACCTACTAGTTGGCCAGTTGTGTAGAATTCCCAAGAGCGATAGGAGCCTTCTATCATGTCTGATAGTGACACAATGTTCAACAATGAGATAGGAGATGTGACGTTGTACAACTCATGCTCTCTGCTGATTAAAGTTATGACAACAGGACCATTGCCAGCACCCTCAAAATGCATTACTGCATTGCCACAAATAATAAGGGACATGCCCAGGATGATGAAAACAAAGTTTCCAGCCACGGTTATGGTCTTTGGTGTGGTTTCAAGTGAAGGCCACATCATGCCACCTCACATCTTCGAAGTTGGCTTGAAAGTCAATACCAAAATGTACCTGGATGTGCTAAAGGGTGTGGTGATCCTCTGGTGCAATCAGGTGGCCGCTGGCAGATCCTGGGTGTGGCAGCAGGACTTGGCGCTGGCCCACAAGTTCAAAAAGACCCAGGCTTGGCTTCAGAAGGAATGCTACAACTTTGTACCCTTTTCTCAGTGGCGCCCTTTCCTCCCTCGACCTGAACCCGCTGGACTACTTTGGTCATATATCGAGAACATCACCAACATGACCTCCCACAACACTAAAGCCAGCGTGATCGCCGTCATTCGCCGAGTATTTGCCGAGCTCCTGCCAGTGTTTGTGGAAAAGGCATGCTCCCAGTTCCAGACTCGTATCGAGGTGGTGATTAAGGCTGAAGGCGGCTACATTGAATAGATGTCAGCTCTACTAAATAACCAAGTTACTTAAATTGATTTTTTCCAAAAAAAAAAGTTTTAAAATAAAACTGTAGTGTTGTTTTGTTTAGAGTGACCCGTTTATCATTCCACTCTGTACAACAAAAAAAAAAAAACGAAAAAGAAAAAAGAAAATAGCAGAGTTATTTCCTATTCTTGATCTCCTTTGCAACTGAAACTGCACACAATCTGTTTACATGTTCGCAAGACCAACGGACAAAGCTTTTTATAGAGGTGCAAGGATGCATTCCTCCTCCTCCTCCTCCTCCTCCTCCTCTAAAAAAAGTTACTTATTTCGCCTTGAAAACCTTGGTATCAAAATTCAGTTAAAATCTGACAATGTCACATTTTGAATACGTGTCTGCATCGGCCTGATAATGATTGTGTCAAGCCGAGATTTCCCACGCATCATTCAAAAAGTTTCGTTAGACCATTTCTATGTTGGCCGGCCTCTGCATAATCAGCATATATTGACTTTTAATTAAGTGACGTGTTCTGATTCAACCCGGCCATTGTGTCTAGTGTCAGTACTAGCGCCAATAGCCCAACCACATTCCCCCATATTATACTGCGACACTATTCTCCTTTTGGTTTCTATCTATCTACAAGGTGCCTTCAATAAGTTTCCAGACTTTCTTCTGTAGAGACATTTCAAATTGTCGTTAGACTCTTGAAAACTCAGTATGTTATTGCTATACATCTTATGAGATGACTGACCAATTTTTATGATTTCAGGTTCAAATGAACAGCTACAGCAGGAATTGGAATACACCCTACTAAAGCCTGATTCTCACAGCTGGTAAATTTGAAAAAATGCAATCTGCGTGTGAGAACACTTTAAAAGAACGATATGCAATAAAATTCGGTTTTAAACTTGGGGGAAAAAATGCCACAGAAACGTATGGAATGTTTCAGACTGCTTTTGGACCATCTTGCATGAATCGAGCATCAGTTTTTGAGAGGCATAAGAGATTCAAGGAAGGCAGGGAGTCTGTGAGGAATGATGAGAGGTGTGGGAAGAGTAAGGAAGTCAGAACACCAGAATTGATTGGTCAAATAACGAATTTCATGGATAAGGACCGTCGTGTGTCTATCGAGACAATAAGTGCATAGTTTGATGTCAGTGTGGGAACTGTGACATAATTATTCACGAGGAACACTAAACCAAATCTATAAATATAAAAGCGAAAATGTATGTATGTATGTGTGTTCGCTTTTTCTGTATGTCTACAAAAGGCTTCTTTCAGAGAAGCAGTCGCTGGCCTAACAACTTTTTAAAACTTTTTATATCACATATAAATCGTAATATCTCACAGTTAACAATGAAGCTCGCCTGTCTATTTAATTTGCTTGATTTCGGGAAGATAAATATTCAACATTTGTTGCTCGCTGCATGTGGGTTAGTCTTTTTCCTATAACATCTTGGGAAAAATAAAAATCCTGCAGTCAAACTTGACCTCATTAACTCATTAAAATGGGCACCTGTCAAATCCAAGTAATTAAATAAATTCAAACGTGTTTCTGTTAGTATCTCGCGGTGGGGCAATGGTTAACGTCGCACGTCTTTTTTTTTTTCACACTTTAATTTACAACTTTGCCTCAACGGTTCGGGTTCGATCCTCATACTTACTTTTTTTTTTCAACCCCCCCCCACACCTCCAAACACCCGGGCAACGCCGGATACCCCTCGCTGATCTAATAATAATTTAAATAATAATGATAATAATAATTTATATAAATACAACGGTAGATGTATGCATGTTTCTGTCTGTGTGTAAATATTTAACCGATAAACACTTAAACAACTCGTCACATGACACTGAAATTAACAGGAAACAGTAATGATACACAAAGGATGGTTTATAACGAGTAAAATCTTTGTTTGGATGGATGAATAACCCGTACAGAAGTCGGCAAGTTGAAGTACAAAATGTTCATTTCAACTTGCTGACAAATTTCTATTACTTTTGCGCGTACGCAAATTCATTCATAGCTTGAAATGGTTTAATTTAAAATCTTTCTTATCTATCTGTCAATAGCTCAATGAAAGTAGCCATGTTTGGATTTTTAAAACACGCCACGGGGAAATAATTCAGTCGAAAGCGCCCACCGCGTCCCCTCCCCATGTTAAATAATGACTTTCCTTCCTAGATATCGAAACATGGCTACCTTTTGATCAGTATCATAACAAATTGTTTTTTAGCTTTAAAAAAAAGGAACTACTTGATCAAATTAAGAGATTTTGGGGGGGGGGAGAACTTCATTCCATAACGCGTACGTACAATATAACCTTTTTTCAATATTTTCATTTTTTAATGTCTTGAAATTTTGGTAAATCTTCAGATTAGGTCCACCTCCACAAATTTCTTTTAAATGACGACTTTTATAGGTTTTCGACTATGCTGAATACGAAAATCGCATTGAAATCTTGCAGAAATAAGTAGTTATCGAGATATAAAAAGTTGTGTTTTTTGGTGGCCATCTTTTTTACGCACGTGCGTGCACCATAAACAAATCTAGTCATCTATGACTGACACTGCGCGTATAAAAGATGGCCGCCAAAGAATACAATGCATAATACAATTTTTTATATCTTGATAACTAATTATTTCTGCAAAATTCCAATGCGACTTTTGCATTTAGCAGAGTCGAAGACATATTTAAAGGGTGTAATTTAAAAGAAAATTGTGGAGGTGGACCTACTCTAAAAAAATACCGAAATTTTTTTTATGAGAACTGTATTCCATACAATATAATTTATTTTTTTCGTTTTTTAACGTACCACACATCTCGGCAACCAGAAGTCCAAATGATACACTGTCAAGCGAGCGAATATGAATAAATAACCGTTTACCTATCTTTGTTTAGTTATTAACTTTCTGTTAAATTTATTTAATTATTTATTTATTAACTGTTTGCTAATTTATTTAATTATTTATTAACTTTTTGTTAATTTTATTTGTTAACTTTCTGTTAATTTTATTTAATTATTTATTAACTTTTTGTTAATTTTATTTGTTAACTTTCTGTTAATTTTATTTAATTATTTATTAACAGAAAGTTATTAAATAATTAAATAAAATTAACAAACAGTTTAAATAATCTATAATATAGATCTCACCTGTCTGTTTAAATGTATGCATGTATGTTTGTATGTATGTCTGCCTAAAACTTTCGACAGAGGCACCATATTTTCACGAGATCAGTATCGTTTTGAAACTCGACCCTTCAGATGACAAATATCGAAAAATTAGCTAAAAACATTAAGCCCTTCACCCTCAACTGGGCACTTTACTACAGGGAGGGGTTGCTTTTTTCACCGATATTTTCGAAAGTCATCCCCTCTTTTTGATTGACTAGCCATAATTTAAACATTCGTCACTTCCGGTTTGATGATGGGCGTAACAGCAAAGACGTCACGTTTTTTTTTTCATATTCTTTTCCTCCTTTGCGGTACGGGTTCGGGCCTGCCTGCCTACTACAACATTTTTTTTTTCAACACACACCTCCAAACACCTGGGCAACGCCGGGCACCCAGGCTAGTTATTAAATAAAAAAAAAGAAAGATCGGAAACGCGTAATAAAAAAGAGTACAGGGGAGATATAGGCGTGACAGAAAAAAAAAAAAAAAAGCAAAGGAACTGATTTGTCTTCTCACCGCTTCCGGTAGCAGCCACGCCGGAAATTAGGAAGTACGTTAGCTGACTATAACTGATATTTAAACTAGTAAGTTACAAAGTGTCGCTGTTGCTACAGAAGTCAGTGTACGCTACGTATTTTGAATACATCCAGTCGTCGCTCTCGGATGTTAGAAAAGGTCAGAAAGGGAAGAATCATCAGATAGTGAGCAGCCACCACTGATGCTAGCAACGAAGCAACACAAAAGGTCTTGCATACTATTTGTCATGGCATTTGTCATGCAATCCAGGGTGGAACGATACAGTTGTCGCCCTTCAGAAAAGAAAACAATGCTATAGCTTTATTCTAAAACTTTTATTGAAAAAAACCAATTCCGATAACTTATGTAGTAGAGCTGACATCGAATACTTGGCAGATGCTGGCGATCAGGCTGGCTTCGGTATTGTGGGAGATCATGTTGGTGATATTCTCCATGTATGACTAAACAAAATGGTTCAGCAGATTTAGGTCGAGGGAGGAGGAGACCAGTGAGAGAAGGGTACCAAGTTATAGCACTCCTTCTGAAGCCAAGCCCTGGTCTCTTTAGACTTGTGGACCGGCGCTGAGTCCTGATGCCAGCGGCCACCTGATTGCACCAGGGGATCACCACACTCTTCAGCACATCCAGGTAAACTTTCGTGTTGACTTTCAAGCTGACTTCGAAGATGTGAGGTGGCATGATGTGGTCCTCAATTGAAACCACACGACAGACCATAACCGTGACCGGAAACTTTGTTTTCATCATCCTGGGCACGTCCCTGTTATTCGTAGCAATCCAGCAATGCATTTTGAGGGTGCTGGCAATGGTCCTGTTGTTACAACTTGGATTGATAGAGAACACGTTGTACAGTCGTGCATCTCTGATCTTGCTCGTTGAATATTGTGTCACTTTCAAACATGATAAAAGACACCTATTACTTCTGGGATTTGTACAAACTAGTAGTTGATCGACAACAACAAAAAAAAAGGAAAAAGAAAACTGGTTTTCATCAAATGGAAATGGAATCATGCCATCTTTTCTATGGCGATAATTTTATCGTTCTACTACATGCATTTATTCATCAAAATGAGACGTTTATAGTCACCGATGAGAGAGGGAAGTGCATTCTCTATTAGTTAGTATAAGTCAAGGGAAATAACTTTGATATGATGTAAGGGAGATCACTCTAAATAATTTCTAAGACAACAACAATAAGCAAACAAAGAAATAATATCGTTTTTCTCTTTTTTCGATTTTAAATAATAATAATAATAATAATAATAATAATAATAATAATAATAATTTCCAGTGAAGATCACTGGCCACTGCCAACAAGAAATCAATGGCAAGCAGCTGTTGCGATAATGCAAATTTATTTGCAAATGTTATTAAAAGAGGTGGAGAGTACTGGAAATCTGGGGAGACTTGTTGTCACTCAGCTTCCAGGGAACACCACAGGCTGTTTTCAATCAGATCTTTGATGAAAGCATGCAATACTAAGATGCTTTATTTACTTTACTATATATGTGTACGACATGAACCCTAATCCTAACTCATCAGAAATTATTTAATCAAAGTGAAAAACATTTACTGTAACCGCATGTAAGGATAGCGTTTGATGTGAATTTTGATTCGTTTCTTGATTATGCCAAAAGACTTTAATTCACTCTGAAATTACCATTTCCGGTTTGTTTTTCATTTTTATTCATTTTTATAAACATTTTACAAATATTTTTTTTTTTTTTTCATTTTATAACCACCGTCATACAATGCAGTTTCATACAATGCTAAAACCAGCAAATTTTTAGCTTTGCTATGTGCATAAATTTGCTAACATATTTCTTTCCGATGATGAGAAGAATTTATCATTCTTTGAAACTCCGTGGAATAAGGATTAATTATCTTTGTTTGAGGTATTCTGTTGAAAAATAAAATTTTACATATAAATTTTAATTAACGGTTTTCATTTATGCTCTACTTCCTATTGTCGTTGTATTGAGCTTTTTTATTTGGTTGCGATTAATATACAAATATTTATATTTATATTAGATTGAAGTTTATATTTGCTTTTGTCTAGTAAACTTTTCTGATAAACAGCTTGATTTGTATATATATATATATATATATATATATATATATATATATATATATATATATATATATGTTTCGTGGTGCGGGTTCAAATCGTTCGGCTGGTGTTAATCGTGACACCCTGCACTGAAGAATCCCGAAAGGATGAAACACTAGTGTCTGTAGGTATTTAATTATCATAGCAAAAAAAATAATTATGACAGCCCCCTTAAGAAATTCATTTCTTATCGTTGAGCACTTTCAGTTGAATTAAAGTCGGTCAATTTAGCTCTTATACATAGATCATCGTATAACGATTAGATCACTCACTGACTGACGTAAATGAACATTTAAAAAGTTAAAATGTTTAAATTCAACGCTATTTCACGTGGTTAATGGTAGCCGAATGGATATGGTCTCCGCTAATCGAGCCAGAGATGTCTCGTGGTGCAGGGTTCGAATCGTTTGGCTGGTGTTAATCGTGACACCCTGAATTGAAGAATCCTGAAAGGATGAAACACTAGTGTCTGTAGGTATTTAATTAATATAGCAAAATATATATATATATATATATATATATATATATATATATATATATATATATATACACAAGGAGCTTGCAATAAGTAATGCCCCTGACCCACTTTCAGATCTAGCTGAAATTTTGCATGTGCAATGATTTTTATCTCTACGGGTTATGTGGCAGATTACAGCTCTGACTAATTGTGGTTTCTGTTTTACAGGTGTTTGAACTGAGTCAGGTGTGAAATGGAACCTGTTGAATGTCGAGCAGTGATCCGGTTTTTGTATTTGAAAGGACGCACACCACAGGAGACTTTTGATGAAATGAAAGAAACTTATGGTGATAATGCCCCATCATATGACCTTGTAAAACGCTGGCATCGTGAATTAAACATGGCAGGAAGTCTGTGGAAACAGCTCCCAGACCTTTTGCCATTCATGAGGCATCTGTCCGTCAACTTGAGACTGCCATTTTGGAAGATCGGCACATTACTATTCACCAAATAGCCCAAGATGTCAAGATTAGTACAGGATCTGTGGAAACTATCATTCATGACCATTTACATATGCATAAGGGTCTGCTAGATGCATTTCCAGGTTGCTCACACCATTCCAGAAGCAAGAACGCGTTGCGTGCTTGAGGATGAATTTGGAGATGTGTCAAGAAGATAAGTCAAAGTTTTTCAAAAGACTAATTACACAGGATGAAATCTGGGTCCATCACTATGATTCAGAGACCAAAGCCCAGTCAATACAGTGGAAGCACTTGGACTCACCACCTCCAAAGAAGGCAAGGATGCAGCCCTCCGCTGGCAAGGTCATGCTCACAGTCTTCTGGGATCAGGACGGAGTAGTGATGACAGATTTCCTGGCAAAGGGTACCACAATTACAGGAACCTATTATGCTTCACTTTTGAGGAAATTGAGGGAAGATATCAAAATCAAGAGGTGGGGCAAGATCAGCAAAGATACCCTCCTCCTGCAGGACAACACTCCGGTCCACAACATGCATGTCGCCAGATCAGAAGCACGGGCATGTGGTTATGAAATCCTTCCCCATCCTCTCTACTCTCCTGACCTTGCACCCTCTGACTTTCACCTCTTCCCAGCCATGAAGTTGTCTTTGAAAGGGCAGCGTTTCCCAGATGATGCAGCCTTGATTTCTGAAGTCACGTCGTGGTTGGAGGACCAACCTGGGGTGTTCTACAAAAACGGTCTCCAGATCTTCATCAAACGATAAGAGAAATGCATAACTCTGAGTGGTTCCTATGTACAGAAATGCTAATAACTGTGCCAAGTTTCGTTGCTCTACTGCCATGGGAAGTGGGTCAGGAGCTTTACTTATTGCACACCTCTCGTATATTATACCGTAAAATTAAAATGAAAAATGAGGAATAAAAGTTTTAATTTTATTATACCATTTTTTTTTACATCGGCATCACCACTTATCAAGGCCCAGAGACCACTTGAGGATAAAGGTTAAGAGTGTGCAGTAGTCAATTGGACAATATAGTAATCGTTAGTAATGGAAATTTGGTAAATTTTTTAACTTAAGTGGAACGGTTCATCAAGAACTTGTTTACGTTGGACTTGAAGACAACCATATTGTAGTCAGCTGGAAAGCAGGAAAACGGAAGACAAATCCACAGGCGTGCAGTTCTAAAAAAGAAGCTTTGTTCATGGAATCTACGTTTAGGTTTAGGCACAGATAAAGAGTGGGTGGAATTATTGATAGTGTTTTCAGCTAGACGAGTGTTTCTTGTGAAAGTTTGGCGAGGGGAGACCATAGATTGAAGGTCAGTCGAGCACTTGCCATGAAAATAACGATAAAGCAGAGACAAACTCGCAACATCTCTTCTGTGAGATAAAGGTTGCAGGGAAGAGAAAAGGACATTTCCTACGACGCTATGAAGTCTATTTTGAACTCTATCAAGGCAGGACAAGTCCTTTCTAGCAGCTCCTGCCAAGATGTGGCAGCAGTACTCGATCCTTGGACGAAGTTGGTTCTTATATAGATAGAGAATGTTTTCCCCGAATAGTTCAATCTATCAGCACCTCATAGCACACCACACCCCTAAAAATGAGTTTAGAGACATATTAATAAATAACACGGCCATTTTAACTGTCTCATATTGCGAGGTGCGCCTCCAGATCTTTGAGGCACTGTTAATTCACATTAATAAACCAACAATTAACCAGACTCAAAACGAAACGGAGGGCACGCTCAAGTGCTTTTGAGTATTTTAATGAATTTAAGCGATTTTAATCGTCTTTTTAATCATCTTTTAATCGTCTTTTCATTTCATTTCGCTATTTTCATTTTTAAATTTCATTTTTTATTTTTTTACTACTCGCCTGAGGATGACCAATGGAGGTCGAAAACGTTCGCGATTATGGAAAATTTCTTTTTTCACTCGAAAAAAAAACGTTCGGAAAATGGTCTGACAAAGAGAAAAGGAGGATTACAAGAAAAACAAGCAAAAGTTGTCTGTGCTATTTAATGAAACGTGCATAAAAAAAAAATGCTGCATAAATATACTAATATATATATATTGAGGGCGGCTAGTCTTCCTGGAGGATTAAAACAAGACCTTCCAAAGGGCGAATGAACCCTTTTTCTGGATCAACGGCCAACTAGCACCGTGTATATGTGTGTGTGTGTGTGTGTGTGTGTGTGTGTATATGTGTATTGGGGTGGAGAGGGCTCCCGTAAGCCGTGGTGAAGGCAACCTTTCTAGGAGAAGCAAATCTCTGATTTAAAAAACCATAAAGCGGAAGACCAGTACCCCCATTAAGCTGGTCTGCAGTTTAATTTGTTGCTGGCTATCTTGCTCTTGCTTGTTGCTGGATCTCATCATTTTGAACCGAGAGAGAGACTTAGCTGTCATACAAAGCTAAGACTCTGTAACATCATCTGTGTATAGATACTCCCTCAGGCATTTGGGCTTATGGACTTTAAGTGTCTGAGGAAGTGGCACTCGTCTGACAAGATGTTGCAATCATCATATATATATATATATATATATATATATATATATATAATTCTTTAAGAGGAAACTTATTGGGATAATACAAAGCTCAACAAAATGTTTTAGAGCTTATTTCGCTCCTAATATAACTATCACTAGACACTGTATCCCTGTTCTGTTACCTAGCATCTTTCTACTCTTCGGAGGAGCCATTGGGCTGTGATCAAAGTGTAGTATCTGTTCCGGCAGATACTGCACTTAAGATAATTTGTACCAGTCAATGGAGGGGAAACCCTCTATACTGGGACAATTATTATTTTTGGTAACCAGAGTGACCCCTTTTAGGGGAGCTGGTTTTTACCTCACATTAAAAACGGCCTTGTGCCTAATTTGCTCAGTGGGGGAGCAAATAAATACCATCTGTTCTTCAGATGTTGCCCTTCAATTACTTGTTCTCTCTCAGTGGAGGAGAAATCCTTCACGACTGAGACAATTTTAATTTTTGTTCCTTTTCTCCACCTTGATGTCTAACTCTATCCCGTGGGGGGGGGGGCACTGTAAATAGGTACTCTTATTAGGAGAAGCATTAGGCTTCGAAATACCATGGCATAAACAGTTCCCACTTACCAAACATCTCAAATTGATGTATACCCTTATTAAATAAATGAATAAATCTCTCTATATATAACTATATTGTTTTTATACCTTAATTTATTGTTTATTGACTCACACACACACACACACACACACACACACACACACACACACACACACACACACACACACACACATACACATATGCGTATACATTTTATATATACATTATATATGCATTTTTAAGTATATGCATGCACATTATCTATAATATAAAGCTGTGTGTGTGTGTGTGTGTGTGGTCACGATTAGGCTCCTATATGGTTGACTATCTATATATCTATAAAAGTGAACGTGTCTGTGTGTCTGTGTGTCTGTCTGTCTGTGTACATTTCCCTACGCAATAACTCTGTCAATTTTTAGTCTATAGACTCGAAATTTGAAATACCGGGTACTGAGATTTGGGAAAATCGATGTGACGGGTGTCAGCCAGAAATTTGGCTGTTAAGGGGTCAAATTTCAACGATTTGACCTTTAAGGACTCTAGCAAACTCCTCCGACAATTTTGGGTCTAGACACTTGAAATTTTAGATATAGGTTCCTTGAACCTGGATCTAACTTAATAAAGTGATTTGAGCCCGAAACTATAAATTTTAAGGGGTCATAATAGGGGTCAAAGTTAAAAAGAATTGACCGCTATTTTTTTTTGCTCAACATACACCTCCAAACACCCGGGCAACGCCGGGATAAAATGCTAGTTTAAAAAAAAAAACTGATTACATATAATGATAGAAGATGTATCGAGACACAGAAATGTGTATGTTTGATCTGGCAGAACGGTTGTTCATTAAAATTGTGGGGTTTGCATTCGCGCCTGGTCCACAAAGTATGGAAATAAAAAATTTGAAAATTAAAAAAAACGTTTACATGTGCTTTTGATATAGATGTACATAAGAATACTTTGATAAGTAGGTTTTAACTTAAATAGGGATGGTATAATGAAATTGTGGGGTCTGCGTTTGCGCCTGGCCTCCATAGAATGGAAATAGGCACAAACTTTAATAAAGACTTTTCATATCTATCTGCGTAAGTATACTTTGATAATTATGTTTCAGTTTGAAGAAATATGGTATAATAAAATTGTGGAGTGTTCGTTCGCACCTGACCTCCATAGAATGGAAATATGTCACAAAGTTTAACAAGGTTTTTTTAATATAGATCCACAGAATATTGTGATATGTGTTTCAGTGTGAACAGGTATGGTATAATAAATTATGGGGTTTATATATTTTATTTTTACTTTCATCATATTTTGCTTTGGTTTTGATACCCCCGAATTCAACCCAAATTTACAACCCTTCCTTTTCATAACCGATCATACTTTCATAAATTAGAGTCCATTTTCTGTAGGCTGTTTTTGAACCCAGAGTCCATTTTCTGTAGGCTGTTTTTGAACCCGGGTACTTTTGCTAGTATATATATATATATATATAATATATATATATATATATATATATATATATATATATATATATATATATATATATATATATAATGTATATATAAAATGTATGCGCATATATATATATATATATATATATATACACACATAAATATATATATATATATATATATATATATATAATGTATATATAAAATGTATGCGCATATATATATATATATATATACACACATAAATATATATATATATATATATATATATATATATATATATATATATATATAAAATATTGGTTTTATTTTTATTAAAAGGATAAAATAGCACAAATATTGGCTTTATATTAAACAAGTCTTTGCGGTTGTTTACCTTATAAAAACGTTGTGTGAAACTGTTAAGGTCACGCCACTCGACACACGCATGCTCTGCCGTATAAACAGATGCAGCAACATTTCGCCAATAACATGATTCGCAAGAATAACTTACACGTCTGTTTTGATAGACGAACCTCTTACTAACTTTAGATATATCGACGATGCTGGAAGTTTACGCTGTCAAATTTGGCCGGTGAAGAAAAGGGGGGGGGGGAAGGAATATGTCGGATAAATTTCAAAGTATTTTTCACTCTTCACAGAAAGAAAGCATGAAAAGTAATTGGATCGACTGACCCTTATATAAACAGACAATATCCCCAATAAGCGTTTAATAAAAGAAACATATTTCATCAAACATTCACGAGATATTCAATTATTGTACTTCGTCCAGATAGCTATTAGGCTAACAAATCGATGCTTGATTCGGGCTAGCCTATTTTTTCATTTTTCATTACACATCTATCGAATCATTCTCATATCATTTCTCTTCATGCAACGCATGTCCTCAATCTTCACTGGTTTCACTTCTATCACACTGTATACACAATTCCTGCATACGACAAAATCATGTTCCCATCAGATCACCAAAGTTAAGCAACATTGAGCCTGGTAAGTACTAAAATGTGTGACCATTTAGGAATTCCAGGGGCTGTTTGTGCTCTCTGCTTATCTCGGCATTGTTTCCGGCCAGTTTTGGTCCTCTCCTTGCCACTGGACCCAAGCAGTGCTGATTCAGGAGAGGTGTGGTTGTGGATTGTGAAGGGGGGGGGGATGAGTATGGCGATTAAATAATGAGACAAGCGCATTTTATTTCTTAAACGTCACAAATGTAGATAATATTTTGAAATCTGCCAAATTGAATAACTAGAGATGAATCCTTTGCAATAAAAAAGGAAAATTAAAAAATATATTTTTTTAGATGAGGATTGATAATTTGGATGTTTTGGACTACTGTTCTCACAACGTTTCCGCCAATGTAACCTCCGATCTCTTCAAGTGAATTTAACTTAGTAATTTAAATGCAAGAATGAAGGTTAATAAGTGCTAGGTATCCGTTAGTTCTCACATTCTGACAAATGTGGAAGAATTGCTGCTTTCTGGGTCGGAATCATCTATCCATCTTACATTTATTGTTTACAAGTTTTTGACCTTGAAGTAGTATTTTTTTCTTGGGGGGATCATTGCTTATCAAGACTCAGAGGCTACTCAAGGATAAAGGTTAATGTTACGTAGATGCTGAGACAAAATGATCAGTAATGGTGGAACCTGAGTAGGGCTTGATTATTTAAGAGGACGGCTAAACCAGAACTTGTTTACATTAGATTCGAAAACGACCAATCTTATAGTCAGCTTGGAAGTAGCCCCACAGTATCGTGTTCACAGATGAACAATTCTAGGAAAGAAACTTTGTTCATGGAATCTTCATTTCAGGCATAGATAGGCATTTTCATTTCAGGCATAGATAGAGTAAGGGAAATGGTTTGCAGTTTTTTTAGCCAGACTAGTATTTGTTTTTTTTTCTCCTTACATCCAGTGGCTTCATGTCTTGTCTAGAGTGATTTGCATAAAAGCAAAAAAACAAGAACAAACAAACAAACAAAAAAAAAACCAGAGAGCAGGGGAAGAAGTATGAAAAGAGGGAGAGAAGCTAATATATATATATATATATATATATATATATATATATATATATATATATATATATTTATATCTATATATCTATAAAAGTGAAAGTGTGTGTCTGTGTATGTCCGTGTATGTCCGTGCGTGTACATTTCCCTACGCAATAACTCTGTCAATTTTAAGTCTAAAGGCTCGAAATTTGATATACAGGGTACTGAGATTTGGGAAAATCGATGTGATCAGTTTTTGGCCAGAAATTTGGCGATTAAGGGGTCAAAGTTCAACGATTTGACCTTTGAGAACGCTACCAAACTCCTCCGATAATTTTTAGTCTAAACACTTGAAATTTTAGATATAGGTTCCTTGGACATGGATCTAACTTAATAACTTGATTTAAGCCCAAAACAATAAATTTTAAGGGGTGATAATAGGAGTCAAAGTTAAAAAAATTTACCCTTTTTTTTTTTTTGCTCAGAATACACCTCCAAACACCTGGGAAACGCCGGGCACCCATGCTAGTATGTACATAAAAATGGAACAGCCCGATTTTAACTAAAGTTACCACATTCACACAGTCTAACATCACAAGTGCATTTGCGAAATATTATCACCACACAAACAAATGCATCTGGTGTAAAAAATCAACCATAGGTTCTTTGATATGACAGAAGCGCATTCGAAATGAATGTTTCTGTTTAGATCACAATTGAACCATGAGGCCGATTTGATTTCATCGATTTTGATAATAAAAATATGGGAGTGTGAAACATTCATTGATCATCATTCAATTCCAGGCAACGTCGGGTCTCCCAGCTAGTCTAATTATTACTTCTTAAGTTTCTAACAACCGAAATTTGTAACGCACACGGACAGATACATCGAATTAACATTCTGCTTAGATTATTCTACATTATTGGTGGTGCCTCTTTTGCACGGCTTCCACAGAGAGACTGATTTGAAAACGTTTGTTTCTCTCGAAAACCCGACGTTATTCATCATCGTTCAACTCTGCTCTCTGCCTCAACTTTACATCACCCATTTTTCATTCAACGCTGGGAACGATTCTGTTTTACAGGTTTGGGTCACCATACATCCAATGTGATGACATGAACTAAGTGTGACCCTTGTCAAAATCAATACTAGCTTATTTCAAGCGGTAAATATGAAAGTGGACTGTACGTACGACGGGAGGTTAAATTAATGATATTATGTTATGGCCTTAATATTGTATTTGAATATGTATTAATGGTTGGATGCAGTTTTAATGAATATCAGGCGTAATTTATCATTGCATTTGGTATAAGGTTTGTTGCAAAATTTTTCCCACTCTTTATCTGTGCCAAAACCAAAACGTAGATTCCATAAACAAAGCTTCATTCTCAGAAGTGCACGCCTGTGGAACTCTCTTCTGTTTGCCTGTTTTCCACCTGACTACAACTTGGATGTCTTCAAGTCCAACATAAACAAATTCTTGATGAACCGCCCCCTTAAGTAAGACACTTTATCAAATCTCCAATACTAACGATTACTACGATACTATCCCATTCATTACTGTACACACAATAACCCTTATCCCCAAGTGGCTTCTGGGCCTTGATAAGTGGTGATCTCCATGTAAAGAAAAAAAAAAAAAAAGTCGGGAAATTATTATTCATGACTCCAAAAGGATTAATGTTTATTCATCATAGAATATTGACAAAATGTGTTAGTTTAAATGAATCTATATATAAAAGAGAAATGTAGTTTGCTTGAATCATTGCTGGTAAACAGGTATGTGGCGGGGGGGCACCCGGCATTGCTTGGTCGTAAAAAATACGCTTGAATGTATTTTAATTTATTACCATTTCGTATATACTAGAGGGGGTACCCAGCATTGCCTGGAGGTGGTGTAGTAAGAAACCCCGGGGAGGTGTAAAAAAGTGGCTGTAGGGGGAAAAAAACAAAACAACAGTAGGCAATTTGATAGAGGTGTTAAAAAAAAAGTGGTTGTAGGCTCGAACTCGTAAGGCAAAGGAGAAAAAGAAGGTTAAAAAAAAAGTGATGTCTTAGCATTGAAATTAAACATAGTCAATCCAACCGAGACAATAACTTTGCGAAAACCGACCCCTCCTTGTAGAAAAGTGCTCAGTTGAGAGTGAAGGAATTAATATTTTTTACCAATTTTTCGATATTTGTCGTCAGAGATGCTGAGCTTCAATCTTGTCAGGATTTGTCACGTCTGTCGAAATATACATACATACATACATACATTCACACAAACCGACAACTGAGATTTATATTATAGGTGGTAGCAATGCAGAAAAACCGGAATGATGACTGGAAGTATCGACAAAAAAAACAAAAGACATTATTTGGGTTAGTAATTTTCACAAAATCTATTTATTTCTCAAAAGATCTTTCACATTTCAAATCAATAAAAATAAAACTTACTGATAAATATTAATAAAATATCCAGCATACTGTAATATCTTTGGTAATTTCAGAAGGGACCCTCCCATTCTTTCTTGGACTCTCTCTAAGAGGAAAATACTGGTAGATGATAACTACGCCTTGCATGGGTGAACAGTGGCCTTGTAGAGATACAAGATACTCTCAGATTTGAATAATTTTCTAGCACATTAAAGGGAATCCAACAGCTGTTTGACTCTCTTAATCTTGATTTAGACTAGTTTATATAACCATTTCGGATGCCCATGCATTTATCTATAAATTCCTGGAATTTTGCCTTCGTTATTGTTGTAGCCCAGTTAAAGGGGTCACAATTATAAGGTGAAAGATTCTTGGGGGTTCACTGTGAGCGGTTA
The DNA here is from genome assembly GCF_053919585.1 of Euprymna scolopes. Lineage (NCBI taxonomy): Eukaryota > Metazoa > Mollusca > Cephalopoda > Sepiida > Sepiolidae > Euprymna > Euprymna scolopes. The sequence continues at coordinate 4,996,962 of NC_136492.1, read as the reverse complement.
AGCTATGAGTGTTCCCTCTGCTTGAAGGTAGAAATGTCTAGCATTATATAAGCCAGACGAATCCATATTGTCCAGGGATATAGGGGTGTTAACTACCCCAGAACAGTTATCTATGTAGCCACGTCATTAGGACGTTTATCAAGCAACAGTTGTATTTTGTCTGTAGATGACCATTGCAAATGTTCTTGTGTCAAATCACCAGATGTTTTTTGTGAACCAATCCTGTTGATCAATTACGTTTTTTTTTTCTTCCGGCCAGGTGTGTGTGTGTGTGTGTGTGTGTGTGTGTGTGTGCGTCAAATAGGTTTTATTCCTGTCCGGTGGTATTTTCAGTAAATCAGACCTGACATTCAACACTATTTCTGGCACTGACTTCAATAAATACCTACAACACCTGTGACGTCATTTTTAATGTTGTTTTTGTCATTGTCATCGCTGGTGTCGCTTAGAATTGCCCACTCAGATGTAATTTTTAAATTAGAGACAAACGCAGACACCATGAATAATTTAGGAGTTGATGCGATGGAATAAAAACGACAGCCTCTTTTTACTAAGAAAAGATTTCTATGGTTACACAAGATATATCTGGATGCAGATTTTAGCAATCGTTAAATAGTTGGAGCAACATCTGTCTAAAGAAAGTGTATGTATGTGTGTGATATATATATATATATATATAAAGAAAGAGCAAGAAGGAAAGAGAGGGATAGAGAAAAAGAGAAAGAACGAGTAAGAAAGATAAATAGAGGGTAAGAAAGATTTGGATGAATTTTTTTGAAATCGTTAAATAGTGGTCTAGAGAAGTATGTGTGTGTGTGTGTGTGTGTGTGCGAGAGAGAGGTATGAAGAAAGAGTGAGTGAGTGAGAGATAAAGAGAAAGAGAGAGAAGGAGAGAGAGAAAAGGATAGATAATAAAGAGAGAGAGAGAGAGAGAGAGAGAGAGAGAGAGAGAGAGAGAGAGAGAGAGAGAGAGAAAGTAAAATAGATAAATAGAGAGAGAAAAAAGTGAGTAAGAGAAAGAAAGTGAGTGAGAGAGCAAGGGAGAGAGAAAGTGAGAAAAAGAGAAAGAGTGAACGAGAAAGAGAGAGGGAGATAGATAGATACGAGGGGAGGATTTCATAACCAAACGCCTGTGCTTCTGATCTGGCGACATGCGAGTTGTGGACTGAAGCGTTGTCCTGCAGGAGGAGGATAGCTTTGCTGATCTTGCCCCGCCTCTTGAATTTGATAGCTTCCCTTAATTTCTTCAAAAGTGAAGCATAATAGCCTAGGCTCCTGTAATTGTGGTACCCTTTGCCAGGAAATCTGTCATCACTACTCCGTCCTGGTCCCAGAAGACTGTGAGCATAACCTTGCCAGCAGAGGGCTGCACCCTTGCCTTCTTTGGAGGTGGTAAGTCCAAGTGCTTCCAAATCATTGAACATGCAAAATTTCAGCTAGATTAGACAACTGGAAGTGGGCCAGGGGCATTACTTATTGCACGCCCCTCGTAGATAGATAGATAGATAGATAGATTAAGCAAGAGAGAGAGAGAGAGAGAGAGAGAGAGAGAGAGAGAGAGAGAGAGAGAGAATGAATTTTTGAGATGAGGATTGGTTATTCATATTATTTGGAATCTTCATCTCCTGAAGGTTGATGGTTCAATCCTCAGTGTGGGCGACCGAAAAATATAACTGCGAATTATTTATGGCATCTATTATGTTATGACTGACGGACCGAGAGCACACTACCCTTGTGAGTTCCAGAGTTCGACAAGATACACCTGAAGAAGGAGGTTACATCGACCGAAACGTTGTGAAAACGACACTCAAGATGAGAACAGTAGACCGAAAATTCCAAATAACATCAATTCCAACACTTACGATTGGTTATTTATTTTTTTCTCATTGCAGCAAAATAAGATCGAAAAATCTGAAACCTAGTTCTCCTTAAGGGCGCAACTCTGGCTGATACAAAAATAGCTGTGCACAGACACGACAACATTCCTTGATAGATGTGCCTCAACAAACATTGACGTTCATACATTTAGATGGAAAAAGATCAATTATACGTTTTTTTTTACATATACATTTTATATTCACATGTACATGTTTCGTCTTATAAAGACTCATCAGTATGGTTTTATACACCACTTATCTCTACTATTATGTAAAAAAGAACTGTGTGTGTATGTGTGTGTGTGTGTGTGTGTGCGTGTGAGAGAGAGAGAGAGAAAGAGAGAGAGAGAGAGACTCGAAAATAGCTTAGCTGATTTTTATGAAATTTCACAAAAGTACTTTATGTGTCTGGCAGTGTTCTTAGATAGGTATTTGTATCCGAATGTCTTCGATAAGTATCGATAATCGATAATTGAAATAATCCAATGAAAAAAAAGAAACAAAGTTAACATTTTACACAGCTTACCATCACAAGTGCATTTGAGAAGATTAATTGCCACACAAACCAACAGACCCGACATACAAAATTAATAGTAGGTTCTTTGATATGACAGGGTTGCGTTCAAAATGAAAGTTTCTGTTCAGAGCACAATTGAAGCATAATACTTTACTTTTGCATTTAAAACTTTAATTCAAGCCATAATATATAAAAAAATAATCTTATAAAATAAACAGTAGATTCTCTACAGTGCAATGTAGACTATAATGTATTGCGGACTAAGTCACTGCTAGAGGCATGTGAAACTTCCTCCCGGTGCACCACGATGGGTCCCCAACTAGAGCAGGCAATCAATCGACTTGATCCCTGCTAGTTCTTTGATATGTCTTAATGTGTCTGTGTGCATTTAAAGACAGTGACTTTCTTTTTTCAGCAATGCTATCTAATTCACTGATGTGTTCGTAAGCACCATGAACACTTATGTAAATTAGATAGCGAAAGAGGGACGCATACATGGATGAAAAACAAATTGAATTTAAATCTTTTATCTTGTCTCTCTTTCAAGTTATGGTGAGAGGGGAGAAACGCATAGGACCACTTGGTAATATGACGCTCAAAGGTTTGGGTAGCTATCCTGCACGACAGTGTTCTGCCGTGCAACATAGCAATCACTCCGCGAGCGGAAACATACAAAAAAAAAACAACAAAAAAACAAAAAACAATCCCAAAACTGTGATTATGTAACTGTTACAATATTTTGACGACTTTTGCATATCTTTTATTTATTTTATTGATTTATTTAGCTTTTATTTAGCTTCTATTGCTTGCAAAGTATGCCAGATGCATGAGATCATGGCGCATAAACGTCCTAGTCCTAGCCTTCGTTCACCTTTCTCTCAAACTGAAGGCTAGCATAGCAAACTTGCTTTTGTCGAAAATACAGTAAATCCTTTTCAATCTATCCGCTACCAGATTTCAATTCTAGTTCACCATTTCTAGTCCCTTCCATCCTAACACTAACACTAACCTTAACTCCTTCCATCCTGGTCTTTTTCTAAACATACCAATATTTATGTTGCCTTTTGTTTTGTGTACTCCTTTCAAGGAGGACTCCTTGAACGTCTTCATCAAGGGAGTATATGACAAGCATGCACAAAAGCATCTGAGAACGGTGTGTGTGTGTGTGTGTGTGTGTGTGTGTGTGTGTGTGTGTGTGTGTGTGTGTGTGTGTGCTCTAACTGGACACCCCATGGGATACAAGAATGAACTCGCCCATGCGCAATATAAGAAGAATTCTTGAGTCAATAAGCAGTGGCGTTGTAGATTGGTCATAGCACGTGCCGCAAATTGCATTATGGGGAATTATTACGATTGATTGAATTACGAGGAGTTGGTGTGTTAAATTGCGCTGAGAGGAGTGTGTATCAATCACGTTATGAGAAGTTTGTGCATAAATTGAGTTACAAAGAGTTTGTGTGTCGAGGATAAGGGTTAATGAGTGCACGGTTGTGACTGAGGCACCAGCAGAGTGATCACTAGTGGTAAAAATTGGGTAGAATTCGATTAAGGGGATGGCTCCACAAAAATTTGTTTACATGGACTTGAAGACGACCATGTTGTAGTCAGCTGGAAAGCAGACCCGTTCTAGGAAAGAAAGTTTGTTCATGAAATTTGAAGAACCAACTGAATTAAGTTTTGCAATAAAAAAAAAACCCTGAAGAGTTCGAATTGTAACAAGGGAGGTAATTATTTTCTGAAAACTGAGAATCTTTGGCCAATTTAGCAAACATTAATTTTCGCTAATTGTCTTCGAAAACTGTTTTCATTAATAATTAGTTTTTTACCTGATCGTTTTTTGTAATTTTTGGATACATTTATTATTGCGACACAATTTTGTAGATGCTATTGGTTTGGCTTGGAACTCAATATTTCGATTTTCAAATTTTGCTCTAATAACGAAGAAATTTCCTACCCCCTAACAACAAAAAATAAATCTTCAAAACTTAAAAACTTCACAATAAAAATGTCGGTTATAGTTAGCTGACATACTTCCTAATTTCTGGCGTGGCTGCTACCGGAAGCGGTGGGAAGACAAATCAGTTCCTTCACTTTTATTGTTCTTCAGTATTTTTATTATGAAGTGATTTATTGAAATAAAATATAAGAAAACGACATTATTTAAAAATATACAATAAAAATTAACAAAATTATAAAAAGGGTACTTGTTTAGTCAAGACATTAAAAAAATGAAAATATCGAAAAAAGGTTATATTGTACGTATCTGTTATGGAACGAAGTTCTCCGAAAAAAATTTTCACTTAATTTCATCAAGCAGTTTTTTTTTAACATCGAAAAAACAATTTGTTATGATACCAAGGAAAAGGTTCGATTTTTAGGAAGAAAAGCTAGAATTAAAGATGGGGAGGGAGTATCGGCGCTTTACATGGAGTTATCTCCCCGTTAAGTTTATAAAATTCAAACAAAATTTAAAAAAAAAACAAAAAAACAAGATGTGCGCAAGCCTTTTCTAGTCTCACACAAAAACACGCGTTCACATTTCAAGCTATATTACTTGTCATATACAGACGCGCACACAAACATATGCGCCCACGTCCACACACGTACACATATTCACGTTCGCCTACATACACTCACATTCACGTGTATATACACACACGCTAACGTACGCACATGTACACACATACACGCACGCATGGACAACGTCACTTCCCCTTTCAAAGGAAATCCACACATGCGCAAAAGACCACCGGAAACACCTATAAAAGCAAGAGCAATAAGCAGCTTCTTTCTTTTAGGACCAGCTTTTGAGCTGTATGGTCTACGGACCGACAGCCGCCGTTTTGGCAGGCGTGCGTATGCGCGTACCTCACTCCATTGGCTACTATGTGGGACAAAAGGCCAACAGACAGTACGCACACTCTTTCTCTCTCTATCTACTACTTGTGCCAGAGAACACCACCGCGTAGCTGACGGCTAACATGCCGCACAGTTTAACTGATGTCAACCCTCTATCTTTTTCTGTGTCTACACGCTGGACTATCGTTCCCATTTTCCACTACATCGCTCACTTCTTTTCCCACGTGCGAACAAACGGTAGTGACCCGAACGTGAGATGAAAACACATTTCCTTTTTCCTTCTATAATACCAATCCCGCAACAAACGATGGTTACACCCGCGCGGGCATGAACACATGTTATATCTAAAACATTCATTCTTTCAACAGTAAATAAACGACGTTTATCTTATCCATCAATTGAGTTTTTGTTTTCTTCAATTCCATTCGTTCCATTATTTTCTTTTGTGACGGGATTAGGATTTATATGTCCTAGTCCTCTCCTCTACAGATTGTTGCCTTCAACGCGCTCTCATAAAAACGTGTTTTTCTGCTGTAAAAAAAAAAAACAACAAAAAAACTGCTCGATCAAATTAAATTTAATCTTTTTTTGGAGATCTTCAGTCCAAAACAGATACGTACAATATAACCTTTTTTTTTTTTTTTTTTTTACGATATTTTCATTTTTTAATGTCTTGATTAAACTGTACAAGTACCATAAAAAGATAAAAATAAACACAGTCTTTATTTGCACTTTTAATAAAAAAATTAAAACGTTAAAGCTTTTTTTATTTGAAATTTTATAAGAAATTTATGAAATTATGAAAATAAAAATTTTTTTTTTCATTAAAAAAATAAAAGTTTTTTATTTGAATTTATATAATAAATATATGTTTATGAAAGTATAAAAATAAAATTACTGAAATCATAATAACAAAATTTCAAACATCATAAAAAAACGCACCCAATATTCTCAAAATAACTTAAAATTTTAAAACTTTTAGAAGGTTTTAAAAAGTGTTTTCAATAATTCTTTTTATTTTTTATTTTTGTTTTATAGAGCGCGAAAAGTGTTTCAATAATTCTTAGAAAAAAAAATTAATTCTTAATTAAAATGAGACTGGAAAAACTTTTCGCTAAATAATAAATAAATAAAAAGAAAAAAACAATCAGAAAAACGTAATAAAAAAGCGTGAGAGAAAAAAAGCGAAGGAACTGATCTGCTTTTACACCGCTTCCGGTAGGGCTACGCCGGGAGTTAGGAAGCACGTTAGCTGACCATAACCAACAATTCTTCACAATTTGCAATTTTAGGATGTTTAAACTTGACTTTTAACGCAGACATTTTTTTCATAAAGTAGTCGACGAGTGAAATGTTGGTAAAAAGAAAACGAAAAAGAAAAAGTTAAAAGTAAATAAACTGACATGTCGCAAAAGCAAACATTTAATATTGATGTCAACATTCTTAACATTTTGTTGAATTAGAAAAAGAAAAACAAAGTTTCGTCCATATTATGTTTGTTTGGAGTGTGGGAAAGAGAGGAAACAAATCGAGAAAGAGGGGGAGAGGGAGTGAAGTGAGAGGTGTGAAAAAGAGAGCCGGAGAGAGAGAGGGGGGGGGAGAGAGAGAGAGAGAGAGAGAGAGAGAGTGTGTGTATGTGAAAGTACAGTGAGCGAGAAAGTGAGTGATGGTGAAAGATAATAGACAGAGGGAGTGAGGGAAAGAGGAGGGGAGTGAAAATGAGTGTTTGTGAAGGAGAGGGACAGCAAGGGAAATAGAAAGAAAGCGAGCGAGCGAGCGAGCGAGAGAGAGAGAGAGAGAGAGAGAGAGAGAGAGAGAGAGAGAGAGAGAGAGAGAGAGAGCGAGAGAATGAGTGATGGAGAAAGATGATAGAGAGAGAGGGAGGGAGAGAGAATGGGAAACGGATTGAAAGTGAGAGTATTTGTGAAGGCGAGGGAGTGAAAGTGAGAGAGAGAGAGAGAGAGAGAGAGAGAGAGAGAGAGAGACAGAGAGAGAGAGAGAGAGAGAGAGATCACTTTGGGGCCAACTTTACTGTTTTCAAGTGGGCAAATTTCAAAGTTTATGTACGCATTACAAGTGCGTAATTATACGCCATCTTGAATATGAGTCACAAATTGGCAAACAATTACACGTTTTTTTCACAGACTTTTTTAAAAAAATTTATTTTGTTTACATTTATCTTTTTATTGAGAAATTGAAAGTCATTAAAACATGTCAATTTATCTTTCTACATCCCTAGGTAATCATTTCGTTTCTCGACCCTTGAAATTTCATCGGAAATACGATACGCATTCATTCGCTCAAAAAAAAAAAAAAAAAAAAAAATTGTACGTTTTTAAGATTATGACATGCTGAACGCAGTGACGTGAAAATCAATTTCTTATGATGTATGGAACACACACACACGCGCATGCGCGCGCACGCACACACACACACACACACACACACACACACACACACACACACATCATATGAACATCAGAAAAACCCTACGCAAATTAATGTACGTTTCAATCTCGTCTGGGGTTCACCAGATTAGATTGTTGAACTTCTGAAGAGTGGATCAGCATCTTCGAAACTCAAATCATACTGGAAACTACTCCAGTTAATGGTTACGTAAGCATTAAACAAAACAAAACAAAAAAAATCTTACGTTACCACTAACCCTAAGTTCGGGGGTAATTTCCAGTTTGATTTCAGTTAGCTTTTTTTCTTTTTTTTTTTTTTTTTAGATCTTTTAAACCTAGTCTAGTTGATCAAACATAAATGTAAACGTGTAAAGTAATACGCACCTGATGCGAACTTCATTTATTAAACTGAATCCACTTACCTGGAAAAAATAAAATAAATAACAATATTAATATGCGTTTTTTTTGTGTGTGTGTGTGTGTGTGTGTGTGTGTGTGTGGATTAAAAGATCGAATATAAAATGTAGAATAACGCAGGAATTTTTATGTCAAACTCGCAATTTTTTTAGGTCAAACTCGAGCATCTTTATGTCAAACTCGAAAATGTTTATGTCAAACTCGAGAATTTTTATGTCAAACTCGAGAATTTTTATGTCAAACTCGAAAATTTTTATGTCAAACTCAAGAATCTTTATGTCAAACTCGAGAAATTTTATGTCAAACTCGAGAATTTTTAGGTCAATATCATGTTTAGATATGATTTTTTGAAAAAATATATTAGGAAATATTTTTGTTAACAATTTTGAAAATAAATAAATAATTGTTATAATTTTTTTTCTATCCTTTGCAAATGTTTCAAATTTTAGTATGTTATTATGGATGATAATGCCTAGCTGCAGTGAAAATGTCAGCTTTTCACAGTTGTTATTTCTAACAAATATTAGGTTTTAAAATTTGTCGCTTAGTTATGGACGCTACTGTATATTGAATAAAAAGATCAATAATTGTGAATTAAAAATCAGTTTCAAAAGGAAAAAAACAAAGAAAATAAATCTCAAGCCTTAATTTAATATATATATATATATATATATATATATATATATATATATATATATATATATATATATATACTAGCAAAAGTACCCGTCGTTGACTGGGTTCAAAAACAGCCTACAGAAGATGGACTCTGATTTATGAAAGTATGATAAGTTATGAAAAGGAAGGGTTGTAAAGTGATAGCTTCGAATTTGGGGGTATCAAAACCAAAGCAAAATATGATGAAAGTAAAAATAAAATAGATAAACCCCATAATTTATTATACCATACCTGTTCACACTGAAACACTTATCACAATATTCTGTGGATCTATATTAAAAAACCTTGTTAAACTTTCTGACATATTTCCATTCTATGGATGTCAGGCGCGAACGAACACCCCCATAATTTTATTATGCCATATTTTTTCAAACTGAAACATAATTATCAAAGTATACTTACGCAGATAGATATGCAAAGTTTTTATTAAAGTTTGTGCCTATTTCCATTCTATGGAGGTCAGGCGCGAACGCAGACCCCCACAGTTTTATCATACCAACCCTATTTAAGTTAAAACATACTTATCAAAGTATTCTTATGTACATCTATATCAAAAACACTTGTAAACGTTTTTTTTTTAATTTTTAAATTTTTTATTTCCATACTTTGTGGACCAGGCGCCATCGCAACCCCACAATTTTAATGAACCACCGTTCTGCCGGATCAAACCTACCCATTCCTGTGTCTCGATACATCTTCTATCATTATATGTGATCAGTTTTCTATAATAGTCAACCATATAGGAGCCTATTCGTAACCACACACACACACACACACACACACACACACACACACACACACACACACACACACACACACACACACACGTTCAGCTTTATATATATATATATATATATATATATATATATATATATATATATATATATATATATATATATAAAGAATATATATATATGCACATGTATGTATATATATATATATATATATATATATATATATATATATATATATATATATATACTCGTTAGCAAAAAAAAAAAAAAATGGGCCAAACAAATTTTATACATTTTATGGCACTAAAAACAAAGAACAATTGAACAAGGAAACTTAAACGAGACTAATAACACAGAACAAGACATTTACTTTAATAAATGCTGAGTATGGAATCGCATTCCCTTTTGATAAAGTTAAAAGATCAATCCTTTTAGACATGCTCTCAACCAAAGTGGAACATTGTGAAAAGGAGATGCTATTCCATTCGCTTTGCACAGCTTCCACAGTTTGTCATTGTTCGAAAAAGTTCTTCCAGCCAATGCACGAGATATTATGAACGAAATATTCTTGATTGGGTTCAAATCGGGACTTTGGCCTGGCCAAAACATCGCATGAATTGGATTATCAGTAAACCATATTTTGTGACTTTAGCAGTGTGTACAGGGGCATTAAAAATGTTGAAAAATAATGTTCTGTGATATTTCCAGCTTCTGGATACTCGGCAACAGTCCTATTTCTAATATTCGAATGTATTCCTTTGCATTGATTGACTTCTCACATCTAATAAGTTCCCCAACTCCTGTTGCAGTGAAAGTTCCCCATACTATTATCCCTCCATTTTTGTGTTTAATTGCCGTTTTTATGCAACTTGGCGAAAATCTTTCTCCAGTTATTCGATTGCACCATTCGGGAGCATCAGGAGCATCACTAACAAGACAAAATCTAATTCATCTGACCAAAAAACATTCCTGAACCAGTCTGTATCTTTCTTGGCATAACATGAGAAAAATCTCTTTCTATCATTGATGTTCTTCTAAGATAAAAATGGCTTCCTTGCACACCTTTTAGAAGAAAATCCCATTTCTTTCATTCGTCTAAAAATTGTATATCTAGAAAGAGAATTTCCAGCCCCGGTTTTGAATTCTTTGCTATGGTCAACATAAGTTTTCTTTCGATTCTTCAAAACAGTTAATTTAAGCCTGTAGTCGCCCTTCAAAGTGGATGCTCTAGGGCGACCACATCCAGATTTCCTTTTTATGGAGCATTCGAGTTCGAACCTTCTTTTCTTAAAATATCAAAAATCTGCTTGTAAATCATTTTGGACTGCCTTAATCCTGCAACTTTCCCACTTATTATTATATGTTATAATAATAATGACTTGCAAAATAGAAATTTTCAGTTAAAATTAACAAAAATTCATGGAAAAATATTGAAAAATCGATTTCTTACTTCTTTCACTCTTGGCCCATTTTTATTTTTATTTTTTTTGCTCATGAGTGTATATATACATATATCAGTGTTTCATGGTAAACAACTGATGATCCCTTAAAAAATAAATTATTATTGGTACTATATTGAATTTGAGAGCGCAAGTTGATGCAGTGATTGCAAGTGATTGAATGACTGACTAAATAGTTTTCTAACGAATGATAAAAAATATTTTTTTTGTATAGTTTTAAAGGTTAAAAACTTCCAAGGCTATATATATAATACAGTCGTATGCTAGAATATATATATATATATATATATATATATATATATATATATATATATATATATATATATATATATATATATTAAAATAAAATACGTATGAAATATGTTTATAAGTCAATAAACATATATTTATTTGTTTAAAATTAATATTTCGGCGATATACGCCATCATCAGATCTTTATACATTTCTTTTTTTTCCTCGCCATGGTGGTAAAGGAAAGAAAAGGTTAGTATATAATCCGCGTGTTGTTCGTCTGTGGTGATATTTCCTAATGCCGGAATATTACGCTTGGCACACGTGATGTGAAAATCAGTCGTGTTTTCCGCGAAATAAGCGTTGTTTAAATTAAAAAATAAAACACCGCTTCTATCACGGAAGACGACTCTGACTTTCATATCACGTGCACCAAGCGTTAATCTTCCGGTAAATTTTTTTTTTTTTTTTACATGGGGGTCACCACTTATCAAGGACCGAAAGCCACTCGGGGATAAGGGTTATTGCGTGTACAGTAGACACCGCCAAAACTGGGGGGGGGGGGCAGGTAAGTACTTTTTGACGGACCGTCTTTTAAAAAATCTACCAAAAATCAGGTAATTATCCAATCAATACGAAATTTTCAGCGATTATTAAGAGAAGAATGAACTTTATAACAGTGTACTTATTTTTCATAAACGATATATATATATATATATATATATATATTTGCTTACAACCCCCCCCCTTGTTTTGAAGTGGGAACAAATATGCTTAAAATAATCATCTGAAACTAAACAAAACATATTCCGTTGTTGTAAGGGACAGGATTATAGATTAAAAAAAAAACACAAAAAAAACACTTGTTTACATACCTTATTTTGACGTCTGAATATCAGAACTTTGATTGTGTTTAATTATTCCGCTTTTGACTTTTGGAGTGTGAAATTCGGTGAATATGTTAAGTAAAATAATTAATTTAAGCTAAGCAAAAAAAAAAAAAAACTTTTTTTTAAATATTTATACGAAAAAAGCCATTTTAAAATCTTTGATAAATAAATTAATAAATTCTTTTTAGCGAGCCGAATAATGCATGACCATTATTAAACAGGGAATTCTTTGAAGAATTGATGCAAAAAAAAAAAAAAAATCGATAAATATTGTGCCCTTTGTGTTAAAAAATATCATCAGTTTTTCGATCCCATTTGATAACGTTTGCCGCCTTTCGACTACGGTGGACCATACGCGCTGAAATAATTTTGTTGAATCTTCATGACTGCCAAAACCGGTGCAAGCGTGAATCATCAGTACAATTTATGTTGGTCAACACTCACATAGAAACGAGATGTTTCTCTTTTCATTGCGAGACACAATTATAGATGGTAAATAAAAATTTAATGTTTTTATTATTACACGTGTTTATTTTTATTTTACCGAAACTATAGCGGAAATTTGTTCGTCCGTCTGCCATAAACGAAACTTTATAGTGAAAAATTAATTTTAAACTAGAAACAGTACTTTTTTATACCGCGAAAAATACGCACCGTAAAAAAATGATTAAACCTTAGGTGAAAGTGCAGAATAGTTGAACCCCCCCCCCCATGTTAAGAATGGCATTCTAAAAAAGTTATTATTTTAGTATGGCCCGTACACTTGCAGTGTCAAAATTACACAAAAGGAAGCTTAGAATAAATTCTTGTCAAATTGCCGATGTTGTCCAACGGAGCACTTGTTTTTCTAACGTTGATTTAAATTGGTTTTCGGGTGTCTTATGACTGAATATCACACTTAAAATTGTGAATTATGCGTGAATCTCTTGAAAAACCTGTCAGAAAGAAGCCCCCCCCCCATTTTGGGGAGCCCGAGTCCCCCACACGCGTACACATTAAAAAGCAAACTCATCAAAATAGTCACCCATCTGGTACTGGCTAGCCTCAGGGTTGCTTATGTAGCTTAGTTTAATTTTTATTCTGCTTTGAATCCCCCCCCATTTGGGGGAGCCTAACCCCCCACACACATACACATTAAAAACCAAACTCATCAAAATGGTCACCCATCTGGTACTGGCCAGCCTCGGGGTTGCTTATGTAGTCAAAAAACCCTACAGTTCTTCCTCGTTCAATGAAGGAGAAATCTTTCTAGATTGGGTCAATTTAAATTTTTATTCTGCTTTACCCCCCCCCCATTTTTGGGAGCCTAACCCCCACACATACACATTAAAAACCAAACTCATACAAATGGTCACCCATCTGGTACTGGCCAGCCTCAGCGTTAATAATACATTGAAATTTTCGTCACTGAAAACTAAGTTTTTTTTGGCCTGTTTGGTCTTCCATAGTTTGCTTTTTATTAAACACAAACGTAAATATTGTCGATCTGGACACTAGATTGATGCGAAGTAATTGGTTGCCTATATGAATAAGTGGAATTATTTGAAATCCAGGTACTTATATTATAATATTTTTGCATATATTCATAGAAAATCACCCTAAATCTTAGTTAGACTAAAAATAAACAACTTAATTCTTTCAAAAACCTTCTTTTTTTTTTTTTTTTTTAAACTATTTATATATGCTTTTTGTGCAAGACAAAAAATGTCAATTGTTAACTTTTGGGGAAATTTTAACATTTAAAATTTAATTAAAAATAGTAGAAAAAGTTTTACATTATTCAGCTTTCTATATGATAAAATTCAGGGTTTTATCTTTGTGGGAAAAAAAAGTTACTCAGAAATCATGGTTTTTAATAAATGTAATTTCGTTTTAAAAAACAACAACAACTTCATTTTTCGGCCATTTTTGGCGGTGCCTAGTGTACAGTAATCAATGAGATAGTATTGTAGTAATCATTAGTATTGGGGGTTTTGATAGAGTGCCTTACTTAAGGGGGCGGTTTGTCAGGAGTTTGTTTATGTTGGACTTGAAGACGTCCAAGTTGTAGTCAGGTGGGAAACAGGCAAGCGGCAGAGAGTTCCACTGGCGTGCAGTTCTAAGAAAGAAGATTTGCTCATGGAATATACGTTTGGATTTAGGCACAGATAAAGAGTGGGGAAAATTTCAAACGCAAATATTTTTCATCATAATTTTCCTATAAACTTGCTCGAACTTGGCATGAATCAAACTGTTTTACTCTCGCAGATTCATCTAATTTTGTGAATGAAGGCACTTGAACAAAAGCCAACAGCTCTAGAAAATTCTGCTGTTATAGGAGTAACGATGAATTTGTCGGCGAGAGATAAATCGCTTTCCTTAAATCACATTAACAGAAGAGGTCTGGAAACAGCATGTTTCCCTTCCTAGATTGACCCCGTTGACCTTGGACAGATGAAATAACTTTAAAGGCGCCAAGTCTTTAATTTGGGGTGTTACCCGTAGCAACATGTCCCTGCAAACTTAATCAAGTCCGCAATTGAACTGAATTCTATCGCAAGTGAAACTCCTTTTAACAGCGGAATTTATATTTTCCTCCCCCTTTTTTTTATATCCTCTTCTAAATTAGCGGCATAATTTCCATCTGTCGTGGACATTTTGCCGCAGGGCTGCGTAAATAACAGGGCAGGCAAATCAGAATGAAAATTAAAAATGCACGTGATCAAGATAAGTGCGTCAGGGTTGTCTTCTCTTTATGACTTCTCGTCTCTGCTGTCGATTTTGCTGGCTAATCAGTCATGGCCAAGCGGGCAAGAAAGCCGTTCTTAACATGAGGAAAGTAGGGCCTTTCACATCATCTGGGAGGACGATAATCATTAATCAGAAGGGATCAAATCTTGATTGTCACTGTCGTCCTATTTGTGGCGTAGAAACTGCAAGTATAAACAATCTTGACCATAACCGTTTTATGTTTTCCTCTTAACAGAGATAGATAGATAGATAGATAGATAGATAGAGAGACAGAGAGATATAGAGAGAGATAGAGAGAGGGAGAGAGACAGAGAGAGATAGAGGGAGAGAGATAGAGAGAGAGATAGATAGATAGATAGAGAGAGAGAGAGAGAGAGAGAGAGAGAGAACATTTTTATCAACGAGATGCCTTCAAAAAATTTCCAGACTTTTTTCATATGGACACTTTTATTGATAGTACACATATGAAACTTTAGTTCCCTTCAAAGTAATCTCCTTTGGCTGCAATGCAATTGCTGTACCGTTCCAACAACTTCTGGAAAGACCCATGGAAGTCCTCTTGTGTGAGCGTGTCAATGACCCTTGTGTCACAGCCTCTTTCATCTCCTCAATTGACTCATAACAACAGCCTCTAAAGTTGTCCTTGAGCTTAGGGAATAACCAAAAGTCGCAGGGAGCAAGGACTGGACTACAGGGAGGGTGAGAAACTGTTCCATCGAGACAAACTTTGCGCAAATCTTCCGCATTTTCAGTTCTTCGTGAATAATTGTGTGTACAGTTCCCACACTGACATCAAACTGTGCACTTATTGTTTCTATAAGCACACGACGGTCCTTGTCCATGAAATTCTTTATTTGGCCAATCAACTCTGGTGTTCTGACTTCCTTACTCCTCCCACCCATACGTCACATCATCCCTCACAGACTCTTTGCCTTCCTTGAATCTCTTATGCCTCTCAAAAACTGATGCTCGATCCATGCAAGGTAGTACAAAACCAGTCCAAAGCATTTTATACTTTTCTGTGGCATTTTTTTTTTTCCAAGTTTAAAACAGAAATTTAATTGCATATCGTTCTTCTAAAGTGTCCTCACGTCCAGATTGCATTTTTGAAATTCCCTAGCTGTGACAATCAGGCTTTAGTAGGATGTATTCCAATTCCTGCTGTAGCTGTTCATTTGAACCTGAAATCATAAAAATTGGCCAGTCAACTCATAAGAGATACAGCAATAACATACTGAATTTTCAAGAGTTTGCAACAGTTTTAAATGTCTGTACAAAAAAAAGTTTGGAAAATTATTGAAGGCACCTCATAATCCCAAGTAGTAGCACCTTAGTTTTTTTTTTTTTAAATTGTTTTATTACATTTTCACCCCAAACAAGGCACGTTGCCACTTTGATGTAGATGGCTACTATCAGGGACATAAGTTGCAGGGTTACTATGTAGGGAGTTGGGCAGCAAGATGTCTGTTCACATTACACTTGAACTTCTGCATGTCAGTACAGTTGGGGAAGCAGGAAACTGGAAGAGAATTCCAAAGTTCTGCAGTTCTGGGGAAGGAGCTATTAGAGTAAAAGGCTTTCTTACATCTAGGGATCTCAACTTCGCTGCTTGACGGGTTTGTCGGGGGTATTTTTTGTCGAGGGGATACAAGTGCTTGCAGTTCGTCAGAGCATCCACCATTAAAATACTTATAAAACAGGCAGGGGGATGCAACATTTCGTTGGTGTGACAGGGGCTGAAGTTTAGATGACAGTTCGGGACTTATTAGGTTTGTGACTCTCATTTGGACCCTGTCCAGGAGTGAGAGATTAGTAGCAGATGCACCAGCCCAAATGTGACAGCAGTACTCCATACATGGGCGAATGGTGGCTTTGTAGAGATACAGGATACTTTCAAGCGTAAGTAACTCTCTAGCGCGATAGAGAGAGCCCACTTTCTTTGCAGCAGCCTTAGCAATAATCTCGATGTATCTATTCCAACTCATGTTTCCTGTGAACGTTAAGCCAAGAAGCTTGAACGAAGTGCTCTCAGGTAAATATAGCCATAGCTATTGGTAGCTTGTAAGGTTTCATGTAATTATTAAAAAAAAAAACGAGCTTTGTCTTGGCATGTTTGAGAAGACGGTCTCATTAGAGACATGGATGATGTTCGAGAGTATTAAAAATAGAGAAAAATTAATATGACATACATACGCGTGACAAAACGAAAACATCATATTCCAAAACTCACCTTAATTTAACAAGTAGTTTTATTTTTAAAAAGAAAATCATTTTTAAGCGATTAATGGAAATTCATAGGCATCACAGCGGGTTATCTCCCTTTGTTTTTTTATATTCTTTTTCAAAATGGCGGTCTTCTTTTACTCATAAAATTTTATTTTCTTATTTAAATATAAAACTACTTAACCAATTTACACAAGTTTTAGAACATAACATTTTTGTTTTTAATATAAAGGGAATCTTGGACAAGATCTATCCCCGCCCCCCCCCCAAAACAAGAGAATCCGAAACGGTGGCCTTCAATCCAACGCTTTAACAACTGAACTTGTGCTGGAACAACTCGAGCAGTTTGTCACTGTTAGCATGCCACAATGGCGGGATGCCCAGAATGTTTCACTGCTGCCGACACCAATACGAATTCATTTGGCAAAGAAAGCAACAACAATATTTCTTTGCTTCGGCTGTTTATAATGTCCATCTGCAACGCATACACAATGGCGGATTAAGAATGAAGAGAAAACCGAAATAAATAAAATATCGACAGAGTTTCACTTTTTACTTACGTTCACCTCCAAACAAAGCATATCGCCATTTGGACGTAAGGGGCCTCTATTTGGGGCCATGCTTAGAGAATTAAAAAGATGTTGACGTTACATTTAAGCTTCTGCATATCAGTACAGTCAGGGAAGAAAGTAGCAGGAAGGGAATTCCAAAGTCGAACTGTTCAAGGAAAGAAACTATTAGAGTAGAAAACTTTCTGGCATTTAGGGACCTTAACGGTGAAGGGGTGTGATTTTGTTGCTTTCATCTTTCATCATTCTTTTGAATCTTCTGTGTAGTTGTTTCTCTTCCCATTTTTCTTTTCTCGTTTTATCCTTTTGTCTTTCTGTTTTCTGTTTTGTTGATTTTTTTTCAGTGTCTCTTGCTGCCATAATTATTCTTTTCCGTGTTTTGCATTTTGTATTTTTCCAGTTCTTTTATTCGTTCTTCTATAAACACTAGTCCTCTCCCGCCACCTTTCCGTATTATGTTATTATTATTATTATTATTATTATTATTATTATTATTATTATTGGCTCACAAGGAGCTTTTACACAGATCATCTCAACTTGAAAACAGCCTGTGGTGTTCCCTGGAAGCTGAGTGATAACAAGTCTCCCCAGGTTTCCAGTACTTTCCACCTCTTTCGATAACATTTGCAAATAAATTTGCATTATTACAACAGCTGCTTGCCATTAATTTCTCGTTGGCAGCTGCTATTGGTCTTCGCAAGAATTTGAGTGGCAATAAGCCCCCCCCCCCCAGGTCTTTGTTCTCTTGTTTCGTGTCTTGTGCCTTGTTTAGGGTGAAAATGGAAATATAAATGGAAATATATATATATATATATATATATATACATATATATATATGACATCGATTATGAAAGAAAAGTAACCGTAATAAAGTTCATTCTCCACTTAATAATCGGTGAAAATTTCGTATTGATTGGAAAATTACTTAATTTTAAGAGTAGATGAGAGAGAGAGAGAGAGAGAGAGAGAGAGAGGGGGGGGCGACTACAAAGTTGTCTGTCGAGGCATACAGATAAAAGATAAAATGATGATGCAGAATCCTGTAAAAGAATGTCTGGAAGTAAACGGTTTAGATACAAAAAGGCAAGAAAACTAATGGAACCAACGAGAATGCGGCAGATATGTAAGATAAGTGGTTGCGGGCGGCGGTGTGGGGTGGAAGGCAGAGAATGGCAGATGTAAAAGACGAAAAAAGACGGCAGAGCGTTGGAGAGGATAAACAGTAACAGGGGTGGCTTATTGTCTGCGCTGCTTAATGTCCCAGACAGTCAGACACAAAATCGCGAACGACGAAGAGTGCTTTGAATATCAAAATAAAAACGCTGCTTGTGTTGTCTACCAAAACAAAAGAAGTTGAAACAATTTGGTCGGCATTCGACAAACAACAAAGAAGTTGAATGGGTTGGTGCATCTGCTATTAGCAGGTACGGGCAAAAATGGCGGAAAAAATAGGGGGGCATAGTTTTTGAAAGCCGATTTATCATAATTTTTTGTAGGTTTCCGACAACTTTTTGAGTGTATTTGAAAGATTAAAGACTAAAGTTAATTTCCTAAAGTAACAGACGATTTGAGCACTTTAAAGGTGGTGGCGGGTGTCTATTTAAATAGACATTCCGACGAGTTATTTACGGGCGTCAATTTCAGGGTCGAGTGGAATCCTTGGCTTGGGAGAGATGCTAGTCAGCGGCACTGATGAGTTGTGATACAACGAAACAGGACTCTATGTCGATGACTACAAATATATTTTAAAAAGTCCCCCTCTTTAATAAATAATCTCACCCGCTGCTTAATTGGCTGAAAATGCGAAGCTCGTTGTTTGTTTACGAACAGACGATTTGAGCACTTTAAAGGTGGTGGCTAGTGTCTATTTAAATAGACATTCCACGAGTTATTTACGGGCGTCAATTCCATGGTCGAGTGGGAGAACCGCCGACTGTCAACACGACGGTTCTAGGTTCAATTCTTGGCTTGGGAGAGATGCTAGTCTAGCGGCACTGATGAGTTGTGATACAACGAAACAGGACTGTATGTCGATGACTACAAATATATTATATATATATATATATAAAAGTTATAATGAAAAATGTTTTCACGGCGACATTTGAAAGCTGACAATTTCAGCTAAATTTTGACGTTAAATAAAATCATTTTAAAAATCCTTTAAAAGATAAATATTACTTTTCTGGGTCTATTTAAAAGATAATTAGTAAAGTCCTAAAATATTGAATTAAATAAAAAACACCTAACTTGTTCATAAAAAAAAATAGCTTAATTAGCCCCCAAAAGCAAGAGATTCTGCCTTCACCGAATCACAACAAACTGGAAATCATATAACCATGTATTATACGTGATATATCTTTCTCTAGATAATCATAACACAGTACATTCACATAGGGTTAATAAAAAGGTTTATTTACAAAGGATATAATTGGCGAGAGACTGTTTCTCTCGGTGTCTTGGAACTCTCTAATTCCCGGAGGAGTATTTTGTTTCTTTAAAAAAATTTTTTTTTTACATAGGCATCACCACTTATCAAGGCCAAGAGGATAAGGGTTAAAGAGTGTACAGTAGAAACTGGACAATATAGTAATCGTTAGTAATGGAAGTTCGGTAAATTTGTTAACTTATATGGAACGGCTCATCAAAAACTTGTTTACGTTAGACTTGAAGACAACCATATTGTAGTCAGCTGGAAAGCAAGAAAACGGAAGACAATTCCACAGGCGTGCAGTTCTAAGAAAGAAGCTTTGTCCATGGAATCTACGTTTAGATTTAGACACAGATAAAGAGTGGGGGGAATTATTGATGGTGTTTTCTGGTAGACGGGTGTTTCTTGTGAAAGTTTGGCGAGGGGAGGACCATAAATTGGAGCTCAGTCGAGCACATGCCATGAAAATAACGATAAAACAGAGACAAACTCGCAACATCTCTTCTGTGAAAAAGAGGTTACAGGGAAGAGAAAAGGACACCCCCTACGAGGCTACAAAGTCTATTTTGAACTCTATCAAGGTAGGATAAGTCCTTTCTAGCAGCTCCTGCCCAGATGTGCCAACAGTACCCCTTCCTTGGAGTACCTGGCTCTTATATAGATAGAGAATTGCATCAGCAGTGAGATATCTACTGGATCGATAGAAGGATCCCACCATTTTTCCAGCGGCCTTGGCAACGGATTTAATGTATGTGTTCCATTTCAGATCAGGAGTAATTGTCTGTACATCATTGTACGGAGGGGACTAAGTCATTCCAATATAACACCTTCCTCCAAGCTAAATTCTTCCCTAGAATGTAACTTTACCATTTAGTTCTTTTTGAGCTTGAACCAAAGCGTTCAGCTCTTTTCCTTTTTCTTTCACTTCTCCTTACAGCTTGCATTTGTGAATTCTTCGATTTTGGAGAGTGACAAGTTTTTGGAGTTACTGATATTTCCTTTGGTATTTCCTTGTGGTTTGGAGGTTCAGTTTGGAAAGTGTTGTACAATATTTCCATTGGTAGCTCTCGGTTTTCGGCCGTTTCCATGTATCTTGGTCTCAATTGGTTTATATGTCTTTTATGGGAAAATGTGCGTCCTTTTATGATATAGACCATTCTCCCGATTCTTTTGGAGACTATTCCACCTTCCCCAAAAACTTTCCTGCCTGATAGCTTTTAAAGAAAACTTTATCACCGTCCTTATACGTCCTGTACTTTTCATTATCTTTAATAATTTTTTTCTCTTTTTTTTTTCCCGGAATTAATCGGGCGAACAAAGAACGTACTTTCCTGGCAAATATTATTTCAGCTGGTGATAAATTTGTATTCATATTCTGGTTTGGCGGTTTCCTATAAATTGTTAATAATTTTTTAATACTTTTTTCTTCAGTGTCGATGTTGTTATTCTTTTTCAATGCTCTTTTGAAGGTATAGTGAAACCTTTCTGCTTGCCCGTTAGACTGTGGGTTATAAGTTGGTATTGTGATATGTTACATGGCCAGTGACTCACAGTAGTTCTTAAATTCTTGTCCTGTGAACATGGTACCATTGTCACTAACAATTATTTTTGGTACTCCAAAACGACCAAATACCTCGTCTAACGCCTTTATAGTATTTGCAGGTGTGGGGTGTTTGTATTTATAAATTTCCGGCCATTTGGAAAAACTATCCACGATTACCAGGTAATAATATCCTCTCATATCTGTTTAGGCCAAGATTGTGTCCTTATGGATGGAGCTTTTGCTGCTAGTTGCATAATTTTACCATTTTTTCCATGTCCTGGTCCATTTTAGGCCAGTATGTATATTCTCTCATTAGAGCTTTCATTCTGGAGATTCCAGGATGACCCATACGAAATTCATTCAGAATTTTCATTTGTAGCACTTGCGGTATTACAACTCCATCTGCATACATTAGAGTTTCGTCACATGTTGAAAACGGAAACACTTTTACTCCTTTTTTCTTCTTTTCATTTTGCTACTCTATTTTTATCGCTGCTTTTTTTTTTATTTCTTCGAGTGTTACTAACAATATTTGTTAATATGTTAGTTCATTTTCTTCTTTTAGTGCTGCTATCACCGTTTCCTCGAGCAATTCTATTTTACTTGTAATAAATTTGGACAGACCATTTGAATATGCAATTTTGTTACATAGTAAGTGTTGCATTTTAAAATTGTAGTTGAGCAAAATAATGCAACATCGCTGCAATCTGTTTGTGCTATGGGTAGGAAGGCCTTTTTTTTTCTAAACCAAAAGTCGACAGTAACGGTTTATGGCTCGTTTGTAAGACAAATAATCTTCCATGGATGAATCTATTAAAATTTTCATAGCGTACACAATTGCCAGACCTTCTTTCTCTATCTGACAACAATTTCTTTCTGCGGGTAATAAAACCCTTGAGGCGTGGGCAATTACAGGCGTGGGCAGTTTAGTAGACCCATCTTCTAATCTGTGTAGAAGCACGGCTCCTAAACAGTATTCGCTCGCATCTGCTGCTACAAATAACCCCTTCTTCGGGTTGTAATGTGCCAAAGCTAAATCCGATAACAAACCCTTTTTTTTTTAAATCTTTTGGAATGCTTCCTCACAATTTTTGTCCAGTGCCATTTTTTTTTATTCTTCCTCAATCAACATATTAATGCTCTTAATTCATGCATATTTGGGATATAAGGATTATAGTGGTTCGCTAGAGTCAAGAATGACTGTAATTTCTCTATGTTGTCCAGTCTAGGTATGTCTCTAATTGCTTCTGTCCTATTTGGGTTAGGTCTTCTACCTTTCCGATCAATTATTTGTCCTAAATATTCAATTTTGTCAATACCAAATTCACATTTTTCGAGATCCACTTTGAATTCGTAGTTTGCTTGTCTCTCGAATACCTTACGAATATGGATTTTGTTTTTCAACATTCTTGCTTCTTATTAGAATGTCGTCTAAGTAATCCATTGTGAAATCTAGGCTTGCTAACCTGGTATCCATAATTCGTTGGAATAAATTTGGGGTTACTTTCAACTCAACGGCCAATAGTCTAAGGGCAAATAATCCTTTATGGGTATTTATTGTCAGGTATTTTGAACAATCTTCCTGAACTTTGGCCTGCAAATATGCCTCTGATAAATAAATTTTTGAGAAAATTTTTCTCCCATTCAACTTAGAAAAATCTTCCTAGGGTGTAAGATGTGGATAGTTATGATCTTTTAAGCAATCATTTAGTCCAGTTGAGAAATCCGCACATACCTTGATCTTTTTTTTCTTCTTTTTTACATATACTGTGGGTGATGCCCACTCAGAGTAGTCCACTTTTTCAATTTGCCCATTTTCTTTGCGCCTCTTTAGTTCTTCATCTATTGTTTCTAGTGAAGAGAATAAAACCTCCCTTTTAGGTTTGAACACTGGATTAGCTTTGGTTAGTTGGTTGTCTTTGTTTTATAGCATATCAATCCTTTTCAGATTATTTAATGCCGAATCCAGTGATTTTGAAGAAAATTTTTTAATAGAATATATTTGTTTTTTTTTTTTCAAGTCAGTTTGGGACCCTAACAGGTACTACCACTCCGGGTTAGAGTGAACCTGGGAGCAATGGCAATTAAAGGGTGGCTCCACACTCCCCAAAACCCGCAAACTGGGGTCTCACCATCAGATATAGTTTAAGGTCATATCCAGGACCGGTTTAGCTTTGTCCCTCAGTTCAAATTTCACTTCAACCTTAGTGCAACAACCCAGTTCTTCAGAAAATACATTTTAAAATCCCTTTTTAAATCTTTAATAAATTTTTTAAAGCAGTTTGGAATTTTCTATCCCTGCCACATTTACTTTTCTACAAAACGAGTTTATGGGTTTCTCCCATATATTGAATAGTATCATCTAGTCGATACCAAATAAATTAGAATTTTTTCCTGGTATAACATAAATCTTGGTCTTCATTGTATTTTCATTCAGTGTCACATTTGTATAAAATTCACCTTTGAATTTTAGTCTCTTTCCAATATAAAATAAAAATCTTGATGTTGAAAAATTATTTTCAAATTTTCAAAAACCTTTTAAATCTATGAGGAAGGTATACCAGTTGCCCGGCATTGCCCGGTTGTAAAATACACTTAAATATGATATTTTGATTAATGCAGACTTTGTATTTATTATCATACTAACAGGGGTGCCCGGTGTTGCCCGGGTGTGTGTTGGGAAGGGAGTAAATCAAAACATAATGGGCTGTTTTAATATAAAAAAATACGATGTTAAACAAAAAAGTCGAGGTGTGTATCTTTGAGGGGGGGGGGGTAAATAAAAAAAATGAGAAAAAACGATGATAAACTTGTTTAGAAAATCTGAAAAAAAACCCAGCGTACTTGACGGAAAAAAGAAAGAACGAACTGTTTCAATAATCGAAAAAAATCGAGGTGTGTGTGTGTCTGTTAAACTTGTCAAAAAAAAAAAAAAATCGAGGTGTGTAAAAAAATCGGCGAACGTGAACCGGGTGATGTTAAAACTTGTTTAAAAATCTAAAAAAAAAAGAAAAGAAAAAAAAGAAAAGAAAAAAAAAGAAAAAAAAGAAAAGAAAAAAAAAGAAAAGAAAGAAAAAAAAAAGAAATCTTCCATCACAATTCGAACTCACAACCTTTAGGTACTTACGCTGCTCTTTAATCAACTGAGCTAAGAAAGGGTCGCTGAAATTTGAGTCGGTTTTTATAATATTTAAACTAATTCAATAAACGCTGTCATTAGCGCATGTGTATATCGTTATCTTGTCATGAAGGAAGGATTTTTCGCTACCCTTCCTCTAAAAAAGCCGTTGAGAGTGAAGGAATTAATGTTTTTAGCCAATTTTTCGATATTTGTCAGCCGAAGGTTCGAGCTTCAAAATGATACCTATCTGGCAAAAATCCGTGGCCTCTGTCGAAAGTTTTTGCTAGCCATCCAAACACACACACACAAACACACAAATATTTTGCCTTTATATATAGACTAGCGAGGGGTACCCGGCGTTGCCCGGGTGTTTGGAGGTGTGTGGCGGGTAAAAAAAAAAGTAAGTATGATGAACAAACCCGAACCCTTGAGGCAGAGTTGTAAATTAAAGTGTGAAAAAAAAAAAAAAAGCGCGACGTTAACCATTTCCCCACCGCGAGATGCTAATGGAAACACGTTTGAATTTATTTAATTACTTGGATTTAGCAGGTGTCCGTTTTAATGAGTTAATGAGGTCAAGTTTGACTGCGGGATGGTATTCATTTACTGCTGAACGCTTTTTTTCCCCCAAGATGTTATAGGAAAAAGACTAACGTGAGCGACAAATATTGAATATTTATCTTCACAAAATTGAGCAAATTAAAAAGACAGGCGAGCTTCGTTGTTAACTGTGAGATATTACGATTTATATGTGATATAAAAAGTTTTAAAAAGTTGTGAAGCCAGCGACTGCTTCTCTGAAAAAAGCCTTGTGTTGACATACAGAAAAAGCGAACACACATACATACATACATACATTTTCGCTTTTATATATATATATATATAGATTATATTGGACCCAATATATAGTAATGATTTAAAAGTTAACTCATGCACCACCACTAAGAATCGAAACCAAAACGTTTAGCTTACCTATTGCTTTTTCCTTTTACATTAATGCCTGATCTATGAAGACATGTTTGCTGCAAGACTAAAAATTAAAACATAAACGAATAGCTATTACGTTATACATGCATATTCGTGATACCGTTGGCCAATTCCATTTCTTTAATTTTCACACTTTTGCACCGATTTTCTCTGGCTAAAACCCAAATATAAAGTTGAGCATGCGTTCGAATACCCTATATTTTAACTTTCATGGCTGTATACCAAAAACTGTCAAAGGAGTTTGGTAGGCAAAATTTAAAACAAAATATATATATACGCATATATAAATATATATAGAAAAAGGTTTGCGTTTACTATAAGCTTTTTTAGCAAATATTATGCAAGTATAAATCATGTAGAATATCTGCATGAATATAATTACATGTAATAGTTAACTAAAAATGATCATCCCATAAGAAAAACGAAAAAAAAACAATAGCGAATTAATTAAAATTAATGTTTTAAAGAATATGCAAATTAGCTAGATCTGCTGCAGATGAATGCAATTCCACAACCCATATATAACAAAGTTTTTTTGTTTTTTTTTATCCCTGTCTTGACACCAGCTTAAAGGTCTCTTGCTTCTGCTCCAGCAATTTCTCGTACGTTCATCTTTGTCAGTGCTGACTTTGTTTTTCCAACCATGTGTGTCCTATTTTTCCTTTTTCTTCTTTTGCAAGCTCACGCACACTTCCTAATTTACATATGTCTTTTTTTTTCCGGCTGCTGCTGCTAATATCCCCGCAAGCCAGCTATCTTACCACTTCTGCTGATATTTTCCCACGCGCTCATACGTGCTCTGTTACATATTTGTTAAGTCCTGATAAGTCCCTGGTACTACCAGATCAGGCTGTCTGAAGATATTGACTTCCTGACCTAAAAAGGCACCAAACATTGATACCATTGTTTCCTTTCCCGGTGTAAAACTCAATCATGTTCTGCAAAGTCAAAAACAAATTTTAAAAAATTTACTCTACAAAACAAACAAACCAAACACCATGAATACATATTTGAAGATATAATGAACTTGAAGTATAAAAGCTTCTTCCAAATTACGGCATTAAATAACACAAAAAAGGGTTGATATGCCGTAAAGCAAAACAAACCAACCTAATAAGTCAAAACAAAAGTTAAAAATATATGATACTTGTAGAAAGTGACG